>NW_018408910.1:454184-628312 GCF_002113885.1 Mizuhopecten yessoensis | reverse complement strand
GGGGGGGGGTATATTTATCAAAATGTATGCGAATCTTGAATATATTGCCGAGTAAGTTAAAATATTATTTCATTTTCATGTTTGCTTAATTCCAAACTACCAAAATTACTGAAATTATTGTGAATTTTGTAGAATAGTTGAAGTTTTCTCCTAGATCTTCTCCGAGATAAGGGTTCGAAACTTTTTGGCATATATTATCAATGTGGTTACTCCATTTACAATTATTATCCATAACTACTCCGAGGTGTCTATGATTATCGACGAAGTCATCACTTACATCTATAACATAATCAAGTTCTATATTTGAAATAAGTTTACTGGGTTGACCATTTATCTGCCCAATTTTGGATCTTAACTAAGTCACTGTTAATCTTAGTTTCAACAGCCTGAGGAGATTCTTCCGAACATACTAAAGAGGTGTCATCTGCAAATAATGGATAGGCTATCACTGACATACTTATTTAACCGATTCAACAATTTCCCCGAAATACCATAATTTTCTAGTTTTACTTTCAGTCCCTTTAACTACACACGATCGAACGCTTTAGATATTTCGCAAAGAACGAAACATGTAGGATGTTTTTTTTTCTAGATTTTCACATAAAGTATGATACATTTTAATTAATTGATGTACTGTAGAATGTCCAGGCTGGAACCCGATTGGTATTTATATATCAATGAGTTTTCTAATAAATAATTATTTATATATTTTACAACTAGTCGTTCAAAAACTTTCCCAACAGTACTAAGTAATGAAATAGGTCTATAATTGGCAGAATCTTCTTCATCCCCTTTTTTAATTAACGGCATGACTAACGCTTTTTTAGATTATTTACATGATTACGTTGTTTCCGAAAATTATGTAAGTCATAAGGAGAACGATTGGATTTAAATAATTTTAGTAGTCGGTCTCTTTTTCCTTATTTCTCGTCTTAAGTTAGAATTAAATCAAGGCTTGTCATTAGGTCGAATCGTAACAGTGTTTGTTGGTATACAGTCCCCGGCTATGTCTAAAAATGTGGATGTAAAAAGTTCGCACATGTCTTCCGGGGAGTGCGTCCTCGCAAATAAGTCTGGCCAGTCTGTCTCGTCTAATTTAATGTTAAAAAATTCGTAATTTGCGTCGCCATAACATGTTATTTTCCTTTTGTAAGCTCTTGAAATATTAGTACCAACAGTCAGTTCAACAGTCGTCGCTTGGTGGTCAGATATGTCCTTCCCGATGTTAATTACGTCAGCAAAGCTAAAAGTGCATGTGTCGGATAGAAGAAGTGGGTCAAGCAGGGCAGAGCACGTGCGTCCTATTCGAGTCGGTTTGTCAATAACGTTGGTCAGGTGAAAGGAGTTGATAATATCATAAATTACGTGAGGGTTTTCTACAACTAAGAGATCAACATTAATGTCACCAACTATAACACCATATGGAGGTTCGTGTATGGCAGTTTCTATAGAAAATCGAAAGTGATTCCAGAAGGAGTGCGCACTATTCGGAGGTCTGTAAACTGTACATAGGAGAAATTTCTTGTTTGGCAACTGGATCTCTGTCCAAACCACTTCACCCACCCCAAATTCCAAGTCAGCTCTACGACGGGTGCACAAGATACTGGAAGTATAAACAGCTATCCCCCACCCGGAGAACCACGATCCTTGTGGTACAATTCATAGCCACCTAGGAGATATCGTCGTCTGCTATAGATGTATCAAGGTGAGTCTCGGTGACACAGACAATATCATAATCAGACGCTACATGTTCTAAATATGACAACTTATTTCTCAGACTACGAATGCTCAAATGAAAAATAGAGAATTTTGGGTTGTTGGGCCAGGGTTAGGATGAACGTCGTTACAGGATAAGAGAAGGAATTGTAGTATAAGTAGAAAGTTAGAGTTTTTGATAATACAACATAGGGTAATATGTACAGCGTAAAGGAGCTCAGCTAAAATGTACATCACACCATACCTGCAACCTTTGAACATTTTCTGTATATCAATATAAAATAAAAACTGCTGTTTAGTTAAAATACCATGTGTACGTTGGTAGAAACAACCGACTGCCCCTCTATATTGAGCTAAATCTTCACCCATGGTCATCAAATAGTACGGCAGTATTTATAGAGAGACAGTCGGTTACATTCACCATAACGTTTTTCTATACAAATGTAAATGTAGCACTCGGGGCGGAGAAACGGATATCGGGGTCAGGAGAGGATAGGTCAAAGGCGAGAGAGGTGAAGAAGGGAAGTAGAAATATGTAAACAACGAAAATGTTACCACACAAAGAACACATGTGTAGCGCGCTAAATTATTAACTGAATTATGGAGTACCTAAGTTGATGTGAGAAAAATGTACAGTGATGTTTGATTGTATATGCTTTTCGACACTATATTTACAGGCAAACGCATTTGTTACAGGGTATTAAGGTTCAACAAGCCCCCTAAAAGATGCTGTAGTCACCTTAACTTCAACCCCCTGATAAGTCATGTTCAAAGACCTCGATTAAAAATAGGAACTTATATGTGTTACTTGTATATATTGAATTTGTACGTTGGCTATACAAAGTATACATAGCCAGGTTAACGTAGTCAAAAATAAGGCATTAAGGCTGTTGTCTTCCTAAAAATAGCTCACTGGACTTATAACATGTCAATCTCTTAGGCTACCCAACTGAGAGCTGAGAAATGACCCATAATTTAAAGTTTGTTTTATATACCTAGGCCATGCGGAGCTTTATTTCTCTTCTACTAGCTGTTGAGAGGAATTCCGACCTCAAATAAAGATAGATGTTGCCATGCGAAACCACTGAAATCATAGTAAAATTCCCTGGTAATACACTTTAGCAAATTATAAATAAGAAAACAAAGGCTTAGTAACCTTGATCGATAAATGAACTTTAGATGATGTGCCATTTGATAACATCCTGTAATTATATGAATGCGCTAGACATGTTTTTAACATTGAAGCGGAAAAGTAAGATAAGGTGTATAACAAGTCTAGCTCTTTTATAACAACGTTGAATGCTAAGAAAGGACAATTCATATGAAGTTTAAGTAGTGTGTATGGTCAAAGATCTATGGTTTTACACATACATACTGGTAAAATATGTTAAGCGGACGTTTTACTATGAGTGTTGTACTTTCCCATAGTAACAATCATCTTCCTGTGAGACCGGTCTGCCTCTCCACATATAGTTAAAGAGAAATAAAGCTCCGCATGACCTAGGTTTATAAATGATCTTCAAATAACATGTCATTTCGTAACATTCAGTTGGGTCGCTTAAGATGTTTTTTCATTGGTGTATTCCCAAGGCATGTTTTATTGCAATTTATTTTTTCACTTGATATACAAATCTACATGACGCTTTACGTTCAATTTGCGCAAAATCCTCCCTCCCTATGTAAGACCTCGTAAACCAATTACGTTAAACACCAAGTTCCCTTGTCATTAATACATATTAATGCAGTTCTGTTGAAGACTGGGTAGTGCAGTCCTGGCATTATTTTATTCCTACATACACCATAAAAGTGCAATGTGATGTTTTGTACGCCCCGATAGTGATAAACAGCAGGTACAAAGTTCGATTCCCATGGTGAAAAACTAATTCTACTGAATTACTGATGCAATATATGCAGTTTACGGCAAAGTAATCGTTAACTATTGGCGTGTAGGGTTTTTTATGTTCACATCTGCGAAAGGTCTTTTGTACTTGCTGGTGAATCGAATCGTGCTGTACATGACGCAGAACCACCGCCACAGAGCTAAACATTTTTATATTTCTTATTAGCAACTGCACTTAAGCTGTCTGCATCCTGATGATTCGTGGTTAACACATGCATTTGTATACGCCCGTCGATAGACGGTGAGGTTATATGTTTTCACGCGTTCGGGCGTTCGGCCGTTCGGGCGGGCGGGCACACATTGGTTTCCGCACAATAACTTGAGTAATTGTGAATGGATTCATTTTAAACTTAATAGGAAGGTTTATTACCATGAAAGCTCGGACAATTTCGATAACCAAAACTATTTGCCAGTTATTTCCGGAGTTATGGCCCTTTGTAGAATTGCCGAAACAGTTTCCGCTCAATAACTTGAGTAATTTTGAATGGATTATTTTCAAACTTGGTACATTGCCATGAAAGTTCAGACAAGCTTGATAAGATTTGACGCTTATCCTTCCTTAATGTATGCACTTATGGCCCTTTGTGCCAAACTGCTCATACTTACTTTATTCAAATTTCTAACGTTTTTGCAAAAATAATTGTCTCCTCCTATAAAGGTAATACGATTAGTCTAATAAGTTCCTGTCCGCAAATATGGCTAGCAATCTAGATAGATTATTTCGCGTAACCATAACAGGTTAATGGGAAATAGTTAGAAAAGCATGTAACGTATTTGTAAAAAGCATGTTGATTCTCTCCTCTCGCATTATGACGTCACGTAACAATTCTTTCCGCCGAGATCTTCAATTCTGAAGTCATAACGATTCACAGCAATTGATGTGTAGGACAAATAATTAAACGACGTTAGGTTAGGCAAATGCATGTTTTCTATTGAAAAAAAATTAAACATCTTTATTTAGAATTAGATGGACCTGCTAATCAGTAAGTACTCTTTTGTAACACCTGTCCAAGTACTACTGGTCCACAGGATAACCAACGACCACTTCTTAGATAAGCTGAATTCAACACATGCTGACAGACATGATAGCCAACTACCACTCCTACAAAAGCCCAAAACAAATGCTGATAGACATACCCAACAACCAATTCTACAATAGCCCAAAACAAATGCTGATAGACATAACCAAAAACCAATTCTGCAATAGCCCAAATTTAACAACTTCTGATAGACATAACCAACAACCACTCATTGGAAAACCCGCATTTAACAACCGCTGTAGATATGATAACCAATCACCACTAATTGGAAAGCCCGCATTTAACAACTGCTGCAGATATGATAACCAATCACCAGTCCTTTGGTAACCTGGATTTAACAACTGCTGCAGATATGATAACCAATCACCAGTCCTTTGATAGTCTGAATTCAACAACTGCTGTATATATGATAACCAAACAACTCCACTTGGATAGCCTGAATTTAACAACTGCTGTAGATATGATAACCAAACAACTCCACTTGGATAGCCTAAATTTAACAACTGCTGTAGATATGATAACCAAACAACTGCACTTGGATAGCCTAAATTTAACAACTGCTGTAGATATGATAACCAAACAACTCCACTTGGATAGCCTAAATTTAACAACTGCTGTATATATGATAACCAAACAACTCCACTTGGATAGCCTGAATTTAACAACAGCTAGTAGACATGGCGACCAACCAGCGCTCCTTTGTTAAATGTAGCCTGAATTTTCAACATGCAACTCCTTAAAGACATGATAACCAACCAGTCATTATCCTTTGATAGCCTTTATTTCAACAAAGATACTGTTTCTTTTGGTACATTATCATTTAATTTGGGTCGCATTAAGTATAGGCACGGAGTGCAACAACGACAGAACAAGACATTTTTACATTGGATTACGTCATCACTTTAGTTAAACAGTTGTTTTTGATTGAATTAATTGAACCAAGATACAAACAGAAATTTGACAGATGTCAGGAAATTGAATTATAATTAGTATCTTTTACAATTTTCCTCCAAAGGGACTGGTTGTCAGTTTTCAAATATCATTTCCAAAGGTGCACTCTCGCGTTACATTTCAGATATCAATGACACATCCTAAGGAATTAATTACTCAATTGTTGTGTTGAAATTATGTCACAAGCACAGCCAGGAAACAAAAGCAGGAACAGGGTTACGTTCGTAAGCGGTATTTCAAGTTTCCTTAAAATCTAGGATTTGGCAGAGTTTTTTTTTTCTTTTTACAAAAACCAAATAGTGCATCTGTATCGCAGTATTTGTATTGTCAACGAACCGAATTCCCATTTTCATGTGAAACACCCGTCCAGTTTCGACCAAAGCAAAAACAAAGCAGTATAGAGATAATACCATGTTTATATGAATAAAAGCGAAACAAAACCGGTTTATTCTGCCATGCGAGTGAAATATATATATAGTATTATACAGTAATACCATACGGGTTTCTTTTTATTACAATTTATAGCGTATCAACCACAACGAAAATGTTACTGCATCAAAGAGTAGGCTTCTCAACGCAATTCTACAGTTTTCAAATATTATCTGGCACGAGTTTCTCACAAGGATGATCAAAAATAATATCATGTAAATAATCATATATTAATTTCGAAAAATTATATCAATCAAATATTCAACAGTTATTATACACTATAACATTTTGACGATGCACTCAATCATAAAATGTGGACTACGCTAAAAGGATCATCATAAACATGACAAAAAGATAGATCCTCATTACACAACACGTAAGCGTCTGTATGTAGGTATGGCCTACGTAGTCACAAGAGGACTTGTCGCACATGCACACCCACAGTAGGTTGATTGAAAATAACTCGTTACTTTTTGTCACACTTTTTGTTGCCAATTAGTTTAAACAAACTGTGTAATCAGAGTAATATGGTTAAACATATTCCGGTTGTACATGTAGGTCAGGCGCTACTTTAGCAGTCATATCTGTTTCTCAATCCTTTTATACCGACATGACCCGGTCTCTAGATTAAGATCGGGGTATAAACATTAAACTCCCGATATTTTCACACTTAAACAAATATCACTTCTGGCATCTGTCATGGTGTATTATACATTTGTTTGTCGTGTCATATCAGTGCAGCAGCAAAGATCATATGCACGCGATGACGTTATCAGCATTTCAAAACTGTTTGAACAATGACATGTTTTGACTTGAGCTGGATGTGTGCTGGGTGCCTTCGGCATGGTATTTCAGTTAAATTGTACTACAGTATAACGTCGGCATCAGATCTGCGCAATCACACAGAGGCAAATACAACAACATACCCTGCCTCCAGCATGAATACATATATACATATACGCATATTTTAAACATACGGATGTACGTCCTTAACAGACCTAAACTGTTCATAGGACGTCAACCTTGTAAAACCAATTCAAAGCAAACCTTTCGCTTGAACACACTAATCTGATATTCTATCCGGTCACACTAAGAGGTTAACAAGAGGTGAATACAAGGACCCAACAGAAAAGAAGAGTTCATCGTCTAAGAAGACGTACCTTTATAGTGTTGTTGCAATGGTCAACAGATGAATTTTGGTTGCTTTACTATAGTCTAAACAAATGTATCGCCATCATAGGATTACCTAATCGATAACTGGGAAAGTAATAGTCTATAACTCATGTCTGACATCTGAGGTATGATACAACCTGGCATACCTAGTTTTGCAACGTCATACATCGTTGTGGTGTCAACCTTGGCGTGCCTAGTTACAATGTAGACAGAATATTGCGGCAATCGGCACGTGCCGCACAGTACTAACACTAGACATCTCTCCTTGTCATCAAGTGCAATAAACCAACACTAGACCAACTAAACAAATATAAACTCGATATCTTGTATTTTAAAGTACACTCAATCCATATTTCGATGATTGGATGCTATGAATGAACATTTCATGTACATACATGTAACCGCCGCTTTTGTTCATGTACCAAGAGTGTACATGTATTACAGTTTATAATATTGTGTTACTGTATACAGTGAAACTTTCGCCCAGTTGAACTTTCACCCTTCGCCGGTAAAATTCATGTTTGGCCAGGTTGTATTTCGCCCCATACATTTAATTGCCTGTATACTATGATTTTTACTGGTGTCTGCTGTAATGATAAACTCGGGCGAAACAGGCGAAAATTAAGCTGCATCGAAAATGTCCCGGTATACAATATTTCTTTCATATAAAAATATAAACAGTTTAATGACACTGTGATGTTAAATCTAAATCTAAAATTGTTTTAACCTGTGATGGCTGCTCGCAGGCATCTGATGGGATTCGCTTTACAGAACTACACATGGACCGTTACATTCAATACAGATGAGTAAAATTTACACTAAGGACAATTTCAGATAATATACATACAATCTATTGATCCATGATAAAATGAAAAACGTTTTAATATTTTCACATACTATATTTAGAACAATTGATTCAAAATAAACCGCAATAACTGTGTCCCTATACGACACTGATTTTTGGCAATTACGCTTAAAACGGCTTTATAAAATCTATTAGAAATTATATCATGAACAGTGTTGTGTAAGATCCTTGTTTGAGAGAAAGGAATATTTTTTCCTCGAGGCGTATCACAATGTTGTCTGCTTCAGTCACTCCTCACTCACAGGTTTCAACTCAGACTTTCCTATGGTCATCCGAAATTGTGACCGGATAATATGGGTCTCAAGAGTAAACAAACTACGTTTAATTCAGCAGTCGTGTGATGAAACGCGATCAAGTACAATAAACACAAGACAATACCGAAGTGACAACAATTCTAACTATTCTAAACTAGGGCGAAATACGAGCAAAGGAAAGATTCAATCGAAGATTCCTGAAAAGGTACAAGGAGAAAAGACAATGTGTTCCAGAAGAGTGGGCGTGTTCTACCTCATCGATGACGTCCGCTATGTCAATTTAAGTGGAATCCAACAAATGTCACGTCTTCGCAATCAATAATAGTGACAACAAAACCAATATTAGAGGGACGATGTATTAACAACACCAAACATGCATACTATATTTTAATATATGAACTTCGAAGTATAATTATAACGTTTTCATTTGCGTAATGAAGTAAATACAATTACGTATATTTATAATAAAAAAAAGCAATTTTGCCTTCCTACGCTTGTGCAACGCGAACTGATAAATTGTTAAGTTTATGCATATTTTATTTAGTAAATGACTATATAATGTCATTAACAAATCAAGCAATATTCACTAGGCTATAGATGTTTGGTGATGATTATATATCTTTATAAAAGTCAAAACATTTTTATTTTGTGACATACACATTTGTTTGTAACTGTGTTTTCAAAGCAAAGCGAACGCCAGTAACAGTTACATTTAAAACGAAACACTTCATGTTACAAGAAAATAAAGGTAGCAGGCCTTTTTGTAAATATGTCTGACTTGTAACTGAAATGCAAAATGTGTGCCAAGTAAATACGCATGTAGCAAGTCAGTGATTGCAACTCTGCAGACAAAATTCAACTCTTCTGAGAAGCCGGGAATCTTAGAAAATATTCGTTGTACGTAAACCTCGTGGTTGTTGGTTTGTGTTTAAGGCGAAACGGCCCCTCGATACAAGAAAGTCAATTTGGCTGAAAGGGCAAAAGCGAAACTCAAATGACTCTACAAATATAAAAAGCAACTTAACGGTTAGATTTGGTAAACTGTGGCAGTCAATAAAGCAGTTTAAACACAATATTCTTTTAACGAAGCCTATTTACTCGATGTACTTAATACAAGTTGTCATGGAGACTTGTTTAAGATATTCTTTCATGTCATGAACAAAGAAATAAAAACACGAACCTGTTTTAGATCACCACACGCTAACATCAAATGGTCCACAGTGAATACTTTATCACATAATATACTGTGTTATCCAGTGAATATACCATGTCTTATGTTTTGGGGTATTAAACCATGTAATATGACCTTTTTTTTTTCTTTTTTTTTTTTTCCTCAAATATTTTATTTCCCCCAGCCAAATATCATATATATATATATAATACTGATAAGTATATACAGATATATATAAATAAATTGATAGGAACTGCCAGGGTTGGGGAGCCCTGGAGTCAGTCCCCTAAACAATATGGTGTCCTCACACAGGAGGGCTCTCATTCATTTTTCTCTGTTAATTTTATCTAAATTCAAATATTTCAATTTCATAACATTTTTTCATCAATATATAACATTCAGAAATTTGATTGGGAAATAAAACATTTGTACATAGAGTATTGGACATCTACAGAACAAGAACATACTACATGTACCACATTTCACACACAGCACACACATCCAGACGTGTTTACATATACATCAGTATCATAATCACAAAACATTAACAAAACACTTATACACACACATATACATACGTACATAATATACACTCCTACGACCTACATACGTATATACATACATGCATACACATGCACGTACATACACACTAACATCAGCAAGTCTGCATGCACTTACATACGTACACATGCATGTAAATACAAACATACATGCCAATTATTGCATGTATCCATATAAGCACCAGAAAACATGCACTCTACTAACCCGTATTGCGTTTGTTTTTGGAGAGAGAAATATCAATCGACAAATAGGCAAATTGTAGTATACAAAAAATTCTCAAAATAAATCCTTCCATTCCATCCATCTTTGATCAAATGTTTCATTGTATAAATTTTTTACTGATAAAGCTTTCTCAATATTATATCTGAATGCAAGAAACTCATTCAAACCATTTAAACTTAACTTCTGTTTTTTTCTGGAAACAGTATATATATAATATTTTGTATACAAAATAATATAGTTAATGGGCATAGGAGAATTTTCAGTAATTCCAAAAAGTATTGTTTCCAACTTAAAATCAATGATTTTCCTTATTCTGCTAAATAATCTCTCTTTTAAATCTTGCCATAGCTTTAAGGACTGTGGACATTCCCAGAATAGATGTTCTGTAGTTTCTATTTCTATTTTACACATATTACAGATATTGTCATTTGACATCCCAATAGTATTTAAATAGTTTTTAATTGGGAGGATACAATTTTGTAATCTGTATTGAAACCATTGCAGTGTTGTGTCTTTTGTAACTTTAAAGACAATACTATATGAATTTTTCCAATTTATATTTCTAAAATTTTCTTTCAATACCCATTTTCTTTCAGCTGTATTTACTAATTTAATTTTACTATTTAATATGTCATACATGTCTTTACAACCTTTTTTTTTCTTTATGATAATATAAATATGACTTGGTATGAAGGGCCTCTCCAAAGTTGTTTCTGCAGTTAAGTTATAATTTAATTGTTTACAACATTGCCTAATAGACTGGCATATACTATGATAAATCAAGAAGTTTCCAGAGTTTATATTGTATTTCAGTTTAAAATTTACAAAAGTTAAAAAAACATTATTTTGCTCTAATAGATCACAAACATTTTTAACACCCCGATCAAACCATTTTCGGACAAAAAAAGACTTTTTGCCAATACCAAAAAGTGGGTTATACCAGATTGGGAGAGTTAAGAACTGCTTAATAGATTTTACTTGTGTTACTTCTGAAACATTTACCCATGCCTTAAAAACATCCTTCCAAAACATATTACTAGTCTTAAAATTTTTAATAAAATCAATTCCCATATCCGATATATTTTCTACTGGAAAGTGCTCTGCTTCAAAAATATGTATCCAGCTTTTCCCATTATTTTTCAGTAATCTTCGTATCCAAGTGGACTTCAAACTAGATATGAAATTATTGATGTTAATCATTTTAAGGCCTCCACTTTCATACTTTTTGATTATAGTATTTCGTTTAATTTTGTCAACAGGAGATTGCCAAATGAAGTTAAAAAATATTGTGTTCAGCTGCTGAATAAAGGTGCTGGTTGGTGTAGGAATTGCAATGAACAGATGATTAAGTTTTGGTATAATTATTGATTTCAATACTACAATACGACCAATAGGGGTTAAAATCCTACGTGACCATTGGGTTATACTGTTATTTACTTTTTTTAGGGCTTTCACATAATTCAAGCTTACAATCTCTTCTAAGATAACTGAAAAATGAATACCTAGCAAATCAAATTTTGTTTCCCCCCATTTTAATTTCCATCTATGATGGTAGACATCTGCGCTGAATTTCTTGCTGCCAATCCAAATAACTTTTGTTTTATCATTATTAACTTTTAGACCTGACATTCTACCAAAACAATCTAAAGTATTTAAAGCTTCATTGAATGAGTTTCTAGATCCATCTAAAATTATTGAGGTATCATCTGCAAACTGTGAGAGTTTATAATCCTTATGTTTTATTTGTATACCTTTGATATTTTTATTGTTTTTGACCAAAATTGCTAATATTTCAGCTACTAGTAAGAACAGATACGGGGAGACTGGATCACCTTGTCGACATCCTCTTTGTATATCAAAAAAATCAGACAGTATACAATTTTGTGTTATTGCAGAAAAAGTATTTTTATATAAAGTTTTGATCCATTTCTTAATGCTTTCACCAAAATTAAAAAAATCAACTACCTTGTATAAAAAATTCCATGAAACAGAATCAAAAGCTTTTTCAAAATCAATGAATATTAGAAGTCCAGGTATATTGTTTAATTCAGTATAATTCATCATATCATAAATTAGTCTAGTGTTTTCACCAATATATCTACCACTTAAAAAACCTGTTTGTGTCTCGGAAATAATATGGTCTAGAACTGATTTTAGTCTGTTGGCTATACAAGCTGATGCTAGTTTATATACAACATTTAGCAAAGTAATTGGTCTCCAGTTTTTCATAAAATGTCTAAGCTTATCACCTTTTGGAATACAAGTTATAATTCCCTGTCTTTGTGTAATTGATAATTCACCGTTATTATACCCAAGATTCAAAGATCTAACAATAAAAAAATTCAAATTTACCCAAAAGAATTTAAAAAACTCACTTGTATAGCCATCAGAACCAGTTTTTCATGTTTTTTAAAGCAAAAAGGAGTTCTGTTTCTGTTAATTCTCCTTCAAGGCTTGAACGTTGATCATCAGTTAATTTAATAAACTCTAGACCATTTAACAAATTATTTAGATTAACATTTTCTATGTTATCAGAGTGGTCACGATCAGCATATAGCTGTTTGTAAAAATTCATTGTTTCTGCAAGAATATCACCTTGACTTGTTAAAACTTCACCATTATCTTTTTCAATTTTAACTATAGTTTTGTTCACATAATTATAAGTTTCTAAATTACAAAAATATTTTGATGGTTTTTCGCCCTCATCTAGCCAAGTTACCTTTGAACGAATCATGTGTCCTTTCATTTTATTTATTCTAATATTTTCTAACTCCATCTTCTTTTGTTCATATGCCTCCAAATTTGATGCCCATGTATTGTTACCTTCAAGTTGTTCTAAATCATATAGCAATTCTTTTTCTCTTTTATCCCTTTCCTTTTTTCTAAATGATGAATATGATATGGTAATTCCTCTTATCTCCATTAACAATGTTTCTAAAAATAATTGATCATCAATACATAGTACAAGTTCTGAATCTGTTACATTTGAAATGTCATTATTATAAATAGGTGAACAGTATTGTTGTTTTACCTTAACTATTGTTTCTTTAACTTTTTGTACATATTCTTGGTCATATAAAAGACTATTATTAAATTTCCATAGGCCCCTTCCTTTTACAAAATTACTTATTTTTATTTCTAATGAGATAATTGAATGGTCTGACCTATAACCTATATGAATATTACTTTTATCAATATAGTTAGAGATATTTTCTGAAATTAGAAAGAAGTCTAATCTAGCTTGTTTTACAGGGTTCTTCTTTCGCCATGTATATCGTCTATAATTAGGATGGAAAAATCTAAAAGGGTCAATCAAATTTATATCTTCTATAAGTTTTAAAAGCCTTGTACGAGCATTTGGGTTATTTATATTAACATAATTGTTTGTGTCTTTTTCTGGGTCTAAAACTAAATTGAAGTCACCACAAATAATACAATTGGGGTTGTTATAACCAGTAATTTGTTCATATATCTTTTCGTAAAAATCTGGTTCATCTCTATTTGGACCATATACATTTATTAGTGTGAATCTTCTTTTTTCAATACTTATATCAAGAATTATTATATTACCTTGTATGTCTTTCCATTCATTATGAATATCAAATTCAAAATTATTATTAAAAAGTACACAAACTCCCCTTGAATTATTTCTGTATGAATTAAAAATACATGTATATCCCCATGTATATCCCCGTAATATGACCTATTATCCCTGTGCTTTGTTGTAAGTTTCAGTTGTTTCAATTGTGACGTCACGCCTAGGACAAGTACATGACGTCCCAGACTTACGCGCTGGAGTCAAAATGGCGGCGTTTTACATTTCAAGGTTGTATGAAAATTGTCGATTTACACGAATAAATGCCACAAATCTTGATTATGTGATAAAAATTATCTTATACTCGTTTTCATTTCATATATAATATATAAAACTCGTCACGAATTTTCCATTTTAGCGCGCCAGAGGCTCGCTAAATTGAAAAATTCTTAGACTCGTTTCATAGATCTCATATGTAAATGGAAACTCATGTAAGATCCTGTATATATATCACAAAGGAAACCAAATGGTTGGTCTTCACCCTTAACCTCTATTGTTTTTTGATAATGACACCATTTACTTCATAAAAGTTAGATATACAAGTCTATGATTCACATACTATGTCCATCGTTGTTGCAGTTTAGGTTTTAAATGATTCATTATATGAAGTTTGCAAATTTCATATTGGTTTAGCGTTATGTAAGCGCTGATTTTGCCGCCTTATCTCGCATTCATTCCAACCGATTTCAACATCTCCTCTTCACCTGATACACATGAGAGGTTAACAGGACATAGACTCAAGTTCAATTAGTACCGTTTTGTAAGACACAGATGCTTAATTTAATATCCGCCATAAAGATTTAATTTACAATTCAGTTTCGAGATACCCTTGTTACCGCCCCGCTGACACAAGAGTGAAGTAGACCAAAGGATGTTACCAAGGTAACTGTAAGATCATTGCCAGCTCAAACCATTCTGAACGGGTTTCGTTGTTATCTTACGGTTCCAAAGAGTGTTGTTTTCAAATGCAATTAATTATTTTATTTATTCATTTCTAGTGTCTCGCCATGATGCTTCGTAAAATAGGTAAGCATGGTGTGAGTATCATTGTACTCTACCACTTAAACAAAACAATTAGCACTATTTTAGATGTACTGATATTTGTAATCGATGGAATAAATTTCATGGATTGTTTTCAGTGTTCTCTTTACTCAGCGAGTGATCATTAGATAAGACAGTTACTAAAGCCAGCATTGGTGTAAATTGTTTCCTGAACCCCGCCGTTGTCAATGACTTCACTTACGCAATTAAAAGGCAATATATCTACTCTTTTGTTTGACTTAGGTTCATGGTTCCCTCATGGTGTTGTTTGTGATATCTTTAATAATTGCAGATGAACAATTAAATAATGTTCTAGAACATGATTTAACTAAGATATTCGAAATGAATGTGAACCCCAACGAAAATATTATATCTGCTGTTTTGAAGGAATAGGCGAAAATTACTCGAGATGTAGACAGGACAGCATGCGTTTGGAACAACCAAGGCAAAGTTATCTTTGCGTTTGACTCTTACCATAAACAGGATTCTGTGAACATTTTTACATGTGAAGAAAAAAAAACCATCTGCAAAAGCCTGTTCCTGTTATAGTCTCGAAATGAACCAGGCCATGAACTGTTGGGCAGGATGTTTTCTGTATGCTGTCTATGCTTATCAACAATTGTAGATTTATAAAAGAATAATCTTTTTTTTTGTCTGACTTCAAGTACATTTGAGACCAATTAGTCACTACTAACGCATCCTTGTACGTAAACCCCACAGTTTTATTTGTATTACTCAGTATCTTTTACGCTTCTCAAAAACACAATTGGATTATTGAAACCATATCTCAAATTCCAGGACGATCTCCTATTGCTGTTTGGGTCTGGAAAGTATCTACACCGGTCAAGGGGGGCTACTTAGAATGGATAGTCACTGAAGTAAATATACAATGGTGTTGGTTATATTTGCGGGGTTATTCAATGTCACCAAAGATAGCACGAAACTTGATACCGAGCGAATATTAATATCTATAATAATTAATAACTCGAGAGGTTACCGCTTTATCACCACCTAGTTTGTAGATCGTCTCAAAGCGGTTCACAAATTATTATCCGTGGTAATAGGGTCTTTGCAACCAGTCACTATCTTTATCAAATCCATGGGGAGTATATTACCAAGAATATACGGAGATAAAGTAAACACTTGTTTATCCTTTAACTCCTAAACACTTACAAAATAAAACGTGTCGCCCAACTACAAAAGTACATTCTTAAGCGTAAAACTTGTACCTGGAAATGTTCTACAAAATAGATATGATCGCGATAACCGTGAAATTGTAGCCCCGCGAAATCAAATATCTATACAGTAAGCCCATTGCGAGACTATACACACATGTAAAAACACTCGATCATTTACAAAGTACATCATATAATCATTCAAAGGGAAACATAATCAGTTAAGAAATCTGTCCGGTACAATCGGTACTCTACAACATTGAATTATCCATTGAGAAGTTATTATCGAAAAGACCAAATACAAATGACAAATTTCATTTCACTTTAAATGAAATGTAGCTGGAAATAGTGCAATATCAGTGTATTATTCATAGGGATCTTACATGAGGGTCTATGTCATATTAAATATATTAAACGAGTTCAAAAATTTGATATGACACGAAACTTAAGGCGAGTGTCATATCAAATTATCAACAAGCTTAATAAATTCAAAATGACAAAGACACGATTCTAAGATTTTATTTATCACAAACCATTCATAATTTGCACGAAATAAATCGAACAACAATTATGAGTTATCATCTCACTTTATTGGGTAACAACCAAAGTACTGCGATTATAGCATTTTCGTCCCGCACAGCACAAAACAGTTCAGGATTTTGTTTTAGTTTATTCAAAAATAATGAACAATTTGTAATGCAAGGAAATTGATAACGACAAAGTAAACATTTCAAATTAATTCTAAATAATAGTAAATGAATCATGTTGTATAGTAAATAGAAGTAGTACCTGTGTGTCATCAAACGGTTTTGACCAATCGCAGCACCTTTAGGTTTTGTTAACTGTGTGTAATACAATATATATGACATGGCCGTATGCTATAGTAACATGGGTCAGTTATTTGATAAACAAGTTTATGTACTTGTATAACCGAATCAATTTGAAATGTATTCTATCATCAATCTATGCTAGATTGTTGTCGTAATTTATTAAGTAACACGACGAGGACATTTTACCGTTCAAATTACCCATTGGATTTTACTAAACAGTGGTAATTTCCACTATACTATGAAAAAACGGAATGTGCACTTAGTGAATTTCAGGAACGTGCTTAAGGCACACTAAAGCAAAACCTGGAGGAATCAAGCCAGTACTTTCAAATTACCAGCGTCAACAGATACGTGTTCATATTATAAACTTTACACAATTAACAGATTGGTTACGGTGTTGTAAATTAATTTGGCTGGCTAAATAATGGAGTAGAGCATCTTGATGGATGGAATTGCCTTATTCACAAATTGCATAATTCAAATTTTAATTTCCCAGTGAGCGTCTTTGGGAAGATGTTGCATAATTACATTTCAATGAAGCATGTATAAAATGGAAACTAATTCGGTGGACGGAAATATTTTATAATTGAGTCAATTAATCAATGACGCTTATTATAATTGGTCAGTTTTTACTCTATATATACGTGGTAACGGTGTATGGTGTGCAACCTTAGCTATTTATTCTCCTGAGGTGCGGGAGTACGGGTCTTCGCTTGCTTTAAACAACAATTTATGTGTTTATTTATGTCTTTTGGGGTATTGTTAAATTGCAATTAAAGTGCCGTATTAAGAATGTTGTACAAGAGGTGGTAATTGACTTACCACTCACCCTGATAATGAGTTATATCATGAGTATATCGCAGCTCAAAGACTTCCCTTTCACCATTACCACACAGCTATTAAGTAGAGATAAGATTTAGGAACAGTTTAAAACAACATTAAATGATAGGATCGTAATATGCTTTTGTTTATCATCAACGTATTCAATTACAGCTTTCATTATAAACACTGCTAGTTCGAAATGTTGACCATCAATACGCCATATATAGATGTTCTCTATTAAATAATATTTATTGCCCATTGAATGCTTCAAGGAAAGTATATTAGGTTCTTCCTGTATTACAGAGAAACTTTGCACCTCACCTGTATCCACAGACACATTTTATTATGCAGTTGGTGTCTCCAAAAAAATGTTTCAATGTTCAACAAATATAAGTGATTGAATTGATCGTAACAAGTGTCCAGCCGAGGTCTATTAAAGTCCCCTCCCGTATATGAGGAAAGTGCTCGTGATATCACACACCCTCATCAAATCACAAATGTACATTTCAGGAGGGATGCCACTGACTGCATGTTTTCCCCATCTATTTTAATCGTAGCTTGGGAAGAAATATTTGTTTTATTTCCCATACTGGTATCACCCGTATCGCCTGACGGTCTGAGAGGTTGTCAGATAGGTTTAGATTTTTTACCCATCATGATGAACTTATAACCGACAGAAATACACAAACTTAAATTTCACGGTTTGTTTTCAGTTAGTAGAAGCTCACAGGATATTTATAACTCTAACATATGGACAAGTAATATGTGTTTACAACAAAGAGTACTTTTGTATTTGTTGTTCTTTATTAAGTTTCAAAGTTTGAATTCGGTACAAATTACAACAAAATAACGACTTAACATCAAAC
Organism: Mizuhopecten yessoensis; assembly: GCF_002113885.1. Taxonomy (NCBI): domain Eukaryota; kingdom Metazoa; phylum Mollusca; class Bivalvia; order Pectinida; family Pectinidae; genus Mizuhopecten; species Mizuhopecten yessoensis. Next base: position 609,701 of record NW_018408910.1, on the reverse strand, counting down.
TGGGAATGGACAAAACCAAGTGCTTCGGACTGATAACAGTTCCCTGTACCATTGTGGCCGTCAACATAACGTCTCTCAACACATTCAGTAAAACATGTTATTTGCTAACGAAAAAGAAATTCGTGAGTATGACCTTTTAGATATTTTTTTCGGGGTTTAATGCCCTCGCAACAACAGAGACATATGCAGACCGGTGCCTAGAAAGACACAATGTAAAAGAGAGTAGATAAAAAAGAAAGATAGAGTTGGAAGGAAAGAAAGGAAAAGGACAAGCATGGTTACATCAGATCAATGATTCCACAGTGTCCGACTTAGTGGTCGTTACACTCATGCATTGGGAAAGAGCTGGCCATTTTTTTCCCGAGCCTCCACGGTTCATAGTAGTAACTGAAATGCTATAGTCAGAGTATCGACAACAAACCCTTCGGCGTAGATTGAAGACTTACCGATAGGAAACCGTGGCTAAGTTGTCTATTTATATTACTTCCGTATTTTCTGCATAAGAAGATTTAATAAAGTTGAATTAATTGACAGCCCCTTTTGCAACACGTCAGACTTTCAACGTTTCTTTTACATCCTGATAATAATTAATAATAATGATTCGAGCCGGTGCTGCCATTTCGGCGCTCACAGCTAGCATTCAACATTTCTAGCACTACCGCACAACGTACTTATTTACAGCTGTGTAGACTGGAACAAGCGGAGTAAATTATCTTGTTCAAAGATACAACACAGTGCCGTGCCGTGACTCGAACCCGCAACCTTCGGTGACGAGACCGGCGTCCTACCACAATTCTACAACCGTGCCTTAGTACTACCAGTACTCATTCTTTCTATTGGTGTCTCTGTAGCCACATGTCGTTATATGATCTTAGCTGACGAGTGCTTAAAACCATTTTCAAAACATAAATACAAAGCATAAAACCAAAATAGAACGTGTGGTAGACTAGTTTGAATTTATCCAAGCATCATGCATCATGTATTTCATGTCATAACCGTAGGGCAAGACGCAAAGAAACCCGAAAAAAAGATATACATTATGATATTTGATATAACATGCTTCAATACATATCTTTTAATCACCGACGGCTATCTCTTGCATAGTCTAGGTCTACCAAGCACAATTAGAGATAGCCATAAAATGTTACACTCTGAGTAATCAAAACAAAGCGTTTCTGCCCGTGGGAGTTCAGTATTAATTAAATTAGGACTGAAATGTAGATATTATTGTTATGTTGTGAATGTTCCACCATGGATTTAAATGCAGAAATATAACCTACTCCACAATGCAAATTGGTTTCGTGTATGGTAATGCATTCCCTTAATCCATCAATGCTGAAATAACGCCCTTACTTTTAAACGTAAACTGTCTGTTTTATGTATTTTAATTGTGCACGGTCTTGGTCCTTAATTCCTAAAAGTAATTTCCCACTGACTCTGTTTTTTAAGTGTGAATCTTATGCCTTTGTTTTTGCTACCTACAAAACATGCTAAAACGCCTATGAACATTGTTGCTCTTCGATATATATACACTTCGAGATTATATCTTGATTGCTTTTAAGTCTGCATGGAGTCATACTTCTTGTAAAAGGCAATAATAGAACGACCCTACCCTTAAGTTGGCAGAATAATTGCTAAAATACGAACAACAGACGCCTTCTTAAGACTTCATTATGTCGATGTCATGAACAAAATGAAAACTGCATCAGGGGCCGCGCTGGACATTCTGCTACAACTAACCCTTCACCACTAGGTCGCGGGTTCGAGACTTACTTTGGGCAGTCGGTAGGTACTGACCGCAGGTCGGTGGTTTTTCGCAACGAGCTCTGACTTTCCACGACCACCAAAACCTGGCACGTCCTTACATGACCATCGCTATTAGAACGTAAAACACAAACACACCAAACCAAACCAAACCAAACCAAACCAGCTCAAATACTTCTTTCGTCCATAAAAGACTTGTCAACTGTACATGTACTGATGTTAAAAAGAATTATGTTCATCGAAAGTAACCCAAAACCTGAAAAGCATAGACAAACAGGGTCAGAGTAAATGTATCTATAGAACGCTTTATAAGGCTACACATTTACAACGTTGGACAAAACAGATGATTTGTATTTCATGTAAACTGTGCTAGAATAAATCCCAGCTACAAGGTTACAGCCTATCTCGGAGACTGAACGTCTACCAGCGGAGTAAACCTCCCTGTGGTGTATATGTAATATAAAAACACTAGAAATATCGAGAAGAAAGCATGTCCTACGAAAGTGATCAAACAGGGATCTTAACAACCACAATACTTCTTTTCTCTCTTTTTTCTATTTTCCTTTCGGAATCCTGTTTGTGAATAAACATTTCAATGATTGGAGGTTCATAAGCCATTATTTCCAAGCAATTACAAGATGAAGTTTCGTTCTATATAGCCAATCCAGCTTCCGGATTCGTTCTATATAGCCAATCCAGCTTCCGGATTCGTTCCAAGATTGGAAGAATACAATTTGCAAAAGAACTTTACGTTAGACTATATCAGTGCTTCCTTAGAAATTGTAATACTGTATACTGTGAAATGTTCGCAGCTGAATACCTTTTGCCCTCTCAAATGAGGGCGTATTTATCCTGACAGCGAAATTTAGCGCACAACAGGCGATATATATATATAGTAATCACACGTGAATGGCAAAACTAACACTAAGCGAACATTGATTTTATTAGAAAAGGTCGAAACAACCTTCAAATAAAAATATTATCAAAATATCTAAGATGGACACCTGTCAGTCATTTTGTTATTTGATCACTCCGAATACCTTCAACTACAACTAAGAACCAAGGAAAACTTGCATGTGATATTTGAATTTTCTGTAGCGAAATAGGGATAATAAATTTTAAAACACAAAACCAAAGATGTCTTTTGCTTTGCTTTGCTCTCCCTTCAGTCTTGTTTTTGTATTTATTTTGAGAACCGATTCTCTCCTCGTATGATGTCGGTATGGCCAAATACTGTTTCTGTTTGATGTGTTTCATTTATACATCTGGTAACTCATGTATTTAACTTTGCTGCTTGATAAAAAAGGTTGTTGTTGATGAACATGCTATAAGCAGGCACAAGCAGATATTTGCAAATGTAACTTCATTTAAACCAATTGCAACTACCTGCTTTAACTCGCCTACAACCAACTCCACTTTCGTGTGTTGTCGTCTTTAGCTGATTGAGTCCGAGGTACATGAATCATCCCATGTTCGCTCACATCAATATAGATATTAAAAGTATGATTCGATGATGAAATAATGTTGGTAGTGTTGATTCCATTCTTATGCAAATAACGAGGTGCTGGGGGGTACTAAAGAAAGACAATAAATGCTTTTGTGATAATAATATAGAGATTGATGTAAGGAAGTCGTAGGAATTTGTGTTCTCAAAAACATTTTACTTGTATTTCCACCTAAAAGTGTAATTGTAAAAAAAACATTATGGAAATAAATAAGTCTTCTACCATTCAAGAGAGGGAATAAGGTTGCTTTGGTTTATAGGGCAAAGCGTCCTACTTATTTTAAAGTCCCTATATCTCTGTCATAAAACTGTAATTATGATCTGGAAACATGTTTCCTGCATGACAATAGATTTACAAATCATTTCACATGAGAAAGTAATTTATTTAGGTTTCCTTTTAGAAAAAGGACGAAGAAAATAAAGGAGATATCAACAGAATTGTACCAAGATTAAAATGGCAACGCGGCAAGGTTGGTATTCGAACCCTCGACATCTGTTTACAATGCAGTCGCTCTTCCCAATTGTTCTACCTGGCCAAACCAGTTTACACTAGCATCAATGACTAAGGAAGTTACTTTATGTATGTAAACCTATAGAAGAATCCTCTAGTATTTTGTGGGCATTGTGCTGGGATCCTTTGCAGCTAAGGATATTTTAGGACGTGCCTCCATGAGTGTTAAGTATTCATGTGTGCTGGAAGCTGGTGTTGGTGAATTTGCCTACTCGCGATTGCGCAGATTTGATGCTGACTTTAGAGTGGGAAAATGTCGTTGATACATGCGGATAAAATCGGAAAGTCGATATGAAAAGAAAAGAACATGAATTGTGAGGATTCCGATCCATGAATCACCACGAAAACAACTGGGAAGGGTTAGCGTTCCCTTCGCAAAACGTGACATCCGTCATTAGACCAGGCAGCACTTTTAACATCACGGTAACGATCTCTTAAGCCCCATGAAGGTTTTTGGGAATAAATCGGACTGTTATGTCCCACTGCTGAGCTTTGGTTTTCTCTCTTTCTCCTGCTTAGAAGACATCGAGGAGACCAGCATTGATCCAATGCATCCATTGCAACACTTTGGATTTTTTTTTCTCTCACTTTTCCACTCTTTTTTCAGTGGCACCCCTCCTCCCATGACCTTGGCTGGTGCAAGGACGTTAAATCCAATACAACCAAACGGACGAACTTTCAATTCAGATAAGGTCACATAAACAAACGTTAACTTTCTTCAGCAAATCTCTTATTCTATTCGATTTAAATGATTCTGGTTATGATGCAACGGCTGATATGAAATTATACATTAAACTCTTCCCAAATACGCAGGCCCGGACTGAATATAATTATATAAAATGCATTATGCATTGTTGCACACACATGGTGATGCTTAAGGCAATGTCACAGCAGAACCAGTAACGTGCTATTATGTTATTTTAATGTCTTATTTCAGAATGTAAATGATCTGGAATATACACTTACATTATATAAACTTTTCAGTGTCGGTGATAAAATGTGATTACAAACTTTACCGCTTACTTGGGAAATGAAGTTTCTGTTTTCTTTATGATGAGCACGCATGCATACAGTATGCTTTCGTTAAATATTGAAAGCAGAAAAAATCTCATTATCTGGCTGTCCAGTTTCAATCTTAATATAGATGTATCTTAATATTAAATAAAGTATTCAATCAACAAACATAATGCAATTCGATATACCAAATAACATCTTAGTTAAATCCTTGTGGTGGTCTTTTTGAAGACTTGTTCCCTTTGACGTTTTTAAAGGATGAAATGTACTACTAGAAATTCAAAGCTTGAAAGCACCGACTTAAAAAATAAAGTCATTATGAATAGCACCAAAAGGATAGAAAACAAAATGCTATCTCTCTAGAAGTACATAGTATTGTCGGCTTTACAATTTTTTTCCATCTGTCTTGGGAAACGATCGTCAAATGGACAAGATACGAGAGATCCAAGACCCTATATATCCATCTAGAGTATTGGGATATCATTGCAATGTAGTGTCATGAAAAAGATTTTTGAAAAAAACTCCCGACAAGTGGAGTAAACCCTAACATTAGTCGTCATAAGGTCTGGCAGGACAACAGGGGAGCTCAGCACGAGTGTATTCGTGTTTTAATGCTAAGTAATTGAACATATTATTATTGGATGGGGAATTCACCGTCTGCTTTAAAAGAGCAATTCCCATTATGTTTGGATTTAATATCCTCTCAATAGCTAAGGTCATATGAAAACGGACGGGAACAGATACACGACTGAAAGGAATAAATATGTGTAGGATTTTGAAGAAAAGTCATAGGTCCTAAGTGTTGCAAAAGGGGAGGGGTCAGTCATTTTACTTTTTTTTTTTTTTTATTAATTCCTTCATGCAAAAAAATAAGTGGAAACAATGCTTGACTCTGTATGGTCCCCCAATAAATAGACGACATAGCCAAGGTTTTCTATCGGTAATTCTTCAATCTACGGTGAAGAACATATTGATGGTCGACGGTCAGTTTGGTACGGCACGGAAAAACCTACTTTGAATTTTGGAACAGTGTGTTATATATTTACAATATGCCTCTGAATATACAGGAAGTGATTTAGGTTTTCCAGAATGTTTTCGGTTGTGCATGTGTTACATGTATGTGAACGAATAAACAAACAGTATAACCTAATTTCCTTCCACTAGCTAATTGAGATATGATGTAAGCTGTTTCAGTCAATTCATTGTGTCGACAGTAATTCGACATTAATTATTTCAAACTCGATAAGTTCATTACCGCACATTATTCAAATAGCATAAAAAGACAAGTTAAACAAAATCCTCAAGGGAAATTTGTTTGTTCAATTAACGAACCTCGTTATCTTTGATTGAAGGAGAAAGATATTTGTTTTGATTTTATAATTGACTTGTGCATATGATAATTGAATATGCGTCATCAGGTCGTTAATTAATTCTTTTAAATATTATATCCTTCGTATTAACGAGATTCTTTGTAGGAAGGATTTACCTGTACAGAAAACTCCAACAATATCATCATTCACCATTTAGTTATGCTTGTTCGTAACTGTTTAATCAGTTATACGATATTCTTCAATCCAAATAGTCTTTGGGCGCACGTATTGTGTGTGTACTGTAGCTGACTGATATTTTTGGACTGAATATCGATGTTAATTAAGGATGCCCGAACCACTGCCAAAAACCGTCAATTAGTATTGAAAGCTGTTTTTTCGTATTACTATAGCCTTGTTAAATCATTTCTGAAAGGAAAACTACACATTTAGGGAATATATATGGATTCGAACCATGAACTTCAGATTGTTTTACTATCGCTGTAACTGATATTGCCCGCAGATTCTACAGTTACGTCCAAACGGAAGTTAATGGGAGATTACTGTGCACGTGCAAAACAGCAATCAGCGGGACAGGGATCCTTCAAAAAGATACAACTAATATTGCACAACATACATAAGCTAACAAGGACCAGATTTTAAGTGAAAATAAGTACGAAAGCACGACTTGCTAAACAGACAACTTGAACTATGAACTGATAAAGAAAACAAAAGGCATAACATACCCCGTAAAGACTAAATCAGTTGTTTTCTGCATAAATTAAGGTACCTGTAATGGTGTTTGTCAACATATTAAGGTAAATTTATACGTTTGAGTGCTGAAGGCGGTATGTCAGTGTTTTTGGAAGTAGAGGCTCTAGAATATTGATTATTATTTTCAGACATTTAATGATAGGCATGCAAGCAGTTAAAATGATATTGTAATAGAAAGACAGCTATAAAACTGTGCAGCATAGGGTCAGTACAAGTTTCCGATCAGGTAAGCTAATGTAGCTTAAAACTGAATTACACTGCATCATAAGCAATGTAACTGTTTCGACCTTCTTGAACTGATAGGTGATGCTAGGGCCCAATACAAATGGAAATCTGAATATTGTTTTTAAAATAACATCTTATGGGTGTATTGCTTACTGAACTGATACGCATCCCCTTATCGTTATTTGGATATAACATGAATATTGAAACTGCCATCAGCGATCGACTGTCGACATTAGTGGGTGATTATAACTGAATATTACATATCAATGATGATTTTAGCTGTTTCCTACAGGTTAATGCAACGAGTTAATGCCAATAGTTATTAGATTTAAAGCAGTATACTATTAATATATACTGCATCTTAATAAACTAAGCATAGGTTACTAGTCTATGCGCAGTGATGCATGACCAGCATTTCTCAGCATCACGTGTCGGAGATTAATAACATGTTCTTATCATTATCTATTAATACTAACGACATATGAGTCATCTATTTATTCTTTTTCTTTCCTATCATGAACATTTTTCTTTCTTTTTGGTCGATATAGCCCTTGGCAATTGTCTTCATATGGTCTTAGCAGTTGCAAAGAAGTAAAACCCTTCATAGAAAGCAAATAGAAGATTTAGATTAGCAGAGCCTTGAAACGTTTTCTCTCATTGATATCACTTTGATGTTTTATAACAAATATTTTACTTTGTTTTGATTATGTTTTACAATGTCATTTGCTGCTGTTTCATCCGGTTATCATTCCAGTTTTATTTTTTTAAGTCCATAAGGTACGTGTCTGATGAATTTTATTAAGACTGTACGTATGTCAGAATTTTAGAAATATTGGGTCGTAAAGCAATACCAAGATTGAAACTTGTATGAATGACGCAGAAAGTGTATCAAACATTTCATTGTTGTTACATATATTGAAATTGACGCATTCAGTCATTAAATGTTTTCTGTTTTTAAATTAATCGCATGCATGTGCAATATTTATGGGTCATTCGTTCATACTGATATATTGTCAGCAGAGCTTCCAACTCTTCTCATCTTACATGTTCGTAAGTCAGCGCTTGCGACAAACGACAATATTTCCGCCAACATCCGTTTATAACAAGACATCAAGCAAAGCATATGATTTATATTGTATCATATTTTATAGTTTTAGTGGTTAGGGGCTGTTACTGGAATGACGTCAAAAATCATTACATGACTTTGATTTTTTGTAATTGAATTAAACAAATATTTTATGTAACGATATCAAATGTATAGAAAATGTCATACAGAATTTCAATTTATTAACGGATATCTCAGTGTTATTGTGTAATACTGTACCCATTAGCTGATTGGTTTATGACTTTAAATCGTATTTTTACCCGCTTTTATTACTATCATTATTTTTATTGTTTACAGTATGCTTTTAATACAGAACCTATTAAATTTGGCAGACATTTGTTTTTTAATATTTTTTGGGTAGACAATCTTGGTTGTTTAGATTGACGAAAGCAATGTTGCTTGATATGTAGTCTACACATCAGAGATTATTTTTATATCTTTTTTATAATATGCATCTCCAGAAGAATATATGTTATTGCTACTAATATGACGCGTTCATACAATATGATTCAACCGAAACTTTGTCATGTCCTGGTACAATTAAATTGAGTATAAAATGGGAATCGCAAACTATGAATCGATTACAAGTGCAGTATAAATAAATCAACACGCACCATAAACACCATTCGTGCTTTAATTAGTATTAAGATAAATACAGAAGCTATTGTTATGTGATAATTATAAAGCCATCAATACATCATCGGTAATGCACTTCCTTTTAATAAACAATTTATTTTTAACAATTATAAAATGTCTCCTCAAATTTAATTATGTTTAATTGCAAAGCAAATAATGCTGTTCTGAATACACTTGAGTTAATAAAATACACAATGACATATCATTGTAAGGTCGCCAAAATTTATGAACAGTCCGGCCGTATAACAATATATCATTTTATGGGTCATAGAAGTAATATAGACGGTAAAATCTCATATAACACTGGATCCTAATGGAGGTATGTCCGTAGGATACGAATTACTTAAAATAGTATATCGGGCAAAGAAGTAATTCCGACAGTGTGGACAAGTTTAGGTTGTCAAATTTTCGGAGCAATCCGCTCCTTTATCAAGACACAGTGAAACAGAACAGTTACATGTACATATACATCACTTTAAAAGAAGATAGAACTGATATACTATAATTGAAAATATAGCTATTATATTAAACCAATAGACCCCTCGGATAAAGACAGCCGAAGGCAGCAATTAAGCTAAGAGCATTGCGGACAACGAACGCTGATAATATTTTAGTATATACATGTTTGATATATCTGTAATAATAATTCGCTTTTCTTTGTTATGTGTGACCCTACAGCGTCGCCGTTAAAACAACACGAAGGCATTGGCAATGGTGATTTCATCATGTGTGTATTTACCACAATGAGACGTGAACACTCGGAAATAAAACATGCACGTCGATAATTACTCCAATGAGACAAAACAAAGAGTGAAAACAGAAAAGAGAGAAAAGCAAAATACCGAAAATCGCAGATTTACACATTGCGGTAGAATCTTTAAGGTTTCCTATACGTTTGTTATGCGATGTCAGAGAAGAAAACAACAATGAATTTAAGTCTGCAGAGCTGGATATGCTCCTCTACTACCTGATTGACCCCAATACCTTGAAATTGAATCTCTAGAACTTGCCGTAGAGCTTTGAAGTCAAATATGTCTTTAATGCGTCTTTAACGGATCTGGTGCCGGTTTTAGAAGCTTTCTTATTGAAATATTATCAAGGAATTCCACCCAGTTACAATGTTTTGACAAAAGCTGCTTCAGCTTTGCTATTACCTTAAATGCTAAACGTTTGCGGGGAATAACAGCTATCACTTTAACGGGCTTTGGAATGTCCCGTCCTGATGGACGGAACCCGCTGCGTTCCATTCGGCGAACGTTCAGAACTTAAACCAAAATTGAGGTATTGTCAGCAAGGTTTTTCGGAAGAAGAGAGAAATTTAAAGATCCAAAACGCTGCATTGGGTTCAGAAGATTCATTTTGGTGGTGTAGTCACTGATACATGTAGAAAGGTATTGCTAAGATTATAAAGAGAACTCGTTTATCTAAACTGGACTATGGATCCATTGTGTATGGATCCGCAAGACCCAAAAAGAATCATATCTATATAATTGGATTCCGTATATCACCCGGTTCAAACAATTGCACTTTCAAAACCATATCTGTTGCTATTTCCTACGTTGAATCAAACCTACCATCTTTGACTAATTGTTGAGAGAAACTATCGTCTAAGTATGCTCTTCAGCTAAAATAAAATATTTCAATTCCAGCTTATTCGCTTGCATTTAAACAAAACTTGGAAACTTCAATTCAAAATTGATCCAACTGTAACCTTTCGTATGTTATGTGCATTTTGTCACTTTTGGAAAATGCTTTTTTTTCAACAATTGCCTGATGTTGATATTACACTTACCGGGACAGTTAGGTCCGGTAATGTGTTTTGTGCCCTCCGTTTGTCCTTTCGCAAACAAAAGCTAGAGCATAATGACTTTAAGTCATTTTACTGACGGTTCCAAATATCATTATAGTATGCTACGACTGCAAAGATGCTGCAATTAGATAACAGTAATCAAATGTTGAATCCAATATTTTCTCTAGAATTCAATACTATTGATGTCAACCTGAAACATAAAGCTACCAATACGATATCAAAGGGAAGCTTATTTCAATTAGCAAAATATTAACATTAACACAATATAACTCATTATATCATGTTGCATTATGCTGCGTCCCTTGACATGTTAGGAAACCAGGTAATGAAAAGCCCGATCGCGCCGCCAAAGCAGTTTTAGTGCTATCACCTGTTGATTTCAAACATCGTTTTACAGATTTTAAACCGCCTATTATAAAGATTGTATAAGATCACAGTGGCAAAATAATTGGAATCGATGCGAAGAACACAAATAACACTTTATTCATCCCGTAATCAGTAACTGGTGTCGACGCTATTGAGAACGCGAATACCAGCCTTAATATAAAGAATATCGTAAAACATTCACAGTAAAACATCACTTATCAGATTGTATGGACCTTCAGGTAAAACGAGATAATTCTTTCTGGTACAGTAAATACGTATACAGTTGCATACTTCCCCAAAACTGTTTGTCATTTTCGAAAGGTATTACTAACCATGACCACTTTTGATATTCAAATTAACATTTGTCTTCTATATTTTCGCTTGACCATTATTGACCATGGTAACCTTTACTTTGTTTATGGTTTGTTTGTTTGTGTTTACGTCCTGTTAACAGCTATGGTCATTTAAGGACGTGCAAGGTTTTGGTGATGGATGAAAGCCGGTGTTCCCCGAGTAAAACCACCGACCTACGGCCAGTACCTGGCGACTGCCCCAAGTAGGTCTCGAACCCGCGACCAAGTGGTGAAGGGCTAGTCGTAGCAGAATGTCAGACGCCTTAACCACTTGGCCACCGCGGCCCCGTATTTATGGACCGTAAATAATGCAAAAGTAATATGTATTGGTCGCCTTTATGTCCTCAATGGAGGACCAAACATAAAACTCAATCCTGGGGCGGTTCCTACTTTACTTGCGTTTAACAACATGCACTTCGTAACAGCATTTATATTATTTTCTCCATTACTTACCTGCAGGGGTCATTGAATGTCAATGTAGTCTAATAAAAAGTGTATAAAACAGTAATGGTTCGTAACATGAATTAAAACTTGTGTTCGTCGTTAAATTACATAAGAATGCGTTGTTATTGATGCATACAGATAATGTTTCTTTTTTTTAACATATTTGTTGTTTTGACATTGTTATATTGGTGGTTTGTATGTCCCCGGTAAATGTCTAAAAACGGAAATCCCAAATGGCGCCAGGGGTAAGTAAGTTGGGAAGGTTAATTGGTTGGTTCCAAATTACAGCTTGTGATGGGTCATTGCAGGTATATATATATATATATATTGGTGGTCGGGTGGTGCAGAGGATAGCGCATTTTGCCTTTCACAAAGGCGGCCTGGGTTCAATTCCCTGATCGGACGTGGAAAGGTATGGGGTCACCTGCCCGATCACGTGGTTTCCTCCGAGTACTCCAGTTTTCTCCCACAATAAGACCCCCGCGCGCTAACGTCCAGGCCAACAAGAGTGATTAGTATCGGTTGAAATAACCCGTTTCATTATTGTTGAAAAATAAATAAAGTTTATATCATATATATATTTTTGTTATCCTCAATCAATAATCCATAATACAACTCTAGGGATTTGCGCTTTCAATCAGAAGTGTTTATCGTCAATGCAGAGAGACGCGTGCACATTATTGGGTAAAACAAGCTACATTTATCCGTTTATCTAACGGCTAGGTCAGTAATCCATATAAAATCATGACCATAAATGTCAAATACAGCTTAATGTTGCAATAAACGTAAATGCCTCACAATGAACAGCCAATAAGTAACACTATTGATGTGATGACAGTTTATTGCATAAGTAGTCTGTGTTGGTTTTGACAAGGAATATATCGTTTGTAACTAAATTTATCACAAAAGACAGTCAGACTCTCCATGGTATATAATTGCTATCTAAAACATAATCAGTTGGCTTAGGGCAGATTCGTATTTTATGAGAAAGCAAAATGTGGGTGAAGCGGCATTTATTAAAGGCAATTAAGTACATGAAAAGTTATATTAAAAAAATAAAAGATTAAATATCGTTGTTTGAAGTTATATAAGCATATAATCTTATAATTCTTAGACTCTTCCATCAACTTGGAAAAAGGTCTATGACATTCTTAGGAATAAAAGAGTTTAAAATTGATCTTTTCAATTTGTACAAACATTCGTAAAACACACATTTCCATGTCAGCCTAGAAGAGTAAAATTACACTATTGTGTCTTTTTTAATATTATTATTTTTACATCATGATATAATCTGGAAGATTGTGATGGTATTTCGTGTCTTTCTGTTGCTGTCACTACCTCATGTTGCATCAGTTCAAACGCAGGCATATACATGTACTAATATTACTAATAATAAGAAGAAGTCAAGGTTTTATATACTGCTTTATTACAACCTAGTTCATACGTCGTCTCAAAGCGGTTCACAAACTATCATCCGTGGTTATATGGCCTTTGCAACTAGCCAATATCTTTCTCAACTCCCTGGGTAGCTTAGTGTGTTAGTTTGTTCACTGAATAACTCAGTGGTTATGTGTTTAACGTTGATATACTATTATCAGTCAAACCATCATCGATATTCGATTGGTTTCGCTTACTTATGTACTCCGTACCCCTGGAACATTTCACAGCAGAATCGTAGGCTCAGTGTTCGCCACCTTGTAGATGAGACAGGAAGACTAGGATTATCCTATGATGTACTTCACACGAATCTCGCGGTCACCTAACTGCAAAAATGACTGGCTTTAAATTCGGGTGTCGCTCCTCTGTAATCCTCAAAGTACGGGGTTTAGCCGTAAGATTGGTCAGGGTTTGTTTTAGCTAGCTGCGTGCCTGAAATTTGGACATAATCCAGGGGTTTAGAGAGCGTAAATGAGCTGTAACCATTGGAATATTGAGGCGCATTCAAACAAATTGTAAGGAAACTGATTAATCGAATTTGATATTTTTGCGTAAAAATATTCAGTGATAGTTAAACGCAGCATATATCTTGTCCCCCCCCCCCACCCCCTCCCCACCCCTCTTTTTCAATTATACTGTTCAAGTCAAAACATCGTTTCTCACATTACCTCGAAGATTGGATTAGTACACCATTTGTTATGTTTTTTTAAAATCGAATTACAAGAACTCGTATAAAAAAGGGAACTTATATGATAATTTCATAAACATTTGTTTAAGGGAACACTCTGTAATTTTTCAAACATTGAGCAATGATATCTTTATTACGTCATTTAAATGTATAATGTATATAATTGTGTTCCTCGCAAAGTGTTCAACGTGTTAAGAAACCAAGCGAAGCCAAGCCTTAAAGCATTGGTGTGAAAGGGAGCAATGTATATCACTGCAGTGTACAATAATCTGTTTTATAAGATTTTGCATTGCACGGATTTTGATATGATATTGTTTTACTTCCCATCGACAATTTAAATTATCTAAGGACAAATTGCCCGGATTATTTATAAATGAAACGTTAGCTGTATTCCTTCCCCTAGATATAGCTTAAGTATTCATGCGTCCTTCCTGTTCAAATCAATCGACATGCAGTTCAGAAAATTATTTTTAGACAACACAATTACCCTGTTGCACAAATTGACATTAGTGCAATAGTTATTTATGACGAGGTGCATCTAGCCCGTTAATATCCTGTTACGTGCACGGGATAGTATCAATTGGATTCAAACAGCTATGAGTAGGATTAGGGATTACACGAAAAAAAGGAAATTATTTCTTAAAAAGGCATTTGAGATCGAAATTATATCAAGTTTATGCATCATCATTAGCAATGTTTGTATGCTCACGGCATCTGCACGTGATATGAATATTTCATTCATGGATATCTAAAAGGTCATTTGTGTATTCCGTTTCTACAAATACCTTATCTAAACGGAAAATTAAAGACACAATTAACCATGCATCCTGTAACAGCCAGATCGTGAAAATCAATTTCAAACGTAATGCATGCATTTTGTTTGGAAATGAACAGTTTAGGGACAGAAACACGTAACCATCAAAAGCAAGATTGTGATAACTAGCATTGATGCTAAAGTTACTGTGACAAGTTGTATGGACAATTAACATAATGCACGGTTCAAATGCTCTCCATCAGACTAAATTCTGTTTTAAATGGTACTTTTGTTTTAAAGATTTCAATAACATATCTATAAACAGAGGGGGAAATTGCAAACTGTATGAACGACAAACGTTATAAATAGTACACTGTATGACTGACAAACGGTATGAATGGTACACTGTATGGCCAACAAACATTATAAATGGTACACTGTATGGCCGACAAACATTATAAATGGTACACTGTATGGCCGACAAACATTATAAATGGTACACTGTATGGCCGAAAAACATTATAAATGATACATTGTATGAACTACAAACGTTAAAAATGGTACACTGTATGAATGACAAACGTTATAAATGGTACAATGTATGACTGACAAACGTTATAAATGGTACACTGTATGAACGACAAACGTTATAAATCGTACACTCTATGACATACAAACGTTATAAATGGTACACTGTATGACCGACAAACGTTATAAATCGTACACTCTATGACATACAAACGTTATAAATGGTACACTGTATGAACGACAAACGTTATAAATGGTATACTGTATGACCGACAAACGTTATAAATCGTACACTCTATGACAAACAAACGTTATAAATGCTACACTGTATAGGCGACACACGTTATAAATGGTACACTGTATGGCCGAAAAACATTATAAATGGTACACTGTATGGCCGACAAACGTTATAAATCGTACACTCTATGACAAACAAACGTTATAAATGCTACACTGTATAGGCGACACACGTTATAAATGGTACACTGTATGGCCGAAAAACATTATAAATGATACACTGTATGAACTACAAACATTATAAATGGTATATTGTATTGCCGACAAACGTTATAAATGGCACACTGTATGAATGACAAACGTTATAAATAGTACAATGTATGACCGATAAACGTTATAAATGGTACACTGTATGAACGACAAACGTTATAAATGGTACACTGTATGACAGATAAACATTATAAATGGTACACTGTATGAACGACAAATGTTATAAATGGTACACTGTATGACCGACAAACGTTATAAATGGAACACTCTATGAACAACAAACGTTATAAATGGTACACTGCATGAACGACAAACGTTATAAATGGTACACTCTATGAACAACAAACGTTATAAATGGTACACTGTGTGAACGACAAACGTTATAAATAGTACAATGTATGAACGACAAACGTTATAAATGTTACAGTACACAATGTTTTGTTTTGTTAGGAAGAAAAAGTGCTTTGATGTGAAAGTGTAACCTCAGGTGACAAAACATACAGCGGATGAAAGACAAGTGGCGAAAATTCAGAATTAGAATAGGATCATCTCTCTTTGTAACGAAACGTATTAGTCATACATGACGGTGGACTGCAGTAAGGACCAACAGGTAAGTTCGGCATCACTTTTACATCAAAGTATAGTTGATGGACAGACATATATGGACCTGGCAGGCTATTCTGGCCACTTAAATACATGTAGATATATATCTTAAGGTAGCAGTGTACAGTAGCGTACGGTTGCCATGTGTGATAATTTTGTAAAATGAATAACCCATGTAATATTACATGTATCAAAGTTTTAAAAATAAATCAGCACTAAAATTGGTATATACATGATAAAGTGGACTATGTGTGCTTCACATTTAAAAAAAAAATGAATTTGGTTTGAGGCTACATTTTTGGCCATTTACAAATCTGAATCTACACAACAAAAACTAGCTTTTCATGTAGTCTATATTGTGAAAAATCCAGTTGAACGACCTATGCGAAAACGTGAGTATTTCTGTTAACCGAGTAGGTGATATTCAATTTCAGACAGGTTTTAAGAAAAAGAATACTTCTTGCGTGGGTCAAATTTTGGATTACAAATCAAGTTTTTTTGCATTCTTTTGCGTTTTTTGATGTGGTAAACATGGTTTTCACAAGTCCCAAATCTGGGGAAATCTCTTTTGAAAAAAATAATTCTTCTAAAAACAATGTATTCAAAATGTAACTTATAAATATATATATATATATTTATAAGTTACATTTTGAATACATGTTAATCTGAGACATGTACTTTATTTTTAGAATCAAGCCATTTCTACTGCACCCTGCTCCTTAAGCAATACATCCATTGGAACTGGTTATACATGTGAAGATTTGACAGGTCACAGCAATGGGTTCTTATTGCTTCTCCCACAACCACTGTATGTTTCCCTACTCGTGACTCATTATATAAGCCTGTGGTTACAGTGTAGTTACCCACTGGTGGGTAACATTTTGGACGTGTTTTCATTGGTCAATATATGATTTATGACGTCACGTAACAATGCTTTTCGACGTCATTTTCCATTGTGACGTCTATGCTCCATGGTAATTATTTCCCCCATCGGAAACATACATGTTTTATTTTCCAGGTGGAAAATGTAATTTTTTTTGACAAAATACGAACGTTATGGGTAAAATAAGACCCAAATCTCGTGATAATTAGTATTCACA
This sequence comes from Mizuhopecten yessoensis, assembly GCF_002113885.1. Taxonomy (NCBI): domain Eukaryota; kingdom Metazoa; phylum Mollusca; class Bivalvia; order Pectinida; family Pectinidae; genus Mizuhopecten; species Mizuhopecten yessoensis. The sequence goes on along the minus strand of NW_018408910.1, from coordinate 592,271 downwards.
TTTATCTAACTCTCGTTAGTTTATTTTCAAATTGTAAAAGACACAGGGTAAACCTCGTGTCTTTATACAATGTAAAGATTGACTAACTTGAGTTACATAAACATGATATCCAATCATCACTCGTTGGGGAACCTCAATATCTTCATGTTATTTAAATATTTGGTATTATGTTTTGCACGCTCAACAAATTTATAAATTAAATTACAATTTTGAAAACAAAAGGTATTCTGAAGTTTATTAGCATTGTTTTTATAGTTCGAGTTCAGTTGGTGTGTGAACATTTTGGTTCAACCCGATATATCGCCAAACTCGTTATACCGCCAAAATCACAGAGGACAGAAGGTTGCGGTATGGCGAGGTTTAACCGTAATACAGGATTGAAATAACAATTGTACGGCATCAAAACTTAGCCAATACTTTGATCCATGTAGTCAACCTGTCTGTCAACATAACATTTCAGTATGTAGATTTCTACATTTAAGACACAGATTATGTTATATTACTACATATGTACAAACAAACCGCTGCAATGTACCCGAGGCTCAGTGTAAAATCCTTCCGTCTGGAAGACTTGCTTCATTCAATTCGCTTTGTTCTATCGTAACTCATATGAGATGAACACTGCATGTGTGTGTGGCTATATCAAAACAGTAGGCCTATTTTATTGTACATGGAAATCTCAGAACTACATTTCCAATCGTCAGGGGATAGGTAAAAGTAAATGGTTGTCCTCATATATTTCTTGAATCGCTATTGCATAGGAATCCAAATGAAGCAAACATCACGCAAGTCCTTGGTCAAACATGTCTTACTTGTACAAGATGTTTAGCATAAACTTAGAGAAATTCGATTGAATACAAGGTGCAAAAAACTCGACTTACATCTGAATGAGCTATCAAACACGTAGCTTTTGTTGGATTGTATGTATCACCAATGGGATTAAAGTAGGTTACGTCAAAACAAGTCATCACCACGTCACAGCCATAAGTCTCTTAGTAGTGTGCAAAGCCTTTATATATATATATATTTGGATATTTATTGTCAGTAAGTGCTTGTTATAGTGGCGACGTAGAAATTATCATGATTTAGATCAATGAGTGTTGTATTAAATAACCCAATGCTCATCTGAATCAACACAAATTAGGAGACAGACAAAGACAGTTGTACTCTTACATGGGAATGGAATGAAATTGTCGGGATTTAGGTAGATACTTGGTTGTTATTTATTAAACATTTGCTATTGTCTGGAATAAATGAATGGGCTATGTGCTACTTTTTTCCGTATAAATCACCTGACAGGTTCGATATAACGATAACGAGACCATTACTGTCAGGGTTTCAAGCTATTATGTTTGACTAATTCACTGTCCCCTGGCTGTTGGTATTTGCAATTCCCATTTATAAATTTAGGCATGGTTATATCAACTTGGTGTTCTTATAAAGAAATTGTAAGTAAACTCGGGGTTTATAACCCTTTGTATCCAGCAAAAAGTGTAAAAAAGCGTAAACTAAATGCGTTCGAATTTCTATTTTGAATTCTACCTAGTTTTAGTCCATGTCGAATTGCTGACTTTTGTTAAAGTGACTAAAAGTACATGTATTTATCTTTATTTGAATTACTGTAAAATTAAAACAATTCGCGTGACCAAAATTTCGTGGTTTCCGAAAGATTAAAAACACTATTCCGTTGGTACGTACATGCATTCGTGGATTTCGAGTACCCACTTAAACGGAGAATTGCTTTATGTCAAACTTATATTAATTTCATTGACCTACATGTATAAATTTGTTCATAAGGATTACCCATGAATTCAACGAAATTAAAACCCAACGAAAATTATTTGCCCGGTTCTTGTTCCTTCTGAGTGGTTCAGAAGTGTTTCCTTGACAGTATTGGCTGGTTTACACCCTTAGTTATAAATGACGATATTTCAATCACTATGTGACTATGAACCATGGCTAAACCCCTATGGATCTAGCGTCCTCAGAACAACCCCATCCCCTCAAAAAAAGTGAGAAGCAGTTGATATTTCGTAGGACAATAGTTGTTGTGGGGGGAGGGGTTCAACGAAAACGGTCGGTAGATTTTAAATTCATGTCATGTCAACTGTGTACTGTGAACTCTCTAATTGTGTGGGGGGTTTAATTTCGTTGATTTCGTGGGTAATCATCATCCATGAATTCATAGGTCAACGCCAAGTTAAATGGATATTTAAAAGGGCATTTGTGTATTCCGTTTCTACAAATACCTTTTCTCAACGGAAAATTAAAGGCACAATTAACCATGCATCGTGTAACAGCCAGATCGTGAAAATCAATTGCGAACGGAATGCATGCATTTTGTTTGAAAATGAACAGTTTAGGGACAGAAACACGTAACCATCAAAAGCAAGATTGTGATAACTAGCATTGATGCTAAAGTTATAGTGACGAGGTGTATAGAAAATTAACACAATGCACGATTAAAATGATCTCAATAAGAATAAATCATGTTTCAATGGATGCCTTTTTAAAGATTTCAATCACATATCTATAAACAGAGGGGGAAATTGCAAACTGTATGAACGACAAACATTATAAATAGTACACTGTATGACTGACAAACGTTATAAATGGTACACCGTATGACCGACAAACGTTATAAATAGTACACTGTATGGCCGACAAACGTTATAAATGGTACACTGTATGGCCGACACACGTTATAAATGGTACACTGTATGGACAACAAACGTTATAAATGGTACACTGTATGAACGACAAACGTAATCAATGGTACACTATATGACCGACAAACGTTATAAATGGTACTCTGTATGAACGACAAACGTTATAAATGATACACTGTTAACCGACAAACGTTATAAATGGTACACTGTATGGCCAACAAACGTTCTAAATGGTACACTGTATGAACGACAAACGTTATAAATGGTACACTGTATGACCGACAAACGTTATAAATGGTACACTATATGACCGACAAACGTTCTAAATGGTACACTGTATGACCGACAAACGTTATAAATGGTACACTGTATGACCCACAAACGTTATAAAAGGTACACTGTATGGCCAACAAACGTTATAAATGGTACACTGTATGGCCGACAAACGTTATAAATGGTACACTGTATGAACGACAAACGTTATAAATGGTACACTGTATGGCCAACAAACGTTATTAATGGTACACTGTATGAACGACAAACGTTTTAAATGGTACTCTGTGTGAACGACAAACGTTATAAATGGTACACTGGATGACCGACAAACGTTATGAATGGTACTCTTTATGAACGACAAACGTTATAAATGATACACTGTATGAACGACAAACGTTATAAATGGTGCACTGTATGGCCAACAAACGTTATTAATGGACCGACAAACGTTATAAATGGAACACTGTATGGTCGACAAACGTTATAAATGGAACACTGTATGACATACAAACGTTATGAATGGTACTCTGTATGAACGACAAACGTTACAAATGATACTCTTTTAACCGACAAACGTTATAAATGGGACACTGTATGACCGACAAACGTTATGAATGGGACTCTGTATGAACGACAAACGTTATAAATGATCCCCTTTTAACCGACAAACGTTATAAATGTTACACTGTATGAACGACAAACGTTATAAATGGTACACTGTATGACCGACAAACGTTATAAATGGTACACTGTATGACATACAAACGTTATGAATGGTACTCTGTATGAACGACAAACGTTACAAATGATACACTTTTAACCGACAAACGTTATAAATGGTACACTGTATGGTCGACAAACGTTATAAATGGTACACTGTATGGCCGACGAACGTTATAAAAGGTACACTGTATGGCCAACAAGCGTTATAAATGGTACACTGTATGGCCGACAAACGTTATAAATGGTACACTATGTGAACGACAAACGTTATAAATGATACACTGTTTGAACGACAAACGTTATAAATGGTGCACTGTATGGCCAACAAACGTTATTAATGGTACACTGTATGAACGATAAACGTTATAAATGGTACTCTGTATGAACGACAAACGTTATAAATTGTACACTGTATGACCGAAAAATGTTATAAATGGTACACTGTCTGAACGACAAACGTTATAAATGGTACACTGTATGACCGACAAACGTTATAAATGATACACTGTTTGAACGACAAACGATATAAATGGAACACTGTATGAACGACACACGTTATAAATGGTACACTGTTTGAACGACAAACGTTATAAATGGTACACTGTATGACCGACAAACGTTATAAATGGTACACTGTATGGCCACCAAACGTTATAAATGGTACACTGTATGACCGAAAAATGTTATAAATGGTACACTGTCTGAACGACAAACGTTTTAAATGGTACATTGTACACAGAATGGCCGACAAACGTTATAAATGATACACTGTATGGTCGACAAACGTTATAAATGGTACAGTGTATGGTCGACAAACGTTATAAATGGTACACTGTATGAACGACACACGTTATAAATGGTACACTGTATGAATGACAAACGTTATAAATGGTACAGTGTATGACCGACAAACATTATAAATGCTACACTCTATGAACAACAAACGTTATAAATGGTACACTGTATGAACGACAAACGTCATAAATAGTACAATGTATGAACGACAAACGTTATAAATGTTACAGTACAAAATGTTTTTTTTTTGTTCAGAAGAAAAAGTGCATTGATGAGAAAGTGTAACCTCAGGTGACAAAACATACAGCGGATGAAAAACAAGTGGCGAAAATTCAGAATTAGAATAGGATCATCACTCTGTGTAACGAAACGTATTAGCCATACATGGCGGTGGACGGCAGTAAGGACCAACAGGTTAATTCTGCATCACTTTTACATCAAAGTATAGTTGATGGACAGACATATATGGACCTGTCAGGCTATTCTGGCCACTTAAATACATGTAGATATAGATCATAAAGTAGCAGTGTACAGTAGCGTACGGTTGCCATGTGTGATATTTTTGTAAAATGAATTACCCATGTAATATTACAAAGTTTTAAAAATAAATCAGCACTAAAATTGGTATATACATGATAAAATGGACTATGTGGGCTTCACATTTAAAAAAAATGAATTTGGTTTGAGGCTACATTTTTGGCCATTTACAAATCTGAATCTACACAACAAAAACTAGCTTTTCATGTAGTCTATTTTTGTACTCAGCACATGTTTAAATATTGTGAAAAATAACGACCTATGCGAAAACGTGAGTATTTCTGTTAACCGAGTAGGTGATATTCAATTTCAGAGAGGTTTTTAGAAAAAAATACTACTCACATGGGTCAAATTTTGGATTAAAAATCATGTTTTTTTTTATTTTTTTTGCGTTTTTTGATGTGGTAACCATGGTAACCAAATCCCAAATCTGGGGAAATCTCTTTTGAAAAAAATCATTCTTCTAAATAAAATGTATTCAAAATGTAATTTATAAATATATATATATATATATGTAGTTGTGTTGTACAGGATACATCCGCTATCCATGTTTATCTGAGACATGTCCTTTATTTTTAGGATCAAGCCATTTCTACTGCACCCTGCTCCCTAAGCAATACATCCATTGGAACTGGCAATAGAAGGTAGTTATAAATGTGAAGATTTGACAGGTCACAGCAATGGGTTCTTAATGCTTCTCCCACAACCATTGTATGTTTCCCTACTCGTGACTCATTAGATAAGCCTGTAGTTACAGTTTAGTTACCCACTAGTTGGTAACATTCTGGACGTGATTTCATTGGTCAATATTTGATTTATGACGTCACGTAACAATGCTTTTCGACGTCATTTTTCATTGTGACGTCTATGGTAATTGTTTCCCCCATCGGAAACATACATGTTTTATTTTCCAGGTGGAAAATGTGGTTTTTTTTAAGATAAAATACGAACGTTATGGGTAAAACAGGACCCAAATCTCGTGATAATTAGTATTCACGTTTATCTAACTCTCGTTAGTTTATTTTCATATTGTAAAAGACACTCGGTAAACCTCGTGTCTTTATACAATGAAAAGATGGATTAACTTGAGTTACATAAACAGGATATCCAATCATCAGTCGTTGGGGAACCTCAATATCTTCATGTTATTTAAATAAACGATGCGTGATTTCCGCAGCTGACCTATTGGTATTATGTTTTCCACGCTCAACAAATTTATAAATTAAATTACAATTTTGAAAACGGAAAGTATTCTGAAATGGATTATCATTATTTTTAAAGTTTAAGTTCAGTTGGTGTGTGAACACTTGGGTTCAAAACGTGAACCCGATATACCGCCAAACTCGTTATACCGCCAAAATCACAGAGGACAGAAGGTTGCGGTATGGCGAGGTTTAACCGTAATACAGGACGGAAATAACAAGTGTACGGCATCACCATGTAGTCAACCTGTCTGTCAACATAACATTTCATTATGTAGATTTCTACATTTAAGACACAGATTATGTTATATTACTACATATGTACAAACAAACCGCTGTAATGTACCCGAGGCTCAGTGTAAAATCCTTCCGTCTGGAAGACTTGCTTCATTCAATTAGCTTTGTTCTATCGTAACTCATATGAGATGAACACTGTGTGTGTGGCTATATCAAAACAGTAGGCCTATGTTATTGTACATGGAAATCTCAGAACTACATTTCCAATCGTCAGGGGATAGGTAAAAGTAAATGGTTGTCCTAATATATTTTCTTTAATCGCTATTGCATAGGAATCCAAATGAAGCGGACATCACGCAAGTCCTTGGTCAAACATTTCTTACTTGTATAAGATGTTTAGCATAAACTTAGAGGAATTCGATTGATTACAAGGTGCAACAATACTCTACTAACATCTGAATGAGCTATCAAACACGTAGCTTTTGTTGGATTGTATGTATCACCAATGGGATTAAAGTAGGTTACGTCAAAACAAGTCATCACCACGTCACGACCATAGGTCTCTCAGTAGTGTGCAAAGCCTTTTTATATATATATATATATATTTGGATATTTATAGCCAGTAAGTGCTTGCTATAGTCGCGACGTAGAAATTATCATGATTTAGATCAATGAGTGTTGTATTAAATAACCCTATGCTCATCTGAATCAACACAAATTAGGAGACAGACAAAGACAGTTGTACTCTTACATGGGAATGGAAAGAAATTGTCGGGATTTAGGTAGATACTTGGTTGTTATTTATTAAACATTTGCTATTGTCTGGAATAAATGAATGGGCTATGTGCTACTTTTTGCCGTATAAATCACCTGACAGGTTCGATATAACGATAACGAGACCATGACTGTCAGGGTTTCAAGCTATTTTGTTTGACTAATTCACTGTCCCCTGGCTGTTGGTATTTGCAATTCCCATTTATAAATTTAGGCATGGTTATATCAACGTGGTGTTCTTATAAAGAAATTGTGAGTAAACTCGGGGTTTATAACCCTTTCTATCCAGCAAGAAGTGTAAAAAAGCGTAAACTAAATGCATTCGAATTTCTATTGTCCATGTCGAATTGCTGACTTTTGTTAAAGTGACTAAAATTACGTGTATTTATCTTTATTTGAATTACTGTAAAATTAAAACAATTCGCGGGACCATAATTTCGTGGTTTCCGAAAGATTAAAAACACTATTCCGTTGGTACAAGCGGAGAATTGCTTTATATCAAACTTATATTAAGTTCATGGACCTACATGTATAAATTTGTTCATAAGGATTACCCATGAAATCAACGAAATTAAAAACCCAACGAAAGTTATTTGCCCTGTTCTTGTTCCTTCTGAGTGGTTCAGAAGTGTTTCCTTGACAGTATTGGCTGGTTTACACCCTTAGTTATAAATGACGATATTTCAATGACTATGTGACTATGAACCATGGCTGAACGGCTGTGGATCTAGCGTCCTCAGAACAACCCCATCCCCTCAAAAAAAGTGAGAAGCAGTTGATATTTTGTAGGACAATAGTTGTTGTTGGGGAGGGGTCGAACGAAAACAATCGGTAGATTTTAAATTCATGTCATGTCAACTGTGTACTGTGAACTCTCTAATTGTGTGGGGGGTTTAATTTCGTTGATTTCGTGGGTAATCATCCTCCATGATAACCGTTTGAGTGAGTACTCGTAATCGCTGTCGAATGTCTCCCCCAAATAAGGACAATAAGTAGTTAATTCAGGTAATAGGATTGTGTCTTCATTTCTCAGTAGAATTTCTTCAAATTTTGTAATTACATTGTTTTGAGGTAAAGGACATTTTCTGCCACAAAATAAGTATAGGTTGTCAGAATTTTAAGGATTCTTAATCGAATTTATGTAAAAAGGAGTGAATTTAGAAAAAAAATGAAAGACACATTTTTTTGCAAAATAATGTCAATACAAATTATACTGCCATAGACTAGTATTGCATTAATGTAATTCAATTTAATAAATGCTGAAATTGTGTAAAATAAATTATCTATAAACGATTAAAAATGTACACTTTATAATAAAACCGTATACACATAGTAATTGCATGTAAGAGGTATCTTTCTTGAAAAACTTCACAGTAGTGAAATTGGTAGCCGGTTTCCTGAAGTACAGAAAAATGGACACATGTGACTCATTGATAAAAAACAACTGAATTAATGCCTGAATTGCTTTGAAATACTTAAATATTGAGAAACACACTGTTCTGTCAATAATAAACATACAATATTAATCAGTTTAATATTAAACATTAGAATATGCGGAAATTGTGATACAGAATGTACAGTCTCCCTACATTGGACTTTCAACTAGGGATGTACTTTCTATTTCCGTTTATCAATACACTACTATGACCTTAAGCTAATGATACCGAAATATAACCTGGCAAGTCCTTTTTCCAGTGTGGTTTGGTGGACTTATATATGACAGATATTATATTGTTGATATACAGATCAGGCATGATATAGCGGTCGTTACATTTGTAATCGCCTTATCTGGGACACTCGCCTACATGTACGACCAGAGCACATACATTGTTTGTATCTGATACCTGATAACTTAGCAATTAAACACTTTGTACCGACTTTCCAAATCCCCTCCTCCTCTCTTGCCCTTTCTCCTACTCGTTTCACATTGTTGACACTGTCACCCCTCCTCACGAAAATGCCCAAACCCTCTCATATTTTATTGAAACAATCATAATTTATTTAAACACTTTTTTCAAAACCTTGACGATAAATGTAAATACAGTTATAATTAACGATGAAGTTTCAACATATCAAATTGAAGGTTTCGACATTGAGGGCTGTGCAGGTTCGGGTTAAAATTAGACATGCTGTATACCATTGCATGTCATAAAAGGCAACTAACGTGAGTCCCCTGCATACTCGGTTTTGTATCTGTCTTCTGTTAGGGGACATCGAAATTGATCTGCTGCCGCACCTCAATACTTGGGATGTTACCTTTCTGTTCTCACTTTCCTACGTTTTGTGTTCGGCAGTGGCTGTCTAGGAACCCATCTTGATATTACTTAAGCTATTGCGAGGATGTTAAATCCAAAACAAACAAAGAACGATAATAGGTGAAGGTGATGATGAAGAAATTCTAACCATTATTGGAAAGTATCAACATCGTAGGATTCCGGTATATTTGACGCAGAGAAAACGCGAAGATATTGTATTGTTATACAACTCGGTCAATGAGCTGCATTACACCACTTCATCTTTTAGAAATGTTATTGAATGTGACATATGAGTAACCTGTATGACCCTGATCTGAATGTACGATTTGTTTGTGGTGTTACGTCGTTGCTACAGTTTTGGTGTTATGAGGTCGTGTCCAATTAACTTATTCGCCCCTAAAATTTAATAATGAACTATTCCAACAAATGCATTGGAAGAGTTAAAATGTGTCTTCAGGGGTGAATGAGTTAATGGGAACCATAAAGCTCACTGAATTATCTTTATTTAGACAAAGTAGCACTCCACGTGCTATCAAAGTATCACCAGGTCTTCACATATCGTTCTTTATGAGAGAAATGTGTTGTTGATACTCAGCTGAGTCAAATCTTTATCAATTTATCAACCATTCATCAATATGTGTTAGTATTTCTAAACAAGATCTTAGTAAGGACGCCTTGTGGATTTGTTGTCCCTATCCGGGTTTTGGATTTAAGGGGGCGACATTACTTGGATTCGACTTAGATTTATATAGCAAGTGTCCTAGATGAAGCGCAGGACGGTTTCCCTCCCGGAAAACCTGATGCTATTACCTTTGTACATTTTCAAGGGTCTCCACGTAAATCTTTCCTTTGTTAATATGTTGACCTAGTTTTACCGATTTTGATTTCGAATCATGTATGTGTTTACACTTCGCTATTCTCTTGTTGTTTTTTATTAACGACTTAATCACAAATGTAGAAGATCAAAATAGTCCATCAAAGTGTTGTCGCTGTCAACCTCAACTTTAATAAAATATGTGTATCTCGTGAACATAAGAGACCTTCATGCAAAGATCGATCCTGATTTGCTATTGATTTTATCTTCAAATGTTAAATATCTTACAGATTTGTAACTTCATTTTATCACATTTGTCACACATTGTGAATTGCCTAGATTTTTTTGTTCGTGGACGGACATGGCGGTTTTATCCACACAATGCTTATTCCTATCGGAGGTTTATATCGTACATGAAATCTAATTTCGACCAGGATAACATTGTTAGGTCATATTAATTCGAGTCGTATAGCTGGAGATAAACTCAGGTCTTTCAATCAGTATCAAAGTCATTCTTTAGAATCACTACAATCAGACTTTAACGTCATTCAATCTCATCGAATTTATCGCCAATCCTCATTATCAAGTCCGCTTTCAGTCTATCGCTTGGTCCATAGAAACACGGGACTGCTTGGTAAAAACTCCTTGTTTCCCAGACAACCGATTGAGTGTTTGTTTCTGTTCAGGATTGGATAAGATAGCAATCCAATTGAAGCGCGCGTGTCACTACGTCCCACGGTCTAATTGAAATTGCCGTTTTCCCTACGTGGTAGATTAAATCACTGGATTTGAATTTCGTTCATTTCAATTTTAAAGATTAAAGAAATATCACTTTTCATGAGGCATTCTAGCTCCCACGTTTCACTTATAAAGCTATGATTATGTAATCAGGAATAATGGACAGATCCATTGTAGAGATTTGTATGCTACTGTTGATATAATCGTACGCACATCATTTTTGAGATATTATCCCACAAAGTGATAAAGACATTTGAATTGTGGCTTTCATGCACTTTTTAGAAAAAAAAATGATAAAAACATTATTGATGCCAAATAAATAAAGGGGATGAGCAATCCTTTGTGGAGGAGAAACAACTATGCCAGAGTATTATTTACCTAAAAAGGCCGATTGTGAAAATCATTAAGTTTGGTTTGGTTTTATTTTGTTTAACGTCCTATAAACAGCTATGGTCATTTAAGGACATGCCTAAATGTGAGTTATGTATGCCTGCATGTGTGAATATGTGCCGGAGACGGGGTATGTTGGTGTATTTGCCTCCTTGTGACAGCGCGAATCTGATGCCAACTTTATAGTGCTATCTCACTCATATACCATGCCGAAGTCACCCGGCACATCATTTCACCCGGTCCCATTATACTGACAATGGATGAACCAGTTGTTGTCATTACCCGTTAAGCTGCATATCACAACTACTATTGCTAAGCACTTTGGAATGTCCCGGCCTGGGGACAAAACCCATGTCCTTCCTCACCAGGGCGAACGTTCAGCATTAAGTACTCCTCGGCAACCTAGGCATCTGATAAGTAAACGAGAAAGGAAAATCCTTCTGTTTCAGGAAACAAATCTTCAGCCAATCAAAGAGGTGAAAATGTGATTTTCAGGTCGTGTTGATAATCACTTTTCCTAAGTTTCCATTTATCAATTGTACCTGTAACAACCTTCAATTTAAGAGAGGGGTCGAACGGGATGTTGACCTCACTGTAACATAGCATTTCTGAAAGATCATTGTAGGGTTCAACCAACCTTTTGACACTACAGACATGTTACATTTCTAAATCATGGGAAATTTGATTTCGATTTATGTGAGAAAAATATATTATAATGATAAACAGTTTGTTCATTTGTATGTTTCTTTGACTGATTATAGGTTTTAAACTCTCAGCAAAGCTTCGTGCAGAAAATTTACAATTTATCAACTCCGATGGGATTTGTTATTTTGTTAAGGTTTGTAAGTCATTGACATAGCGAAGGTCATAGACGGATTGCGCCCACGGCGATGGAGCTTCTTAAGGCTACATGTCAGTGACACCACGCTTGAAAAGCCGCATCTGGATAAGGTTAAGCAAGAACTCCAACCCAGTAACATTATACTGAACCGAGGCTAGCCTGTCCTTGCCACCATCCATTTCAAGATAAACATAACGCATTGGGCAATTAGTACAAACGTCTAGGATTTTAGTTGTTAATCAAACCCGTAACATTATGCTAACGGCGGGGACATGTATAATAGATACTATCACTCATTCGATAACATCTATTTTTCACGTGACCATGCTGTTACAGAGAAAAGCAATCATGGAATTTTACCTCTTTAACGTCTGTTAAACAACAATAAGCTTCACATCATAAAATTCGAGATGACGTTTTCAATGCGTTCAAGATAATATACAAGTGTACATGTCCAAGCTCCGAAATTAAAAAAACCTTGAAATATTGTTAAACTCTCATAAGCTCTATTATGTATAACCTATAACTCTGTCGAGCATGCGCTATTTGTCGCAATTATAACTGATCACCAAAATAATATAGCTCTGACAGACCCGGGTTCAGCAAACAAATACTGTACCTGACAGTAAAGTCAGAAAACATGTTTTAGCCAATCGGTTACGCTCGCTCAAATGAAAAGAAATCTAAACCTATTCCATAAAGTATGCCTGATCTATGAATATCGTGTGGCATATATACTATAAACCTTTTAGTTTTGTTAATATAGTTTTTATGCTTAAATGTAAAAGAGTATAATTCTTATTTTGATGCATTATATGAAGTCCGACACATTATGATTGAATGCGCCAATGTTTGAATATCCTCAATATAGTTTTAAAGAGGTACATATACCAATAATGAAAGGTTTGTTTGATACGGTTTCTGTTTCATTGATTTATATATTCACCACCAGTCTACTTTTACAATCAGATATAATACCACCTAATCGTTTGTCAAGTCCTCAGGTCAAGGATTAAAGCAATACATCTGCTGCTATGTACCTATTGCACAATTCCTAAGTGACAACTAATAAAGAGACCCTATGCAGAAATGAGGAGTTGCCTTTGGACGTTCTACTTCGGGACACAAAAGCTGTCAAAATATACCTGCTGCAACTACTGCAAAATTTAGGATCCTGATATTTTCTCTCCCTTTTCATTTCTTGTTTCCTAACATTTCCGTATCTCCCTTTTGGTATTTGTTTTGAGCGTTGGCGCTAGCGAGGATTGGTTTGGTTTTATAGTGTTTAACGTCCTATTAACAGGTTATGTCATTTTAGGACGTGTCTCCGTGTATGTTGTGTAAGCGTACATGTGTGTACGTGTGCCGGGACATGGTATGTTGGTGATTTTGCCTTGTGATAGCGCGGATCTGATTGTGACTTTATAGTGCTATCTCACTGAAGTACCCTGCCGAAGGCACCCACCACAGTATTTCGCCTGGTCACATTATGCTGAAACCGGGTGAAGCAGTTGTTGCCATTACCAGTCATTCTGAACGTAAAGCAGTGATGTCCCTTGAATTGGTCCTTACTGCTCCCTGCTTGAGGTTCTGATTAAAATTGGTTTTGGTAAGGAGCTTGATGTCAGTGGAATTTGACCGGTGAAGTGCCATGTGATCGTTCCATATTATTACAATTCAATGTGAAGGCATATTAAGTGGCCCTTACATTGTTCGATTATCTGCAGACATCGTCTTCATATCAAGTAAGATGTTGCTTGGAATTAAATTTCAAACAAACAAACGATTTGTTTGCTATCGTTAGTTTTTCTTCTTTCAGCATTTAGTTTAAGTTTGATGTGTTCATTTTTAGCGAATACTTAATGTTAATGACGTTTTGTTGCCCTATAGTCTGGCCTCATAATCTAAATTATCAAAGGTCGTAAAACAAGTCCAACATGGGACTGTGAAGGGTACACTACATGTATCACATGAGTCCTTCTGATTAACGTAGACACAGACATACCTATCCTAGTTATGACATAATTCTAGTTTTCTACTGACACAATGACACGTATTTTATGTACTTCCAGGTATATTTTACTGTTGAAGTTTTTAAAAAAAAGCGTGGACATACAAACATCGCAGTATGGTCAAATGTATGACCATGATCAGGAAGTGACGAATAGAGTAGTTTAGGCTATTTGTTCCAATGGCTGCTTTATTGGGTTTTGTTGGGTTTAGCATCCAATTAGGAACGAGTATCGTTTCAGGACGTGCCTCCATTTGTGTAACGCATGCTTGTATGTATGCTGGAGGCGGTATGATGGTGTAGTTGCCTGTTTCCGATAGCGTTGATCTGATGCCGACTTTAGAGTCTTTTCTCACTGTAATACAATGTCGAAGGCACAGTGATCCACCTGGTCACATTACGTTGACAACCGATTAACTCCATGGTTACAGGAAAGATATTGAATTCCAAAAGTACAAAAACGCAACCTGGGAGAGAATCAGATTTATGCACCAATTTTCATAGACACCTAAAAATAGTTTTGAAGTTGTGAAATGGCAAATCTGGAAATATGCTATTTTTGTATTTTGTGTTTTTGTTTCCATTGTGAGAGGAACAATAATTGAAATAGCAAAAGGCACAACTAGGCACTAATCGTATATGTATATAAACGTTCATAGAGGAATATGAACTGGTTAGAAAATCACTGAAACAATTGACTTTGTCAGTTTGGGGTATTTGTTTCCATACTTACAGAAAAGATTTAAATCAATCATCAAAAATAGCATAAGACACAACAGGGGCACTACCTTAATTTGTTTTATAAGTTTGTGTTGAGATCTGTTAACTGATTATCATATTATGGCTACGAAACCATGAATTTATTGTTTTGGGGTCCTTGTTTCCATGGTTACAGGAAATATGTTGAAAGTAATAATTTCAAAATAGTAAAAGGCACAGCAAAGCCACTAACCTGATAAGTGAATAGTTTGTATAGATACGTGAACTAGTTATGGACCTGTTGTCTGGAACAATCAGACGTACAACTGATAGAGTCCAATTCAATTTTCCTGCAAACGCATTTCGTGGAATGCGAACTCTGCCATATTGACCCTCTGACAGTAACCAAGCTGACCAAGCTCAGTAACTCACTTAAACGCCCTTCATACATGTGTGTATATATTTACATTCTGTGTTGCATTTGCCTATATGTCGTTAGTAAACCAAATTCCAGTATACTGCAATTTACAGTGATTCGGTCAGTGTAGGAACATACATGTCCACCAGATTCTTTCGGTATCAATAAGCCTATAGTCAGAGAACTTTCTAGGTTCTTTAAGCATTTAGCAATGTAGGTCATCGCAAAAAATAAAGCAACTTGACAAATTATGACAACATAAATGTATTATAAGATGTGTAGGTAACACACAAGTATTGTAAGCATCTTTTGTCAACGTCATCACAAAGGGGCTCGGTTTCGAGATTTTGAGTTATGCATAACATCAGTGAATAACCAAAACACTAAATTTCAGCATTTATAAAACCTTTTAAAAGTCGAGGGTATCGACAAGGTTTTAGAATGTGTATTAATACCTTTTTAAGTGTTGTGGTTCTTCAGTGATGTCACCCATTACTCAAAATCACGAAACCGAGCCCCTGTGAACGTCGTCTGCTAGCGATGCTAATTTGACCGATTAGACATGGAATCTGTTTCAAACGAAATGTTCTTGGAATCGTTATCACCTACTGAAAGGACCACTTTAATCAAAAATTAACATAAGCGAGTCCGAGGAAACAATCAAGTTCGTTCAGCGCCGCATCACTTCCAAATGCATGTAATCTATGGGTGCGCAAAAAAACAGCTTTAATTTTAAACAAGCAGAATTTATGCAATTTGAACTTACTGACGTCACTGATATGATAAGCGGGAACTTCAAACGTATTTTTGCTTCAGTTACTATACAAAACAAACTATATAAATGTAAATATAAGCATTGAACTGCTACCAGATGAAGTATACAGTCGATATGAATACAATTTGAGTGACAGATAAATATTCATGTCATATAGATATATTCTATTTATCTGTCACCCAAATTGCTTCATATCGACTGTATACTGCATCTGGTAACAGTTCAATGCTTAAATATACCCGGACAAATTTATCTAAAGAGGTATTTACTTGTAAATGAGATAAATTGCCACTTATTGTGACTTGTTAATTGATATAGCTTTATACTTCGTATCGTTTGAAATATAGGAATATCTATATACTTTCAACATCCTGTGAATTTACAATGACAGTTTTACATATAATGGAAGTGCTGGTCTGAGCACAGAACCATTTTGTTTACCGATTCCACTGAAACCGTTTAATTAGTAAAATAAGAAGAGACAACTAACCAATACCGTCCTATGTCTGATACAATCTTACACCAATCAGTTCTCAATACGGATTATCTCATATCGTCTTAAGTACATACAGCGGAACTAATTGTTTACCTTTTACAAGATGCAATTCAAAGAATGATATACGCAGTAATTCAGCAAGGTTTCCATAGAAGGATAACGCTAGAACTACTTCTAATTACCCTAGAAAATCACATAAAAATAATTCCATAAGTTGAAATATATTTAAAAAAACAATGTAAATAAATATATAGTTATTGACTTTAGCAACATATGCCAAGGTGGTTTCTTATGAAACGTTGGAAATCCATATTTTTGGCTGATTAAATCGAGCGGATGGCCGTCAACTTGTGTACCGGCCTCATGGCGAGCGTTTTTCTGACGCCTCTGCGTTTGAGCATGAACAATTTAGAACAGGTTCATTATGGTTTGGGTTTTGTGCAACACGTAATATATGGTCCCTCTTGGTTTGCGTTCATATAGCCCCGATTTGTCCCCGATCGAGCACATCTGGAAAGAAGTAGACAAGAAGGCTCGTGATTGCCGTAATCCTTCCAAATAACCTCTCCAGTAATTATAAGCTAATGAAGTTATCGAGGGATACCATTCCTATAGGGACATCAAAGCTCTTATGAACACGGAATATGATATTCTATATCTGTTTGAAGAAGACGTAGTTGTTATTACCTGCTTAAAGTTCAGCATTTGGGGTAATGGCACAAACTGGTTGACCCGTTGTCAATATAATGTGTCTGGGTGAAATGCTGTACTGGGTGCCTTTGACATGGTATTTCAGTGAGACAACACTGTAAACACGGCATTCGATACGTGCTATCACAAGGTGGAAAATGCCCAACATACCCTGTTTCCGGCACATATACACACATGCACGCATGCATAACATACATAGAGTCACGTCCTTAAATTACCTTAGCTGTTAATAGGACATTAAACAAAATAAAACAAAACAAAACCACATCGAGGAAGACTGGGAACGGCTCCATAATTGTCGCAATCTTAACTCTGAGTCAATTAGAGTAATCTATTCCATGACGGTCTGATGAAGGCCTATGGTCCTATAAAATTTGTACAAGTTTGTAGGTGGTTTAATTAATGTTTAATGTTAACTATGTACGTCTGAAAGTTAGCAAAAAGGTGCTTGATGATATCAGTTTAACCCTTAAAGTTGAACTTGCGTTTCTTTATCGTTTCAGTATAATTCAGTTTGAATTATTTACAATAGATAGCAATTTAATATTATGACAATTAAGATTAAAACAGAACTAACTGAAAGTGGTTGAACACAAAACAGGATTTTATTCTCAATGATCATCTGGAGTAAGTGTAAATAATAAACGATTCATAATTGTCAATATATAACTAGATTGGAATTTGGAGAAAACATATATTTGATTTGTTTGATTGAATGAAATAGAGCTTTTAAACTAAAATGAACATGTACCTCATTTTTGCTGTTTCTAATGCTCCTCTTAAAACTCGCTTATGTTCGTTCATTGAAAAATTTAGTTAAACTTTATTCTATAATATGTCTAAATAAATATACAGCTTGTAGAATATCTCCCTTCCATGTTCACCAAAAGAACCAACTTAGATAGACTGAATTTAGAGTAACAAATAGCTGTGGTGTTACGGTTGGTTCAACCAGAATTCGTTTTTGTCCGTTGGTTATGTTTTCTTTTTATGTGTTATTTAAGTAAAAAGCGATAACGTCTTTCTGTCAGGACAGATGTCGATAAACATTGAAATCATTAATTTATAAAATGTCAAAAATGTATAAAATTGCATTTAAGTCTACATAAACATTGGCATCGTTTTGTTCACGAACACCAGTCATTTCCGGTTTTTAACGTCTGAATACATTCTTTCCCAATTCAACACGAGAAATCGACTAATTTGAATATACGTCATTCATGAATACGAAAACCCGGAAATGAATTCGTCAGTTTGTCAAATGTATTGTCAGTATACGTTACTTGCCGTATTCCTGTGCTAAGCTAACAATGCCACTAATTAGTCTTTGTGTTGTAGACAGTGTTACGTGTTCGTAAGATTTATTTCCACGTGCCACGAACGAACGAACGATATAAACATTGCCGTGTTAGCAATTAGTTCGGAGACACATGTTAATTGCTGGAATGACTCAGAGTTAAACGTTAGCTTCAGGACACTGTTGGAGTGATCTTTCTAATCAGAGTTGCCTGTCAGACCGTAGAGAGTTGTTCAGTTTAGGTAGGATTGTGTAATTGCGGTCTTTATCACAATATCAAACGAGACGGACTAAAGGAATCGCGTATTTCTCTCCCAAAATCCGTGACATTTGCTCTATGCCTGCTTCGTGTTTTTCCTTGATTTGAGATAGAGTAATTGTAAACTAAAGAATTGTGCAAATTCGAACGTCGTTAAGCCAAACATCCATTTTTGTTAGTGTTTTGGGGACAGATTGGATGTTTCTTTACAAAATGCCCTCAATAATCAAGCCACTTTATCTGGGAATACAAATGACTACAGCTGAGCTCGAAGTCGATACGGTGATTTGTATTGTTTACCGTCCCGCCGACAATTATTAAGGGCAAAAAGAAAATGTAGAAATAGAAATTAACGAAAAATAGAATGCATCAAACTTTAGCTAAAATGCAAGGATGTGTTAAAGGCGAAAAGATATCAATAGCCAACAAGTGAGTTTTAAAAGCTATGTTTTTTCGTAAAAATCAATCAAACGTTTAAACGTCATATTATTAGTAACACAGAAACTGTATGAAACAAACTTTTCATTTTTTATGCATTGCAAATATTGTCGCTCATTCGCATTCAATCTTAGTTTGGTTTGGTTTGATACGTTTTATTGTCCATTCACAGCTACGGTCATTTAAGGACCCACTTCTTTGCTAGTAATGTACGTTTTTTAAGATGTTTGTTTGCTGGAGGCGGTATGGTGGAGTATTTGCCTCATTGCAAAAGCACGGATGTGATGCCGATTTTTAGTGCTACCTAACTGAGAAACACACCGAAGGCACCGCGTTCGGTATTCCGACCGGTAACATAAACTGGAACAAGTATTGCGCTTACCATAAATGCTGAACGTTTAGCGTGCGTTATGTAGGTACGGGATATGCGCAGTCTCGCAGGTCCGCTATACTTCTTGTTCCTAAACCCAGATTATACTGAATCACAAATAACTTTTTCCGAAAACCACTAGTCCGACAGATCATTTTAACAAAAATTGCGATAGAAAGTTTTAATTTGTAAGGTAGTTTAAATTCCGTTTGTAGATTACGTGCCACTTTGTCCGGTCTACGTTCTCATTTCCACTTATTTAGACATGACCATATTTAAAATATTTTCAGGTTCTAGTACATTAAAAGCCTTGCAAAATATAAATACCTCTAATTGAAGTTCTCGTCAGGCAACACTGCTCAACGTGTGTCATCACTTGACTAATCTATCTATTATCTCAGATTAATCGACATACAAAATTGCAAATTTCATATAATCAAACAGATATTTCTTCAGTCAACTGTATGCTTGATCTTTTTAAGTAATGATAAATATTAACACTTTGTATCGGACTTTTGATTTTAATTGAATACACTTGCTGAGCATATTGAGGATATATTCATCAACATATCAAATCGCTGGTTGTCGATCAACTTTCATTTTTTTTCAGAGCAAGAGACTAAGAGGTCCCAAACGTTTTGCGTGAATGTTTAAACAATAACGTAAAGACATGCCGTTCAAGAGGAATGTTGCAGGTTTATTATTTTGAGGTCATTTTGAGACAGTTAGTTATATTTTTTTAACAGACCAACAGTTTTCGGGTAGTATAGACTAACAGAAATATTTACTATTTGAAAAAGATTGAAGACTTGTTATATTTTAATAGAAAATCTCTCGTGTTGGCTGATATTCAAATCAATCTGATAACAAATGTTTTATTGTGAATATTCGTGACATTCAAATACAATTAAGTTAAGGTTCGATTTTATTTCGCGTTTCAATAATAAAAATGCGTAGTGTATGACTCACCCTTTCGGAGACGAGCGAAGATTGCTCTGTCCCGCTGTTTTTGTATATCCATATGTAGCTATGACACCATTAACCGATAACAAGTTTAAGGGTACCTGTTCCCAACCAGTTGTACCAATACCAAGCCTACGTTAAGGATCCCTGTCCCACTGCAATGTGTTATTTCTCTATATACAGTTACCTCCCCTTAACTTCCGTTTGGATATACCTGTAGCACAGTTCGGCCAGGGCACTTCCATTGACCAGGTAGCTCAATTGGTTAGAGAAATAATCTTAAGTCGAGGGTTCGAATCCCGGTTGAGCCTTCTCTGATTATTTCATCTCTATCATTTCTCTACAGAGTCCCTCGAGTAATGTGTTTTTTTCCAGAATTTAAAGCTATAGTCATGCCGGAAAAAAGCAGTTTCAAATAATGAGATACAATTTCTAGCAGTACAAAAGGGATCCTAAACAACTATAACAGGGTTGTGTCATTTGACCTTTGAACTTGACCTGAAGTACTGAAAATGAAAAAAAGGGTTTCTGTAGTATATCATGACTATCCCTTTATGTATGGGCTTCAAACTGGGTATGAGGGACCATTATGGTAACGCATTTAGCTGCGTAATAAAATAAATTCACAACTGCCTCAATATGACGTCAAGTTTTTAATACAGCGAAGGTGTAGTTTTCCTGAGGATAACTTGCCAAGAATTATAATTTAAGGACATTGGACTTGATGTGAGGGTAACTCATGGGCAGGATATTCAATAACATATCTACATATAAGACGTATTATAATGGTATAGTTGTGCGTGGTGCAGGGGTATCCGTGAAACCAACGAAATACATTGTTTTAAATCTTCTCCCCTACGGCATTGTTCGTAAACAAGTGATGAATGATGATATGCCTTGCATGTTTAGCCGTTTAGACATCAAAATTTGAATGAAAGATAGCTTTTATTGGGAAAGAGTGTTTGAAAGTATAATCGATTTGTAAAAGCTAATAAAATGAATTGGAAAAAATAAATAAAATAAAACTCACTATTTGGAAAATGATATTTTACATGAAGTTTGCTTTAGGGATATTAAAATGTTCATCCTTGCTATATAATGGCCTTCAAATGCGAGAAAGATTTCAGTAATATCACTGTGCGTCTGACATTTCTTTGTGCTTTCCAAATATGTCATACCTAATTTAATAAAACAAAAAGATTATTTGCATGTTTTATAGCTATTATCTGTATTTGAAATTTATTTCTAATATACATCATTAATTTACCTACGCAATGGCAGCCATAAAATATATAGAAAATGAGGTCGAGGCTCCGCCAATTTGACTCTCCTATTTTGAACATTTACATATTCTTTACTTCACAAACTTACAAATACTCGACCAGATCACTTACAATTATTGCCTTTTGAATACTCGAGAGAAGAAAAACTAATCAATTTAGCACTACACCTTTTGACATGACTTTTTCACTCCCTGAAAACTAGTAATAGTAAATTTATATGATCCAATGGATTTAACCAAGACGGATGACCAGTGGTCAGTCAGAGATCAGTAACCTTGCTTATTAATCTCGTTCTTGACATTGTACACTGATCATTTCGTAATGTAGTTACCATTGTTAAACACCATTAACCGCAATAGCTTTGGCCCCGTAGTGTTTTAAAACAAAGATATGTCTTTATATACTTACTAGTACGTAAACGATATACACATTTATCATATACTTAGTATTGTACACTGCATATCAGCCCTGTGTAATACGGTTAAATGCACGTGACCCATATCATATCGGCGGTCGGGAAATGCATATCACGACCGTCGGAACTCTTCAAGTTCGGAACACCTCTATAGTTATAAGCGCAGCAGACTACCAATGATTTGTTTACATCAGATACGACGGTCACTTATGATATCAGGTCAAGAAACGGAAGGTGGCAGAAATAGTGGAATCTATACTGATTGAAAAAGAATAGTTTGAAGACATTTCTCCGAATGACGAGAACATTATTACACAGAAAGAAAGAACCCTCATACCCACAAATTCCCAGGATCAGCTGGTATGGTAAAATTCATATATGCCACATGTGGTAAAATCCATATATGCCACATTCAATATCGGCCCTCGACCAATATCAGACCTTGGACTAAAGCACTCGGTCTGATATTGGGTCATCGGGCTGTTATTGCATGTGATATGGATTTTAGCATGTACTATTCTCAGTATAACCAGAAAAAAACATCAAAGGCCCTGTGATTGTTAAATATAAAGAAAAGACAAACTAAGAAACATTTGTCACATATTCCCTGTGAAATTAAACTGGAATAAATTCACGGAAAAATATAACAAGAAAGTTATTCTCTATAAACTAACTTAATGTAACCTTTCTATATGGCATAGCATCTAGTATATGGTTGGTGACACCAATTGAATATGGCCGGTTGTTTTATAAACTTGGTCAATATTTATATTATAAAATGACAAAGACTGAGATCGAAATTCAAGTTACCGTCACGCAATTTGTAAGAAAACCTGCAGTAATAAATGAAGTCTTAAAGTTGTATTTATATTATAAGTTTAACTCCAATTATTTTTATTTATGTCAAGTAAAAGCGTGCAAAGTATCTTCCTGAATGCAACTTATCACACCAGGCGCAGTGTTGAAGCCATGTTTACGTTAGTATCATGCATAAGTGAATTCACGAGATATAACGAGAGCAGAATCTAACGAACGGCAACTATCAGTTCGACTTGGTTAGAGGCAATGTGTGCATACTACGATGTGTTCGATAGGGTCAGAGGTAATGCTTACACAATTTTTAAAATCATTCTCTCACCTTCATTGATATAGATCTATTACGTCAATTTAATTCCGTTTCGTTTTATATCTTTTACACTTTTCAAAAAACGAAATGTGGAATAAAGGGAAAGCAAATAACATTTGCTATGTAAGAAAAATCCTGCTGATAGGAAAAAGAGCAAAAGTAAGCTGAACGGTACCTGTAAGCATAACGAACTCTGAAAGGTCAAATGTTTCCCATTAACAACTTAAAGAAAAATGGCTGGATTTTTATGAAACAATATTTACTCTGTAACTGAAATCATTCAAGAAGTAATAAGCACTCGAAAATAACTTTGGTTTTGAAGGTTTCCAATGAATAGAATGTGGGCAAAGATTGGAAAAAAAAGGTTTAAGTACAATATTTTGTTCTCCTTTAACCTTATCGCAGAGATACCGAGTGGTGCAGTGCAAATAGGGTTTCTTCTTATAACATTCCCATGTTTTCATATATCTAGGCAGAGCTGTCTACGTTTCTTTCAATCTGCATGCATTGTTTTATTTTGGTTGAATCTTAGGTATCTCTATTGCATATACGATGTTCACATGATAATGGTACTCAATGACTACCTGTCATTAAGGACGTATTTTCTTAACAGTTCTTATTTGACATCGGATACTGAAATCAAATTTATGAACGACTGTCATCAATAACAATAGCCACACGAGGAGTCTGTGAACTATTTCACAGTTAATACTTTTTTTTGTCCTACGTCATGCCGTTTTGACAGATTTAGATAAAGTTCATTAAATACCAGAGTTACTGGCCCTGGAAGGTACCCTCCACAGCAGGAAATCTGATCACCTAACGAGGTTTTGGACCGACAAAGTAAAATGTAGAAATTGAAATTTGGCAAATTAGTCTTAAATACTACAACGTCAATACTTATGATATGCTACTATGGAAGCGAAAACATTTCATATGAAAACCGAAGTTCGTCTAGCCTTCAAAATAACCATAACTTACAACTACATTTACGGTAGTTACAGCACGTTTACCATGCCTGTTTGGTTCAAAGGTTGATTTTGTTTACAAAATAAACAACTATTTTTAGAAATCTAATGAATTAACTGCACATGCTGGAAAGCTTAATGAGGGCATGCACATTCCACATGTGAGTGACGAAAACAAGGGTTGATTGGTTTGATATTGATTGCCATTAGAAGTGAGATCATTTTTGGTGTTTATACAGTGACTAGTCAGAAAAGGAAGCTTTTTTTTTCTCCAACACCATCACGCTGTTAGTACTAGAAAACCAATATTGCGTAAAAATATAACTGCAGATATTACACTAGCTTTCCTTTCCGCTATAACACTGTTTTCATGCGAGTTAACGTCACATTTTAAACCTAAACGTGTCCTTTATGAGCTCCTAAAATAACGCGTCATGCCGACCTTTTAACAACCCCATTGTTTTGTTCAGCCATATATGAACAGACAATTTAATGGTATCGTAACAATAGCCACGTCGTTGTTCGCTTATATCTTTCATAAAGCACACTTCCGAAATTCTTTTTAACACATACAATTTAACGTGTCATCCAACGCATTGAATAGTCTACATTATCATAAGTCGGCCGTATAGATGTATGAAAAGCATCTGCTTCAATGAGTTCTCACGTTAGAAGACAATATATCGCGTAATTTTATAGCTTCGATACCCTGAACAAAATTGCAGTTCTATTGGTGCGTTTGATCTTCAATCAGCTTGTTAAAAGGAATATTATAAAGGGCGAAATGTACCATTTTTCTAAACCGTTCTTTAATTCCCCCGTCTCTATCTTTATCTCTTCGTTTTTTTATGATTGCAAATAACGCACATTGAATCTTAAGCTGCGTTCCTGCAAATATTAAAGTTTATTGGTAAGTAGTCATAAAACAAGTCCTCGATGTGATATTGTGTTATTACAATGGATAAAATCCAGATTTATATAATTCATCTGTATAACGAATTGGCTTTTGTTTTGTTAGCGTACCTAGGGAAACATCGCCAACAGGAGAAAGGAGGAAATAACTTTGGAAACAATAAATGTGTACACCAAGGAATTAATTCAACAGATATACCGACTATGTTAACGTTAAAACATACATTTCACGCTGGTACATTTGAAGGTTTCACACTTTTGTTAAAAACAAACCTGCAAATCGGAATAAAAATCGAAAAAAAAGATAAACCATGAAAGGAGAAGAAGACCAGGTGGTCCGGAAGGGCATGTGTCACATCCAATTAATGTCATGTTCTCAAAGTGTGTACCGGGAGGTGACTTTAGCCACAAGGTTCACTAATAAGCATATTATAAAATGTCGACCCCAACTGTTGCGAGGATGGAGAACTCCAAACAATCTTTGATTGGCTGAACCAACCATATGCATAATTAAGAATTCTAGAGGGGATGTGCGTCTGTGTGTGCTTTCACTGACATGTATGTTATGTTTAGAACGTAACCCCTCGACATGAACATACGGAGCGCTGGCCTGTTACATAAACCAGTAATATTGCCATGACTTGATCTGTTATATAATGGCAGTACATTAATTAAAGAATATCTGATAGCAGTATGAAGATTAAGAAAAATGTAGACTTTTGCCTTTTGCTGAATACAATTAGGAAAATCGTCTAAAAATAGGACGTTCGTCACTGTCTGGCGATGACGTAACACGTGTTAACTGATATTGGTTTAAATACCCCAATGAGAAAGCTAAGCCCTATGAACTAGAGGTATTCGGATTTTAACCTTTTTAATAAGTTCTTAACCTTCACGAAGGTCACGAACATATCATGTGACATAATGCCAAGTAAGAATGTTATTGCTCATTCCATGTCAATAGAAATTATTGATGAGAATTTCAAACGGGAGATACAGGCTAACATTTAACTTTAAGCACCGACACTGACCTCGGGCTACGGCACGTGATTATACTGCAAGGCAAGTGTCTAGTAAGTGGTTAAACACTTTTTCATAATTGAATAAAAAGTAGTATAAATGCACAGGGAGAAATAAAAACGCTGAAACAAAACAATAAATGACTTCCGAATGTCCATGGTGGGACATAACCGTTTTTGATGTAATATGACGAACTGTAAGGTAGAATATTTAAACTAGGATGAAGAGCGATGCTTCCCAGATATTCGTACCTTCTACATAGAGTTAGTGTCCAACTGTGTAGATTACATTCCACATAACATAAGGTAACAGTAGTTTTTTGTCACTGTAGTCTTAGGTGGCTTACTAAGAAAAATTGAGGGTTAATAAATTGTACGTCTACACCAACCTGTGTTACAGTACTATATGAAACA
Source organism: Mizuhopecten yessoensis (assembly GCF_002113885.1). Lineage (NCBI taxonomy): Eukaryota > Metazoa > Mollusca > Bivalvia > Pectinida > Pectinidae > Mizuhopecten > Mizuhopecten yessoensis. The sequence goes on along the minus strand of NW_018408910.1, from coordinate 565,446 downwards.
ATAAAAACACGAACGAAAAAATCGATTCGGCGATCTGAATGTCTTACAAGTTTACATTAAATTAATATTCAAAATGAAAATGCAAATGTTACGGGAATGTGACTTGAATAAGTTTAATGGAAACAAATTACGAAAGTTTTTAGTTAGTTATATGCATATATGTACGTTATTGATGTATTCATCTACAAAATTATATAGCACTGTTTGTTGAAGGTCAAAGGTCAGGCAAACGGAAGCAATATGTGATTCTTCCAGAGTTACAAAAGAAAGTGTAATATATTGACCCATTCGCCATTAATATCAAATTGACAGGTACCCACACTTCGAAAACCACAATGTGTTGTGTCTTATAATTGATTTGCTATTATCGCTTTAAATTGGTATAAAATGACTTAGGAAGTTTCAAAAACCTTCATAAATGAATAAATTCAAAACGTGCAATTTTTTTAAATACAAACAAAAAAAGGAAGTAAACGTTACTTACATTATGTTGTCACGGAAACTACGGCACAGCTAGTATCTGGTCGGGAAAACAAATTGAGTTCTTCTTGATGTCTCTGATACAAGCAAATACGTGGTGAGGCAGCTTCAAAGTCAAATCGCTGTGTTGTTGGATCGATACAGAAACCAGGCATGGATGATAGGAAGGCGCCAGCATAGCCAGTATCACAAAGACATTAATATCTAACAAACACTTGAGGAGTGTCAATTTTATCACTTATTTAACTTCATTTTAAAGTTTCTTTTTAAAAGAAAGAAATCGAGAAAAACACCATTCAAGTTCTTGAAATTTCAGAATATTTTACTAATATGTATGAGAGTATATACATTTGTAAAGGATTTAAGCTTATATTTTGTATATATATGATGGTACATGGTCATATATTAATATTTTCAGCTAATATTTATAAATAGGTATGGTAAGTTTATGCGGGATTTGCAAGGCTTTGGCAAGGCTCACCTGCAAAGAGCATCTAATTACTAGGTCCGACCTCATTTCATAAACGAATTCATGTGATCAAACCGGTTCAACCGTTTGGATCGTGATCAACGAAAACAGCCCTGTTTAAGATTTCAGCTGATATGTATGAATATGTATGATGATATTTCAGCTGTTGTTTATGATTATGCATGATGGTGTGTTCACCTGTTTAAGATTTCGGCTGATATTAATGAATATGTATTACATTTGTATTATATTTCATCTGATGTATACGATTATGTATGACGGAAAGTACATTGTATGTCTGCTAACGATGTAGAGTTAGATGCCTTTTAAAATAGGTTGTCGTTGATTTTTTTTAGGTCATGTTGCACTGCTTCAATAAGGTAAAAGAATTATGTTAGTGTAAAATCGCCAATCTATAAAAAATATCAGTTAAAAATATATTGTAAAAATAGTTGACCAGAATGATAAAAATCATTGGAAACAACCCTACTTTCTACGTTATTTATGCAAGTTTAAAAGGTTTGATAGTTGATGTATAAATAGAGGATCTATTATGAGTTTTCCTTTTGTGATAAGATATTTGATGAGTTTTTCATTTTTGCGTGTCGTAGTGAAACGAAGACAGATTCTTTCAATCATTTAACTTTTTCTTTTTTCTCTCCAGTTATTTTTCTTTCGGCACCATAACCAGTTGATCGTCAGTATTTTTTGCCAGAATAAATTACATTTATGATATTACAAAATGATGTGCCATTTTTAAAATGATCAAAAGCTCTTTGGTGCAATATTTTATTTCAAAACAATGGTAATGTAACTCTAAGATTAGGCATGATTGACGTAGGATATACACAAACGTTTCCTTAGCAATCTATGTCCACATACCTAACATTTGCAGAAATATTTGTTTTTCATTTGATTAGAGTGGAATAGTGTAAGTAACACAAGAGTAAGAACTGAAGGGTGTCCGTTACATTCCAACTGACCAAAAGGAAGATACAGCCACTTGACCATTCAATAATAACCTCTGATGCTTTCCCTTAAATTACTTGTAAATTGTAAATGTATTTTGTTTAGTTAAAATGGTTATCATGTATGGTTATTTCACCATACGGATTTCATGCAGGTAGCATGGTATTGTCTGTTTGGACCTTGTATATCCGAATTCAAACAAGTAATTTGAGTCCATGCTATTGTCATAAAATCTATACAACCTAATTTAACGGTAGATATTTCATCGTAAAAACCGATCCTGTAAATTGAAAACAGTTCACTGAATTTGTCAGTTACACGCTCTTCAAATGAACGTCCTTGATGCACTGTTAGTTCATCATTGCCAAATCACATACAGTATGGCTGTTGTAATTGGAGAACTGCCCTAAAATAAACATATACATCCTTAAGCATTTGCTAACCAGGAGTGATAGCGTGCGACCTATTTTCTATGTCGTTATAATAATACATGAATACTCGCATGTTCCATGCTTGAGGAAATCAGCAAAATGTAATGTTTATTTTATAGATTCTGTCTGGCTTTAAGGGATTTAAATGGAACACGGCCACACTGGGGAACTTGAGACTAAGTTAAACGGTTCATAATAGATATAACAAAGTGTGTTTCCGGTTTTATTTGTCAGACCTATTAAGCCTAGTGCCCAGTGATATTTCACCCTAAAAGGTTATTATGAGTATAGTCAAAAGAACGCTCTGGACTGTGCACGATTTGTCATTCAATTATCATAGTCCTTATCAGTTACTACAAAAGACAAACAAATGTGGGCAAATTTTTAGTATTGTTTTGTTCCAATTTTAATGGCAGAGCAGCTTCTAGGGTACACTGATATATAGAGGCAGAATCAATCATTTTCTATACTGGAAACATTCTCGGAAAACTTGCTATATTATCATGTGAATAAAATTATAAGAATTAATTAAGATAGTTATGTATTTGATATGTAAAATAATTTCTAGGTATTACATATCTGAAAAATATTAGATAAAACTTGATCTCACTCCCAAATCCACTGACGGGGTTTTGAATTTTACGGTTCACGAACAATATTTGAGCCAACCACCGGAGGACTCTCCAATTAATCCACGTACTCACGATGAGAAAATCGTTCCAAGGACAAACGCTGAAAATCGTATAATAATATATGATTCTAGTCTTTGAGGTCTTATATCTTTTCTTGTTTTATATTGACGAAATTTCAGGTTTTGGAATTATATATAGAACGGATTCTGAAAGATGCTCTACATCCATCCAAATGACAATATTCAAGGAAATGTTTTCCTGACAACTTTCTATTACCAATTATGAGATATGTGAAAATACCTAATATACCTCACTGACGTGTGATTGGCTGGCTTTTAAATTGTTAATTTCAATCAGCAATGTTTTTTCTTAAACAATATGCAACAACACATAAGTATTATATGTCACCCAGACTGGTTAAGGCATGAAACATAATTTCCTTGTTTTTGTGTCCTGTTTGCTCGTTTAAAAACGAGACTAACGTTTATTATCATTGCCTTCCTTTGGCGTTTTATAATTACTGTTGACTTCCATGGCAGCAACCGTTCCCCTTTTGCTTTTTAAATCCAGTAAAGTGTCGGTGGGACGTTCACATAAATCAAGTCATCTTTGTAAAACTTTTCCTTAGTCAATTATAGATTTTTTGTAGAAGAAAGGAAGATTGATTATATCTCAGGCATGGTGGTGACATTATCACATTTATAACTCAGTGTGGAACATATAAGAAGCAGTTGTTCTCAAGGGTGAGAACAAAATCTTATTAAAGTCAGATGTCTGCTTTAATTATCGATTACGTCAGATTACCTACGAAAATTAAAGTATCACTCAAAATGATAAAAGTCCAAATCTATAAGAAATGGCATGCAAATGAAACGATGAGATATCTGGAAACCCTTAGTGTACTTCTTTCTTCAGTTATACGTTGCACTCCTTAAAATGAAAAAAAAATGCATTAAGGAATAGCGTTCCCCAGTTATTATGCGCCAAATGCATTGAGGCGTGCGGTTGCACTCTTGCTGTATTTATCAACATTTCAGGGGCGGGGTTGGAATGACGATGCGGTACCTCAAATTGTTTGATGTTGCAACTTTTAATGTTAAGAATGTCATTTATGTTGTTTCTTCACTAATAACCAGACTTTCTTAATCTTACTCCAATCCATCTTAAAATTTCGAATTAAAACCGAAGACATGTTTTCGGTATCATGGCCTTCTGCAAGGGCACAAGTCATTGCTGAATCTAACTAAAGAGCGTCTATATTGTTTTTTATCTGAAGAGGAAATGACGTACAAAAGTATGACATCAAAAGTCATCGTTGAACCTAAAAAGTCCTGTCACGACGGCAGAATACTAAGAAATTTCCAAAACGAATTCCCTCCCGTCAGCATATTCATTTGGAAATTGCAACCATGAGGGAATTTCTGTTTTTTCTTCCGAACTCTTATACCATCCACTTATCGTCAATATGCATATCCTTCCTTGTTTTTGAACAATGCCTTGAATGGCGTCGTGTCATTATGACGTCATAGGTTCAACGATTATTTTTAGGCTTTGTGATTCAACGTCATCACAACAGCCACGGTCTTATGAAGACGAGTGACTAGGGTGATACCGTCAAAAGGAAAGAGCAGAAAAGTGAGAAGAAATAAGAAAAACAATCCAGGTAGTGTAATTGGGGCAGCAGACAAAGTTTGGTTTCTCCACTGTCCCCAAAACAGGATAAAAAAACCCGATTCCGCTGGAAGCTCCCGAACGAGTCGTCTATTTCGGATGCAGAGGGATACTGCAGTTCTAATACCCCCTCCCCCCTCGCATCAGCATCGATAATGCCATATGAAGACGATGTCCAATGACGTTTTGGTCAATAAGGGTCACGTTGACGTACATGTCTATATGTAGGAATTACATTTTACCACTAGAATATAAAATCGATGACACAGTCTCTGGAAAGAGATCAAATCCAAGGATATGCATTTAACCAAGAATTTGAAACAGTGACAATTCAATAGCATATTTGTAAACGAAATTAATTTCAATTGCATTTTATTTTTGTTGACTTTGTAGGGGAAAGAAATGTAAAAAAAATATTTTCTATGGAAATATTAGATTGGTTCCAAACTATCTCTCACGATGTTTTTGCTGAAGGCGCTTCAGTTTTTTCAGTCGAGGCAAAGGTCATTGACCTCGTGTTAGATATTGTTTATTTTAAGAGAAGACGTAGAGCTGTTACATGCTCATATTAATTTAAGGTTCTAAAAAGTCTTAAGCATAGTTATCTGAAAAATGTTCTGATAAAAACTGCTAATTTAACTTCAAGTTATTTCTCGAATATGTATGTTCCTCAAAAGGCGGCAAAAAATTACTCTTACAAAAAACACAGCTGGTGCAAATCATGATTATGAAGATTATTTCAAACCGCATAAAATCTTGACCTTTGAGACCTTTAAAAACATGACATAAATGGCAAGAACGATGATGTAGTGTCCTATTAACAAACTTTGGAAAATCAACCTTTAAAAGGTATACAATGCCTTTAGCATAGAAACTGTCGGGAAGATGAGGTAGTTCAGGTCCGTATTAAAACCGGTCATAAATCAATTATTCACGCACACTTGCTTAAAGATGAAGAAAAAAATGTTTCGCTTGTGATGCTGCATATACTGTAAAGCTTGCTATGATCACATTTACTGATTTAAAACAGGTTTGTGATACTGTATTTCTATGCACGAGCTATAAGGAATATTTAGAACAAGTCCCCACGACAAATTTGATGAAGTGCATACGGGAACTTGGCTTCTGTAAGACAATATCGCGATTATTTGCGCGATAGTTATGTTAACATTTAATACCATTTTTAGTTCCTTCGATATGTGCAAAGTGTCTTTTTGACGCTTTAGGCCCATAAATGACCTTTGCGTGTCGAGGGTCCTTTAAGTCTGAACAAATATTGGGAGTATCTTCATTGTTCGCTTTCTTTAAGAAGAAAGGCCTTGATGGAGACTAGATGATATCCACTTTGCAATATGCTTATTGACTGGACGTGAAAACACTAAACAATATTACATAACCATCATCACCATTAACTAGTGAACATCATTTGTTCCTCGCGTTTTACAGAAAAAATCTGAATGCTGGTTATCGTTATCATTCGGCCTTTTATCATTTATCCACGCTATCGAAAAAAAGGAAAATATACCATCACTGCCTCCAGCACGCGTACACGCATACATTACACAGGGACACGTCCTTAAATGACCATAGCTGTTCATTACATGTAAATCCTTCTATTACTCTGAAACTCTGTAGGTATTTGTTTTTATCATCCTGTCATTGATATGAAGGTAATGGGGATAAGTACCCTCTATGTGTTCTATATACAATTTCAGAATCCCTGAATAGTATTATGTAATGCTGTTATGAATATTGGTTATCAGTAAGTCCATCATCCCGACACTCTGCAGAGTGTCTATACCAAACATATGCTTTACATCATACGTTTGCAGAGTCATATCAATAAAGTGTGAAACCAATGAAAGCAAAACTAATATTTGAACCTGAATATCGCCACACCTTTCATTCCTTTCACGCTTAACACTTTTCTATTGACTGTTTTTGTCATATACAATAACAATCAGTATTTGTAAAAAAACTTTTGTTTAAACTCCGTTGTCGGATGATGGCTAAGTATGTTGCGATAATTAGTCCCCAACCGCTTTAATTGATTTTCAATAAAACGTTTGAATAAAATTGGTCAAATTGCCACTTATTGGATAGTGTATTTACAGGTTCCTAATTACAACCTATCTTGGAAAGCAGTTATAAGTCACAGAATTGCAGATATTGTATTGTTACAGTGTGAACAAACGTTAATTTACATCCCTAGGGCAATGCTACTTCACATATCGGATAAAAAGTATGTATGACGTGTTGGCAATGAGTATACGGCAACACTATTTAAAATGACGCTATGTTTTAAGTTTGTCATTATCCTCTGATATGTACTGCACAAGCGTGATTCAAATATTTCTGCATGGTCTTGCACTTTTATATAATTAAATGATTCGATAAAAAATCTATAGTATTACGAGAACACGGATCGTGCTTTGTCAAGACAAACATACGACTTATGTAGGAGGTGATTGGCTTGGTAATGAAAGGAATGACATATTATTACAATCAGGAAACTGAAAATAGCCTGGCCAACCGTTCAGGACGCGCAACTAATGAGTCTACCAAGGTATAGCTTGGCTTTTATCATACGTCAGTAGTTTGAAACCAAACCTTAATGCTAAAACATCCAAAACGATAACGAACAACAAAAAAGCTCAAATGTCAAGATTATGTGTTTGATTTTTCCGGTTAAATTATTTTATGCGATTTATTTTGATTTTTTTGAGATATTACCATTAGGATACGCGATGTCGATCCTTTCAATGAGTGCTGTGCGTTATGAACCGATCACATCCTGTCGTGTTTTGATGCTCACAGATAGTTCACCTTTTTTGAGCTAAAAGCAAGTATGCACTTTTTTTCGTATATCTGTTTCTGCTGCTGATGAATCACGAAAAGCATCCAATAATGCATGCAGCTTCAGTTAGTTAAGCTAAAGGTAAAGTTAGGAAAGCTAAAGAACAGTTTGTTAAGCTAAAGGGAAAGTTTGGTAAGCTAAAGTGACAGTTAGTAACGCTAAAGGGACAGTTAGTAATGTTAAAGGGACAGTTAGCTAAGCTAAAGAGACAGTTAGTAACGTTAAAGGGACAGTTTTTAAAGCTAAAGTGACAGTTAGCTAAGATAAAAGGACAGTTAGTTAAGATACATTGTAAGGGGCAGTTAGTTAAGCTAAAGGAACAATAAGTAACGTTAAATGGACAGTTAGCTAAGCTAAAGGGACAGTTAGTAACGTTAAAGGGACAGTTAGCTAAGCTGAAGGGACAGTTCGTTTAGTGAAAGGGACAGTTAGTAACGCTAAGGGGACAGTTAGGTAAGCTAAAGGGACAGTTAATAACGTTAAAGGGACAGTTAGCTAAGCTAAAGAGACAGTTAGTAACGTTAAAGTGACAGTTAGCTAAGCTGAAGGGACAGTTAGTAAAGCTAAAGGGACAGTTAGTAACGTTAAAGGGACAGTTAGTAACGCTAAAGGGACAGTTAGTAACGTTAAAGGGACGGTTAGCTAAGCTGAAGGGACAGTTAGTAACGCTAAAGGGACAGTTAGTAACGTTAAAGGGACAGTTAGTAACGCTAAAGGGACAGTTAGTAACGTTAAAGGGACAGTTAGTAACGTTAAAGGGACAGTTAGTAACGCTAAAGGGAAAGCTTGTTAAGCTAAAGGGACAGTTAGGAAAGCTAAAGGGACAGTTTGTGAAGCTAAAGAACAATTTGCTGAGCTAAAGGGACAGTTAGTAACGTTAAAGGGACAGTTAGCTAAGCTGAAGGGAAGTTAGTAACGTTAAAGGGACAGCTAGTTAAGCTGAAGGGACAGTTAGTAACGTTAAAGGGACAGCTAGTTAAGCTAAAGGGACAGTTAGTTAAGCTAAAGAACAAATTGCTAAGCTAAAGAGACAGTTTGTTAAGATAAAGGAACAGTTTGTTAAGCTAAAGGGACAGTTAGTTAAGCTAAAGGAACAGTTTGTTAAGCTAAAGAACAGTTAGTAACGCTAAAGGGACAGTTAGGAAAGCTAAAGGGACAGTTAGTTAAGCTAAAGGAACAGTTTGTTAAGCTAAAGAACAGTTAGTAACGCTAAAGGGACAGTTAGGAAAGCTAAAGGGACAGTTAGTTAAGCTAAAGGAACAGTTTGTTAAGCTAAAGAACAGTTAGTAACGCTAAAGGGACAGTTAGGAAAGCTAAGGGGACAGTTAGTTAAGCTAAAGGAACAGTTTGTTAAGCTAAAGAACAGTTAGTAACGCTAAAGGGACAGTTAGGAAAGCTAAGGGGACAATTAGTTAAGCTAAAGAACAGTTAGTAACGCTAAAAGGACAGTTAGGAAAGGTAAGGGGACAGTTAGTTAAGCTAAATAACAGTTTGCTAAGCTAAATGGACAGTTTGTTAAGCTAAAGGGAGAGTTAGTAACGTTAAAGGGACAGTAAGCTAAGCTAAAGGGACAATAAGTAACGCTAAAAAGACAGTTAGTAACGCTAAATGTACAGTTAGGTAAGCTTAAGAACAGTTTGCCAAGTTAAAGGAACAGTTAGTAACGCTAAAGGGAAAGTTTGTAAAGCTAAAGTGACAGTTAGCTAAGATAAAGGGACAGTTAGTTAAGCTACATTGTAAGGGGGCAGTTAGTTAAGTTAAAGGGATAATACATGTAAGTAAGGCTAAAGGGACAATTAGTAACGCTAAGGGGACAGTTTGTTAAGCTAAAGGGACAGTTAGGAAAGCTAAAGGGACAGTTAGTTAAGCTAAAGAACAATTTGCTGAGCTAAAGGGACAGTTAGTTAAGCTAAAGGGACAGTTAGTAACGCTAAAGGGACAGTTAGTTAAGTTAAAGACACAGTTAGTAACGCTAAAGGGACAGTTAGGAAAGCTAAGGGGACAGTTAGTTAAGCGAAAGAACAAATTGCTGAGCTAAAGAACAGGTTATTAAGCTAAAGGTACAGTTAGTTAAGCTAAAGGGACAGTTAGTTAAGCTAAATGGACAGTTAGGTAAGCTTAAGAACAGTTTGCCAAGCTAAAGGAACAGTTAGTAACGCTAAAGGGAAAGTTTGTAAAGCTATAGTGACAGTTAGCTAAGATAAAGGGACAGTTAGTTAAGCTACATTGTAAGGGGGCAGTTAGTTAAGCTAAAGGGACAATAAGTAACGCTAAAGGGACAATTAGTTAAGCTAAAGGGACAGTTACTTAAGGTAAAGAACAGTTTGTTAAGCTAAAGGAACAGTTTGTTAAGTTAAAGGGACAGTTAGTAACGTTAAAGGGACAGTTATTTAAGCTAAAGAACAATTTGCTGAGCTAAAGGGGCATTTTGTTAAGTTAAAGGGACAGTTAGTTAAGCTAAAAAACAATATGCTGAGCTAAAGGGACAGTTAGATAAGCTAAAGGGACAGTTTGTTAAGCTAAAGAGACAGTTAGTAACGTTAAAGGGACACTTAGTTAAGCTAAAGAACAATTTGCTGAGCTAAAGGGACAATTAGTTAAGCTAAAGAGACAGTTAGTTAAGCTAAAGAATAATTTGCTAAGCTAAAGGACAGTTAGCTAAGCTAAAGGGACAGTTAGGTAAGCTAAAGGGACAGTTAGTTAAGCTAAAGAACAGTTTGTTAAGCTAAAGGACAGTTTGTTAAGCTAAAGGGAGAGTTAGTAACGTTAAAGGGACAGTAAGCTAAGCTAAAGGGACAATAAGTAACGCTAAAGAGACAGTTAGTAACGCTAAATGTACAGTTAGGTAAGCTTAAGAACAGTTTGCCAAGCTAAAGGAACAGTTAGTAACGCTAAAGGGAAAGTTTGTAAAGCTAAAGTGACAGTTAGTTAAGCTACATTGTAAGGGGGCAGTTAGTTAAGTTAAAGGGATAATACATGTAAGTAAGGCTAAATGGACAATTAGTAACGCTAAGGGGACAGTTTGTTAAGCTAAAGGGACAGTTTGCTAAGCTAAAGGACAATTTGCTGAGCTAAAGGGACAATTAGGTAAGCTAAAGGGACAGTTAGTTAAGCTAAAGAACAATTTGCAGTTTGTTAAGCTAAAGGGAGAGTTAGTAACGTTAAAGGGACAGTAAGCTAAGCTAAAGGGACAATAAGTAACGCTAAATGGACACTTAGGTAAGCTAAAGAACAGTTTGCTAAGCTAGATGGACAATTTGTTAAGCTAAAGGGACAGTTAGTAACGCTAAAGGGACAGTTAGTAACGTTAAACGGACAGTTAGCTAAGCTGAAGGGACAGTTAGTTACGTTAAAGGGACAATTAGTTAAGCTTAAGGGACAGTTAGGTAAGCTAAAGAACAGTTTGCTAAGCTAAATGGAGAGTTTGTTAAGCTAAAGGGACAGTTAGTAACGTTAAAGGGACAGTTAGTTAAGCTAAAGGGACAGTTAGGTAAGCTAAAGAACAGTTTGCGAAGCTAAAGAATAGTTTGCTAAGCTAAATGGACAATTTATTAAGCTAAAGGGACAGTTAGTAACGTTAAAGGGACAGTTAGCTAAGCTGAAGGGACAGTTAGTTACGTTAAAGGGACAATTAGTTAAGCTTAAGGGACAGTTAGGTAAGCTAAAGAACAGTTTGCTAAGCTAAATGGAGAGTTTGTTAAGCTAAAGGGACAGTTAGTAACGTTAAAGGGACAGTAAGCTAAGCTAAAGGGACAATAAGTAACGCTAAATGGACACTTAGGTAAGCTAAAGAACAGTTTGCTAAGCTAAAGGACAATTTGCTGAGCTAAAAGAACAGTTTGTTAAGCTAAAGGTACAGTTAGTTAAGCTAAGGGACAGTTAGTTAAGCTAAAGGGACAGTTAGGTAAGCTAAAGAACAGTTTGCTAAGCTAAAGGGACAGATTGTTACGTTAAAGGGACAGTTAGTTACGTTAAAGGGACAGTTAGTTAAGCTATAAAACAATTTGCTGAGCTAAAGGGAAAGTTAGTTAAGCTAAAGGGACAGTTGGTTAAGCTAAAGAGACAGTTAGTAACGTTAACGGGACAGTTAGTTAAGCTAAAGAACAATTTGCTAAGCTAAAGGTCAGTTAGGTAAGCTAAAGGGACAGTTAGCTAAGCTAAAGAGACAGTTAGTAACGTTAAAGGGACAGTTAGCTAAGCTGAAGAGACAGTTTGTCAAGTTAAAGGGACAGTTAGCTAAGCTGAAGGGACTGGTACTAACGTTAAAGGGATAGTTTGTTAAGTTAAACGGACAGTTACAAAATGTAGGTAAGCTTAAGAACAGTTTGCTAAGCTAAAGGAACAGTTTGTTAAGCTAAAGGAATTGTTTGTTAAGCTTAAGGAACAGTTAGTTAAGTTAAAGGGACAGTTAGTAACGTTGTTAGTTAAGCTAAAGAATAATTTGCTAAGCTAAAGGACAGTTAGGTAAGCTAAAGAACAGTTTGCTAAGCTAAAGGAACAGTTTGTTAAGCTAAAGGGAGAGTTAGTAACGTTAAAGGGACAGTTAGTTAAGCTAAAGAACAATTTGCTGAGCTAAAGGGACAGTTTGTTAAGCTAAAAGGACAGTTAGTAACGTTAAAGGGACAGTTAGTAACGTTAAAGGGACAATTAGTTAAGCTAAAGGGACGGTTACAAAATGTAGGTAAGCTTAAGAACAGTTTGCTAAGCTAAAGGGACAGTTTGTTAAGCTAAAGGAACCGTTTGTTAAGCTAAAGGAACAGTTAGTTAAGTTAAAGAGACAGTTAGTAACGTTAAAGGGACAGTTAGTAACGTTAAAGGGACAGTAAGCTAATGTTAAGCTAAAGGAACTGTTAGTTAAGGTAAAGGACAGTTAGTTAAGCTAAAGAACAATTTGCTAAGCTAAAGGGACAGTTTGTTAAGCTAAAAGGATAGTTAGTAACGTTAAAGGGACAGTTAGTAACGTTAAAGGGACAGTTAGTAACGTTAAAGGGACAATTAGTTAAGCTAAAGGGACAGTTACAAAATGTAGGTAAGCTTAAGAACAGTTTGCTAAGCTATAGGGACAGTTTGTTAAGCTAAAGGAACTGTTAGTTAAGGTAAAAGGACAGTTAGTAACGCTAAAGGGACAGTTAGGTAAGCTAAAGGGACAGTTAGTTAAGCTAAAGAGCTAAGCTAAAGAGACAGTTAGTAACGTTAAAGGGACAGTTAGCTAAGCTGAAGGGACTGGTACTAACGTTAAAGGGATAGTTTGTTAAGTTAAACTGACAGTTAGTAACGCTAAAGAACAATTTGCTGAGCTAAAGGGACAGTTTGTTAAGCTAAAGGGACAGTTAGTAACGTTAAAGGGACAGTAAGCTAATGTTAAGCTAAAGGAACTGTTAGTTAAGGTAAAGGACAGTTAGTTAAGCTAAAGAACAATTTGCTGAGCTAAAATAACAGTTTGTTAAGCTAAAGGTACAGTTAGTTAAGCTAAAGGGACAGTTAGATAAGCTAAAGGGACAGTTAGGTAAGCTAAAGAACAGTTTGCTAAGCTAAAGAACAATTTGCTGAACTAAAGGGACAGTTAGGTAAGCTAAAGGGACAGTTAGTTAAGCTAAAGAGCTAAGCTAAAGAGACAGTTAGTAACGTTAAAGGGACAGTTAGTTAAGCTAAAGAACAATTTGCTAAGCTAAATGGACAGTTAGTAACGCTAAAGGGACAGTTAGGTAAGCTAAAGTACAGTTTGCTAAGCTAAAGAACAGTTTGCTAAGGACAGTTAGTAACGTTAAAGGGACAGTTAGCTAAGCTGAAGGGACAGTTAGTAACGTTAAAAGGACAATTAGTTAAGCTAAAGGGACAGTTACAAAATGTAGGTAAGCTTAAGAACAGTTTGCTAAGCTATAGGGACAGTTTGTTAAGTTAAAGGAACTGTTAGTTAAGGTAAAAGGACAGTTAGTAACGCTAAAGGGACAGTTAGGTAAGCTAAAGTACAGTTTGCTAAGCTAAAGAACAGTTTGCTAAGCTAGAGAGTTTGTTAAGCTAAAGGGACAGTTAGTAACGTTAAAGGGACAGTTAGCTAAGCTGAAGGGACAGTTATTAATGTTAAAGGGACAATTAGTTAAGCTAAAGGGACAGTTACAAAATGTAGGTAAGCTTAAGAACAGTTTGCTAAGCTAAAGGAACAGTTTGTTAAGCTAAAGGAACTGTTAGTTAAGGTAAAGGACAGTTAGTTAAGCTAAAGAACAATTTGCTGAGCTAAAGGGACAGTTTGTTAAGTTAAAAGGGACAGTTAGTTAAGCTAAAGAACAATTTGCTGAGCTAAAGGGACAGTTTGTTAAGCTAAAGGGACAGTTAGTAACGTTAAAGGGACAGTTAGCTAAGCTGAAGAGACAGTTTGTTAAGTTAAAGGGACAGTTAGCTAAGCTGAAGGGACTGGTACTAACGTTAAAGGGATAGTTTGTTAAGTTAAACGGACAGTTAGTAACGCTAAAGAACAATTTGCTGAGCTAAAGGGACAGTTTGTTAAGTTAAAAGGGACAGTTAGTTAAGCTAAAAAACAATTTGCTGAGCTAAAAGAACAGTTTGTTAAGCTAAAGAACAATGTGCTGAGCTAAAGGGACAGTTTGTTCTGCTAAAGGGACAGTTAGTAACGTTAAAGGGACAATTAGTTAAGCTAAAGGGACAGTTACAAAATGTATGTAAGCTTAAGAACAGTTTGCTAAGCTAGATGGACAATTTGTTAAGCTAAAGGGACAGTTGGTTAAGCTAAAGAGACAGTTAGTAACGTTAAAAGGACAATTAGTTAAGCTAAAGAACAATTTGCTGAGCTAAAGGGAAAGTTAGTTAAGCTAAGGAACAATTTGCTGAGCTAAAAGAACAGTTTGTTAAGCTAAAGAACAATGTGCTGAGCTAAAGGGACAGTTTGTAACGTTAAAGGGACAGTTAGCTAAGCTAAAGGAACAGTTTGTTAAGCTAAAGGAACAGTTAGTTAAGTTAAAGGAACAGTTAGTCACGTTAAAGGGACAGTTTGTTAAGCTAAAGAACAATTTGCTGAGCTAAAGGGACAGTTTGTTAAGCTAAAGGGACAGTTAGTAACGTTAAAGGGACAGTTAGCTAAGCTGAAGGGACAGTTATTAATGTTAAAGGGACAATTAGTTAAGCTAAAGGGACAGTTACAAAATGTATGTAAGCTTAAGAACAGTTTGCTAAGCTATAGGAACAGTTTGTTAAGCTAAAGGAACTGTTTGTTAAGCTAAAGGAACAGTTAGTTAAGTTAAAGGGACAGTTAGTAACGTTAAAGGGACAGTTGGTTAAGCTCAAGAACAATTTGCTGAGCTAAAGGGACAGTTTGTAACGTTAAAGGGACAGTCAGTAACGTTAAAGGGAAAGTTAGTTAAGCTAAAGAACAATTTGCTGAGCTAAAGGGACAGTTTGTTAAGATAAAGGGACAGTTAGTAACGTTAAAGGGACAGTTAGCTAAGCTGAAGGGACAGTTAGTAACGTTAAAGGGACAATTAGTTAAGCTAAAGGGACAGTTACAAAATGTAGGTAAGCTTAAGAACAGTTTGATAAGCTAAAGGAACAGTTTGTTAAGCTAAAGGAACTGTTTGTTAAGCTAAAGGAACAGTTAGTTAAGTTAAAGGAACAGTTAGTCAAGTTAAAGGGACAGTTGGTTAAGCTAAAGAACAATTTGCTGAGCTAAAGGGACAGTTTGTTAAGTTAAAGGGACAGTTAGTAACGTTAAAGGGACAGTTAGTTAAACTAATGAACAATTTGCTGAGCTAAAGGGACAGTTTGTTAAGCTAAAGGGACAGTTAGTTTATCTACAGGAGCTGTTTGTTAAGCTAAAGGGACAGTTAGTAACGCTAAAGGGACAGTTAGTAACGCTAAAGGGACAGTTAGTAACGCTAAAGGGACAGTTAGGTAAGCTAAATGGACAGTTAGTTAAGCTAAAGAACAGTTTGCTAAGCTAGATGGACAATTTGTTAAGCTAAAGGGACAGCTAGTAACGTTAAAGGGACAGTTAGTTAAACTAATGAACAATTTGCTGAGCTAAAGGGACAATTAGGTAAGCTAGTTAGTAACGTTAAAGGGACAGTAAGCTAAGCTAAAGGGACAATAAGTAACGCTGAATGGACAGTTAGGTAAGTTAAAGAACAGTTTGCTAAGCTAAATGGACAGTTTGTTAAGCTAAAAGGACAGTTAGTAACGTTAAAGGGAAAGTTAGTTAAGCTAAAGAACAATTTGCTGAGCTAAAAGAACAGTTTGTTAAGCTAAAGGTACAGTTAGTTAAGCTAAAAGGACAGTTAGTAGCGTTAAAGGGACAGTAAGCTAAGCTAAAGGGACAATAAGTAACGCTGAATGGACAGTTAGGTAAGTTAAAGAACAGTTTGCTAAGCTAAATGGACAGTTTGTTAAGCTAAATGGACAGTTAGTAACGTTAAAGGGACAGTTAGCTAAGCTGAAGGGACAGTTAGTAACGGTAAAGGGACAATTAGTTAAGCTAAAGAGACATTAAGGTAAGCTAAATAACAGTTTGCTAAGCTAAATGGACAGTTTGTTAAGCTAAATGGACAGTTAGTAACGTTAAAGGGACAGTAAGCTAAGCTAAAGGGACAATAAGTAACGCTGAATGGACAGTTAGGTAAGTTAAAGAACAGTTTGCTAAGCTAAAGGACAATTTGCTGAGCTAAAGGGACAATTAGGTAAGCTGAAGGGACAGTTAGTTAAGCTAAAGAACAATTTGCTGAGGTAAAAGAACAGTTTGTTAAGCTAAAGGTACAGTTAGTTAAGCTAAAAGGACAGTTAGTTAAGCTAAAGGGACAGTTAGGTAAGCTAAAGAACAGTTTGCTAAGCTAAAGAACAGTTTGCTAAGCTAAAGGACAATTTGTTAAGCTAAAGGGACAGTTAGTAACGCTAAAGGGACAGTTAGTAACGCTAAAGGGACAGTTAGCTAAGCTGAAGGGACAGTTAGTAACGGTAAAGGGACAATTAGTTAAGCTAAAGAGACAGTAAGGTAAGCTAAAGAACAGTTTGCTAAGCTAAATGGACAGTTTGTTAAGCTAAATGGACAGTTAGTAACGTTAAAGGGACAGTAAGCTAAGCTAAAGGGACAATAAGTAACGCTGAATGGACAGTTAGGTAAGTTAAAGAACAGTTTGCTAAGCTAAAGGACAATTTGCTGAGCTAAAGGGACAATTAGGCAAGCTGAAGGGACAGTTAGTTAAGCTAAAGAACAATTTGCTGAGGTAAAAGAACAGTTTGTTAAGCTAAAGGTACAGTTAGTTAAGCTAAAAGGACAGTTAGTTAAGCTAAAGGGACAGTTAGGTAAGCTAAAGAACAGTTTGCTAAGCTAAAGAACAGTTAGTTAAGCTAAAGGACAATTTGTTAAGCTAAAGGGACAGTTAGTAACGTTAAAGGGACAGTAAGCTAAGCTAAAGGGACAATAAGTACCGCTAAATGGACATTTAGGTAAGCTAAAGAACAGTTTGCTAAGCTAAATGGACAGTTTGTTAAGCTAAATGGCCAGTTAGTAACGTTAAAGGGACAGTAAGCTAAGCTAAAGGGACAATAAGTAACGCTAAATGGACATTTAGGTAAGCTAAAGAACAGTTTGCTAAGCTAAAGGACATTTGTTAAGCTAAAGGGACATTTAGTAACGTTAAAGGGGCAGTAAGCTAAGCTAAAGGGACAATAAGAAGTAACGCTAAATGGACAGTTAGCTAAGCTTAAGGGATAGTTAGTAACGCTAAAGGGACAGTAAGTAACGCTAAAGGGACAGTTAGCTAAGCTGAAGGGACAGTTAGTAACATTAAAGGGACAATAAGTTAAGCTAAAGGGACAGTTAGGTAAACTAAAGAACAGTTTGCTAAGCTAAATGGACAGTTTGTTAAGCTAAAGGGACAGTTTGTAACGTTAAAAGGACAGTAAGCTAAGCTTAAGGGACAATAAGTAACGATAAATGGACAGTTAGGTAAGCTAAAGAACAGTTAGCTAAGCTAAAGAGACAGTTAGTAACGTTAAAGGGACTGTTAGCTAAGCTGATGGGACAGTTAGTAACGTTAAATGGACAATTAGTTAACCTAAAGGGACAGTTACAAAATGTAGGTAAGCTTAAGAACAGTTTGCTAAGCTAAAGGGACAGTTTGTTAAGCTAAAGGAACTGTTTGTTAAGCTAAAGGAACAGTTAGTTAAGCTAAAGGTACAGTTAGTTAAGCTAAAAGAACAGTTTGTTAAGCTAAAGGTACAGTTAGTTAAGCTAAAGGGACAGTTAGTTAATCTAAAGGAGCAGTTTTTTAAGCTAAAGGGACAGTTTGTTAAGCTAAAGGGACAGTTAGTTACGCTAAAGGAACAGTTTGTTAAGCTAAAGGGACAGTTAGTTAACCTAAAGGGACAGTTAGTTAAGCTAAAGGGACAGTTGGTTAAGCTAAGGGACAGTTAGTTAACCTAAAGGGACAGTTAGTTAAGCTAAAGGGACAGTTAGTTTATCTACAGGAGCTGTTTGTTAAGCTAAAGGGACAGTTAGTTAACCTAAAGGGACAGTTAGTTAAGCTAAAGGGACAGTTAGTTAAGATAAAAGGACAGTTAGTTAACCTAAAGGGACAGTTAGTTAAGCTAAAGGGATAGTTAGTTTATCTACAGGAGCAGTTTGTTAAGCTAAAGGGACATTGAGGAAACCACAATAATCTGCTGCCTCTAATACAAGCAGCACTTGAAGGCTATACTATATATCTTGTTCTGTCTGCTACCGCCTCTACCTTAGCGGCGGGGTCTCACAAGAAACCAGATTGCATGTTTATTCATGTTGTTAGGACGTTTCCATCCCCCACCCCCTATTACAAAAATGTATAAAGTTAAGTTAGAGTTTAGTGTAATATCTTCATGAGATGCTGTAAGTGATGCATTTGTTGGTGGTAAGGTTTATGTAACTTTTTAGCGAGTGTGAGCGCTACATTTGTTGATGTTAATTTAATACCGTGTTTTAAAGAACACTAGCTTCTTCCCAAAGGTATCGGCCAAACAGATCTTTGTTTCATCTTATTACACAAACAACAAATGTATTATATAGCGCTGACTTTGACGTTGATAATGATGCTTCAATCAAGATCTATCCAAAAATAAGCAGCATCTCACACTTATTTGATACCTTTATTTAGAAGTCTATAAAAGGTGTGGGACGCGCATACCAGCACACCAACATTCAAACGTTATTAACGGTCTAGTTTTGTCTGGGCGTGGCTTAACGAATGACTGTACGTGATTTGTTTGATTTATCTAAGTTTATGTAGTATCTGGTAGGGTTAAGATACTTTGATGAAACTGTTGTTCAACATAACTTGACTGGATGTGTTTACACTAGTGCAAGGATTAATAGAGAATTCTTCGAACCATCAAACTTACTAGATATGATATATCAACAAATTGATTCAGGACTTTTTCAATGTATATTAAAAATGCAATTTTCGTTTGAATTAATGATAACATCTAGTTTATGGAAACAATGCTCAATCAATTATTTTTAACGATATATTTGAAAAATGTCTTTAGCATATTGTCATGCGAGATGCTTGACACGACGTAAATGCCCATGCCATCTGATGATATAGTACACATTTATTCTCGTTAAATTGGTTGAGGCTTAACGCCCACGCAGCAGCTACAGTGATACATGAAGAGGGGAAGACAGGACAAATCACCAAAGGGAAGGAGTGGGTACATGAAACGAAATATCCAAAGTGTTTTCATGGGGACAATAGATTAGTTTTGGTTTCGTCAGTGTTCCCGCAAAAGAAGAAAAACCCTGAGCCAGTATTCATGAAACGGTTCTTATGCTCAAGCGTGGGTTTCGTGCTCAAGCCGAATTTCTTTTTCTCGTTATGAATTAATGATTTAATTTTGCTTGTAACAATCATTTTCATTGGCTTAAAAATTTATGTTATTAGCCCATAACGTAACAAAATGACGTCGCCTTTTGTAACGTCGTTTTTGATTGGCTGATACAGCAGCGCAATAATTTCTAAGAAAAAAAGAGTCCATCAATAAAAGTGGATTTCCACAGGGATTGTGAATAGTAGATTAAATTATAAGGATTTGCTTGAATATATTTTTTCATGTTATGGAGATATAACACAAAAAACCGGAGTGTACTCTAAATAAACCGCGAAACGGCTCATAACATGGAAAATATATTCAAGTTAATCCTTAAATAAAAAAATATTTTGTCAATGATTTAGAAAAAAAAAAATTAAAAAATAAAGCCGAATACTGTTTTCAATGATTACGTTTGACTTTTTGATCGTTTAACATGTTTTAATTGAGTTACAAAAAAAATGTAGTTTTGAGCACAGAATCCGAGCTTGAGCATGCTAACTAGAAACAGTCGCCGCTTACAAAATGCAGCGAGATGCAGCAGGTCGATATTTTCCTTCGAACAAACAATCGTCATCAGTGCAAGGCCACAAAGGAATGAGTTTGATGTGATTTATGTTCAGATGCAAATATCACATTGCTACATATGTTGACAAATCCATTATACTCATAGCTCATTCTGTAATACTTGAAATATTTTATCATAAATCCATTTTAAAACACTCCAAATGTTCATAAATCTAATCTATTGCATAATTAAGACATCCATTATTGTACAACATCGCGGCTGAACGTCCACAATGAAAGAGCATGAAGTCAACAGGCGCCAAAAGAGTTTCAACCAATCTAAAGAGCCGGAAGGTGTCAATCAGTCAATTTCAGGTTAACACCTCTGCCGTTAAAAGGATGGCCTGAATATTGATGAAAAAATACAATTGTGTAGAGCCTGTTATTTAACATTTACATTACCACACCATGCAAACTTTAAACTTAACCCTGTTTCTTGTGGTTTGTTTTGTTGCTTTATTTAGTATTATTTAACGTTCTAACATATCAACAGCTATGGTCAGTTAAAAAGGTCTCCCCTGTGTGCAAGATGCTTGCGTGTAGTGTATGTTTGTGTGTTTTAAGAGGCTGCGATATGTTCGTGTTAGTCTCCTTGTGATAGCGCGGAACTGATGCCGACTTTATAGTGCTACCTCACTAAAACATACCGCCGAAGACAACCAGCAGGACAACCTACCGTTCACATTATACTGACAACGAGCAAACCAGTCGTCCCACTCCTAAATTGCTGAGCGTTCATCAGGAGAAGAAACTACCATTTTATAGACTCTGATATGTCTCGGCCAGGGGACAGAACCCAAAGCCTTCCTCACAGAGGCAAACGCTCAACTAAAGGCCAAAAGTGAGGCATTGTCAAGGTTGACATTAGGAATAAGAAAGTTGTTTAGAAAGAAGCAAAAAGATAAGATCCCAAATTAGTCGCCTCTTACGATCATGCAATGGGGGCAGCAGGTACAATTCTTACGCGTTGTATGTCGTTGTTTGTAAATGTATTTGTAAAACCGATTGTGGCTAAGAAATAAACAAGGACAACATACAGTTGAGATAAATCCAAATTTTTCTTCACAGAGCACAGATAAAAACATGTTCCTTTAACAACTATCGTGTTAGAAATCTAGAGATAACCAAGACGATTAAGAAGTCCGGAATTATAAACCTGTTTTATTACTTTCCAAAAAAGCATGGCGGTATCTGATTTCATTTAAATCAGTTTGATATAATTTTAAACTTTTGAAGTCAATCCTGCAGTTATATCGGTTCGAATCTCTCAAGCTATTGGCGTATTAGGGACTAAAGAGTTGCATGCTTGTTCCAGTTTACTCAGCTGTAAATGAGTACGTGGTTAGGCAGTGCTAGAATTGTCGAATGCTAGCTGTTAGGGCCGAAATGGCAGCTCCGGCTGTATGCTCCCCAGGGAGTGGAGAAAGATATTGGCTGGTTGCAAAGGCCCTATAACCACGGATAATAACTTGTGAACCGTTTTGAGACGACCAAGGGACTAGGTTGTGATAAAGCGGTATATAAGAACCTCGAATTATTATTATCATTATGATGTTGATTGTAACCGATAGTTAAGCTTCGCTCCGAGATGTTTAGTTCAAACTTCACACATGATACATTGTTTATAAAGAATTTTAAAATTACTATGTCTACATCTAGATAACTATTGCACACACTCTCATGTTAACTCTCATATCTGTATCTCGATTTGTAAATAGAACGTTACACTTTCAACTATAAAAGCCATCTGCTAAAAAATGTCTGAAAAAATGACAAATTGTTCCCTTAAAAAATTGAATACATGTCATAGCAAAATATTGACCGCTTGTTGAGTTCCTAAATGTCCACACCTTTCGCGTCAACATAAATATGTTCCCTGTTTTATGGGGTTATTTTACGTTATGAAATGTAGTATAGCCATACGAACTGCTTTGGATGTAGTTTAGGTGCTACATTAAGAAAAACGTTTTATTTCTTTTGGTATTCTGTCACCATTATACACATGACAAAACGTGTGTGCGCCAACGGACACGCCGGGAGAAAACCAAACGTTAAAGAGAAGAATACAAAATAAAATGGCATCAGTCCATCATATCGTGGGGTATAGTTAGTAAATGCTCTTGCTTTCCACTTCTAAAGGGGATATATTGACATGACTAATTATATAAAACCTTATTAACTCATCACCTCGAGATTCATTCCTACCACAAGTCAATGCAAATAATTAAAAAAAGATAATACTTTAGATAAATGATGGCATTCGCAAAATATCAACAACTCATGTTTTAATTGGTTTAAATACACGGCAGCCAATCCGTTAACAAATGACGAAATCTGGTGTCAGTTGGCAAGATCAAACTGTTAAGCTACCGACATATTTGATTTACGACTTTGTCCGCAGTATATAGTTTTTTAAAACATAGTTTACCGATATAAGGTATCATTAACCTTGGTAAGGAGTATGGAACATAAATTATTTTAAACTTGTTAATAGAATATTAAGAAGTTGAAAGAGGATTTGTTTTTGCGTAATGAAATACGATTATGGTGTCGAGAAAAAAATATCATGTTGTTTGAAACACAATGCTGTGCATTTTCTCCTGTATCAAAACAAAAATTTCTCATTTTAGTGGCACTCAAAAATATGCGTTTAATTCTTTTAATGCTTTGCTGTTGTAACTGAAACCACGGTTATGTGTTTCAAATGGTACAAAAGGGATATGGTTTACTCTTGAACCGTATTCGTTAGTTGATCAATTGTTTCAGTGGGGTTCATTATTAGTTCTGTGTCGTCTCATAAAGGCAACGCTTTTATAATACCAATCTCTATCGACCTTTGAAGACATCTTTATGACATTTCTTTATCGCTCAACATGTTTTTTGCTCAACGGCGACTGCTGAATGACACGTTCGAGTTGCCATTTTACGCAATTTCAGCAGTGAAGAAATTGTCAATCACTTTTAAATATTTTGAGAAATTTTATTTGATAATTGAGTAAAACTTTGATAAAACCTCTGACAATTCCTTTGTGACACCTTCAATACATTACAATTTAACTAAATATTTTGATAGGTCGTCAAATCTGCTACATTTATAACCCCCTACTGTGCCCCCAATATATTATAATGTAACTAAATCTTTTGATAGGTCGTCAAACCTGCTAACACCTTACTGTGCACCCAATATCTTACAATGTAACTAATTCTTTTGATAGGTCGTCAAATCTGTTAACATCTTACTGTGGCTTGACTTCGTCGACTGATGTGGGTCCTCCTTAGGTACCAGGAGTTACATGTATATTTTGTGTTTCATGTCACATTGCAGAAACCAAAATTGACCTACTGCCCCCATTAAAACACTTGAGGTCTATATATTTTCTGTTCAAACTTTCAATTTCTTTCTTTATGAAGATATTTTCCTGACTGGTGTTAAAATGATAATTATATTTCTTAGTATAGAATGTACAGTGTTTGTAACTTTAAACAAAATTATTTTGTCCGCATGTTGGTAATTACAGAACTATAGTAGAACTGAAATGGAAAGAAATAATAACATGATAATGTCGGCCTGTGTATACCCCAAATTTGAATCCCGCCGGTGGGCTATCGACTATGTATTAACACAATACAGTCGGCCGTCTGGCTTTGACTATTTAATTTTAAAACGTTGGTGCTTTATATAATGTTCATTTCAGTAGATCAACCTCTGATAAACATTTAAAACTTTCTTCTGCCATACAGTTCATACACTAGGTTGAGAACTGAGAACTGAAATAAGAAACAGACAACGTCTAGAACGGAGGACGCCAACCAGTTAACAGGAAACGTCGCGGACGAGGGCCGCCAAACAGTTAACACACAACATCGTGGACGGATGACTTAAAACAGTTAACATCAATCTTCGAAGATGGACGCCGCAAAACAGTTAACATACAACGTCAGGGACGGAGGACGCCAAACAGTTAACATACAACGTCAAGGACGGAGGCTGATAAACAGACAACGTCGAGGACGGAGGCCGCCAAACAGTTAGCAGACAACGTCGAGGACAGAGGTCGCCAAACAGTCAAAAGACAACGTCGAGGATAGAGGCTAGCAATCGGCTAGAAGATAACGTCGGGGACAGAGGCCGTCAAACAGTCAACAGACAACGTCGGGGAAAGAGGCCAGCAAACAGTTAGCAGATAACGTCAGGGACAGAGGCCATCAAACAGTCAACAGACAACGTCGGGGATAGAGGCCAGCAATCAGTTAGCAGATAACGTCGGGGACAGAGGCCGCCAAACAGTCAACAGACAACGTCGGCGACAAAGGCCGCCAAACAGTTAGCAGACAACGTCGGGGACAGAGGCCAGCAATCAGTTAGCAGATAACGTCAGGGACAGAGGCCATCAAACAGTCAACAGACAACGTCGGGGATAGAGGCCAGCAATCAGTTAGCAGATAAGGTCGGGGGCAGAGGCCGTCAAACAGTCAACAGACAACGTCGGGGATAGAGGCCATCCATCAGTTAGCTGATAACGTCGGAAACAGAGGCCGCCAAACAATTAACAGACAACGTCGGGGAAAGAGGCCAGCAATCAGTTAGCAGATAACGTTGGGGACAGAGGCCGTCAGACAGTCAACAGACAACGTCGGGGATAGAGGCCAGCAATCAGTTAGCAGATAACGTCGGGGACAGAGGCCGCTTAACAGTTAACAGACAACGTCGAGGAAGGAAGACGTTAAACAGTTAACAGACATTGTCGAAGATGGAGGCCGCCAAACAGTTAACAGGCAACGCCGGGTATGGAGTCTGCCAAACAGTTAATCAACAACGTCGTGCAATTGAGATAACATATTTGAAAGTTACTCTTGCGTGGCTTTTGAAAACAAAGGTATTTTTGGAGGGCCAATAGTGATTATGTGTGTGCCTTGTTAAACACAAAAATAAAAACAATTTAATTACAAAGTCATCTGATATGTCATATTTATTGTGAGTCAATTATTGTTAAGTGTTTGGTGATTTGCCTTTTTAACTTTTGGATAGAATGGTGCCGAAAAAAAATATTGATACCCCTTTTGTAAGTTTTGATCTAACTTGTTTTTTTCATTTTGCGTATGACACTCAACACTTGATATTTAAGATAAATAACTTGTTCTTACCATCATTGATCGTGCTGACTGTCAAATATAACATACATAAATCAAATATGTTGTAATAACTTATCATGGGATGTTCTTAACGAATGAATATTTGAAAAAACAAAAACTCATATGTAAAAGATAAATCATCAAAATGAAACTGCTCAGCAAAAATATTAATGGATAGCAGTATGCAAAACTGACTTACGATCACTGTGTAGTAATTTCGTTTGCAGATATATGATGCTGTGAAAGTTGTTTAATGCATAACCCTAAAAGATAACTATGCGTGGTGTGTAAAAACTGTCAGGCAGTAGGGGGGAACTACACCAGTCCACTTAGATCGCAATGGTTCAACAGAAACGTGAGTATGCAAGCGCGACTTAATTCAGTTTGAGATATTTGTTATTTGTGAATCCGAGCCGGCTTTCGAACCACTTACTTTCGAGCATCCTATTCGAATTCCGATTAAACTAATCACCAATCATATTAGTTTTGCAATTTTCTGCTGATGAGGATCTGGTGCTTTTTCATTGATTTCCAATCCTAACCCATCCTTTCTAATAATCGAAACACATGTCCAATCATTTGTACAATTGACGGATCACCACACCGCTTGCTAATCAGTACAAGACTATTTGTACCGAGCTTCAGTATGTCATATATAGCCACATCAGGTAAAGGGTGATAACCGTACATATACAGTTTCTTTGTGAGAAAAAACATAACATTACATTTTTTACATTAAAGTGTGTTATATATCCTTCGTCTGTACAGTTCTTGAATTTCTGTTATTTTGGCACGACCTCTGTTGATTCGTAAGCAGTCCTTGCTTTTGAGACATATTCTTTATTACATAAATGAAAACTATGAAGTGCATTGGCGCAACCTTGTGGGTACCTGCATCTCCTTCCACATTAGTACTACACTAAGAAACCCGAAGCATAGTCCCACGTAAACTAATTCATCAACAACGCTTTAAAATCAAAACTTCACTTGCATCTAAATGGCCCTCATGTAACAGACATATAAGCGTAACTCACATTTTGATATTTCAAGACAGGTCTGAAGCAATTATTTTGGTATGGTATTATTCAAAATCATTGTTTTTACTCTCAATCTGTCCAGGACACTTGATTATACCTGGAGATTGTCTAAGGTTATGAAAGTGCAATATTTATTGTAGTTATAGCAAGAACTATTTTGCTGTATACTGATACAGGCAGATTTAAACTGAAGTAGAAGATGCATTAGTCCTCACAAAGGATAACGTGGATAAGAGGGTGACCTTTTAGTCTTTTTGTTAACTTAGGTCAGTCAAGGACACTATCGTTGATGTTGATGGTTGAGCTTCTCAGATTAACAAAATTATATCTGCAATTTGCCTTCTAATCAAAATAAAATAAAATGATTCAATAAGTATTCGATGAAGATTACACAAACAGTTTACATGGAGGTTATCAATTCATTCAATCTTTTTCCATACCATTCCAACACCTTTAGAACAATTCGGTACTTATACCTATCATCAACAGATTTCCTTGAAATAGGTAGCTACTGTTCTCTGCTTTGCTCCTTTGTTCCATGGTTTGTCAATGTGCGGCGCCATGCTGTCAGATATCTTGTTCATATTTTGTACCTTGTATCATTACATGTATGGTCAATTAATGTTTAAAAACTAATACATTATAAATTATTGTTTTTATAATTTATAAAATTAAATGTGTTTGTGTTGTTTGAAGTTATAGGTAAATCTTAATCTGCATAACAAAGCACACTTCACGGCAAACCATCACAGGGAAGATTCACTTCGGCAAAAGAGTTAATCAAAATGTATACGGAAATAACATCAGACAAGTTACTCTGTATGTTGATAGTCGTCATCACATAATCTGCGTGTTGCAACGAGGAACAATGACAATCGCAGAATACTGGTGATCCAATGGGATCGTCACCTTGTAGTATAGAATTACAAGGTGACAGTCCACATGTACGCCTTGTATGTGTCGTGTGAAACCACGTACTGTACGTTCATTCAAGGTAGTGTTTGTGTGGGGAATACCGCAAACTGTTTAAAGGGAGGCAACTGTGATTCCCATGAACGAAAACACACTCAGTGTAACACATCATATGTTTTTATGGGGATTGTTTTTGGCATTTGCTCCTGTCTTCCATAAAATCGGTAAAATATAAATAATATTTTCTAATTTGGTAGACAAATAACTGCAGTATCTTTAATTAAGGATCCCGGCCCCACTGCACCGTTGTATAGTCTCCTCTTAACTTCTCCATTATGCTAGTCGGACTACGACGCTTCCGTCGACCAGATTGCTCAATCGGTTAAAGCGACGGTATAACAATTTGAAGTCAGGGGTTAGAATCCCGATCTAGCCCCGCAGAATATTTACACTCAGAAAAATGTATTTTGGGGGCGGGAAAGAGAGAGACACATATATGTCATTAAACAAAAACTATGAATATTTGTTTGCTTGTGTTTTTTGTCCTATTAACAGCTATGGCCATTTGAAGATTATCGTTGTGGAGAAAAGCCGGAGAACCTAGAGAAAAAGCACCGACCTACGGCCTGTTTTTTATATGTCATGAAAGGGTTGAATCTTTCAATAACCTGGATAACATATATAATAAAAACTCAAATGACAACTTCCGAAGAACCGAAAGGTCTTGTTCTGAAATATGGCTAGACACTTTCTGTGGTTGATCTCAATTACGTTGTCGAAACAAATAACATTGACCTACTATAAAGGTCATATAATTCAAATAAAATAATGTAAAAAAAAGAACGGCTAGTCTGCATGTATAACCTTTGGCTGGTAACATGAAAAGGAACAAAGCTTGCCAGTCTCATACATGTTCTGGTGAAATAAAAACAATAATGTCATCTGATAAAAACAAAGCAAAAACATGTGTGCCGAATCATTTGGGGCAGCTTTATAAGCCATGTACGTTAACGCTATTAAAATGATGAATAAATACAAATACTCACACTACTATTATTTTGCACTAATAGTCCTTTGTGTTACAATCCATACTAATTATTGATAATAATCTTTACAGATAGATAGATCATTCCAATAAAAGTGACGGTACGAAAAGAGCCAATTACACTAATGAGTTTAAAATGGACACATGGTCCAGTAAATATTTTTAAAATTTGTTCGCCGTTCTGTTTCAGCTTACTGAATAAATCAGCATAAATGTATTTTCTAGTGCTTCACTTTCACCCTCATAAGAGAAAAAAATGCCGATTTCACATCTTGGAACGCTACATGTTAAAAAGGTGATACATAGTGTTTTATTCACTGTTCAATTGCTTATATTTGACTTAAACTTGGTGGGAAGAGTAGTCTTTCATACCCAACTAAAAAAATCAGTTTCTATAATTATTGCAATTTTAGAAGTCAAAATAGCCCTGACGTTGCAGTAGAAAGATTTCATAGTTAAAATTAATTTTTAGTTAAAATAGCCATCATATGTCCAAGGATGAGAGAAAATAATACCCTTTGTTTACAAGTTATTATCAAATATTTGACAAAAATAGGACCACTAAAGACACAAAAAAGAGAAATCGTGGAAAGACCGAAATCAAATAGGAGTGTGAAAATGTCAAACACGTCAGGCTGGCAGAAATTTCTCCAGGAAACAGCGAGGCGAATTCAAATGTTTTAATTCCATAGTTATGTTGCCTTCTTTGGAAACAAGCGTTCATTACAAGCAATTATCTATACAATATCAGGACTTTGTGACCGGTTCCGTTCGGTTCTGATCCTCCTTGATTCGCGTGTGTATAATAAATTATGTGTTATTGGAAACATGTGAATAAACGTCACCTTATGTTACCTTCATCTACTGATCAGGGAGCAAAGGAATTGACGTAACACCATTACACTTGTAATCCATTGACACAACATAACTGCGGCATGAATGACGAGGATATTAGCTATTTCCGGAAGAGAGGAGTCGTATTTCCTAATTGCTGGCAGCTATCACGTGTAATCATGCACTCAATTGCAGTGTTGTATTGTCCTGTTTCTGTCAGTAAAATGGATCATGCCCAAAATGGGTGTTAACACTAAACTACGTGGAAGTGAGTGCAGTACAGATACAGAAACAAGATGGTGGCCATGATTTCGAATGAAATAATTGCAGTCCATTCGAACTGTACAGACATTAATCATAGTTACATTGGATAGTAATAACTGAGTAAGCCCTCACAGGTTTAGCACATTTGGCAATAGTGGATTGGACGCTCACCTCAGTAAAGAACGCAAAGGGCTCTGATATCATTCTGCTGTGATATTCGAAAGTCCTTAAAATGATTGTTGTTGTTCCTGCTGAACCGAATGCTTGGTGTCTTTATCATCATTTAAAAACAACAAAAGGCTAACAAATGCGAAGCACTCAAATTAGTATTCCAAGAATCAATACACTGCATTTTCAAATATCTAGCTAATTAATGCAATGAATGTCATATACAACAATATAAATTGCTCACCCAAACAAAATACTATGCAGACATAGTCATACAAAAAGACTTGCACTGTTTTGTTATGGTAATAATTCAAACCATTTCTTATTTGCCAATTTTATAATAGATGAAATTTGTGATTTCTATGGTGCTTTATGATAAAAATGATTCCAATAATGTATATATACTAGAGTATTTTTGTAAAAAAAAATATTGTTTTAAAAATGTATATCTTTAGTTTGAAAATCATGCGCACATTAACAAATTATGAAAGTAATCTAAAACACCATTTGTATCACAGAAATCACGTGAAAATGTCTCTCAATGTTTGCTACATACGCTTCATAATATTAACATTGCGCGTCACAACATCGTCATTTTGTAATTTCCGTTCATTACTTGATATCTGCTCAAATTCTTAAATACTTCTCCAGGGTATAGTAAAACACAAGAGTTTAAAGAAATATCCTTAAGAAAATAATCGCCTGCTAGCCTATAAATTTTTGAAATTTTTTTTATCACAAGCTAGGGGTGCTGGTGGGGAGGGGGAGAGATTGAGTAAAGAGTATAACTGCTATCACTCACGGGATGTTTTAAAAGGCATCTTATGTGGTAATATCCTCAAGAATTTGGAAATTATTTCTGTGTCTTCTACTGTTGGATATACAACACAACCTGCTTGGCAATGCCTCACTTTTTGTCTACGGTGTTAACTTATTGTCAATGAATACTGTGCGATTAGAAAACTGTGATGGGTGCATTCGGCACAGTATTGCGTTGTCGTATCACTCTAAAGTCGGCATTAGATCTGCACTATCACCTGGACGTAAATACACTAACGTTCCGCCGTTCTGTTATGAAAAATACAACTTCCTACTTGATAAATAGTTGACTGCTTCATTATGGCGACCATACATATACGTAGTAGTAAAATGTATTACATTAAAAAGTGGTAAATCATAAAAAAATATACTTTGTATATGTACTCTAAATCGAGAAATACATTAAAATTACAGATACTGAAAAGACGACCGTAAGACACACTTGTGAGTGCACCTATAACACATTTATACAGTATGCCAACTAGTATCAGCTGTTCTTCTTTCTAGGACTCTTCGGTGATGTTAGATAGAAATCTTAATTTGTCTAAAGTACTATTAAAACGGATAGGGATGTGCGCAAAACCGACTACTTATATGAATTTCAAGAATTAAAGGTGTGCTCATTAATTATATATTCACTCATTGCGCTCCGTGCACTCGGGAATATATTCGTCCGCACAATAAACTCGTGCTTTCTGATTCGTTAAAAAAACACAAGTGTGTGGTCTTGCATATGTATTTAAAATGATCAACGTAAGACACACACATGCGAGTACACGTTTAAAAGATTTATAATAAACACAGCATACCAAGAATTGTTAATTACACTGCACGTTAGAGCTGTTTTTTTCTTTCAATGAGTCATATGTGTTACTGGGGAACAAAAAGTGGAAATCCATATTGGTCTAAACTACTGTTGGAATAGATGAAGTGGCGCGTAAAATCAATAAGTTATATGAATTTGAAGAACTAAAATAGAAGAATATTGGTTAATTTCAATTATATGTAAAGTTTGATATACTAGCGGAAAAAAGATAATGCGCGTCCAAAAAAATGTATCATGTGGCTACCATGATATACAGTGTAAATGAACCATTAACTTTATTTTCTTTATGACACACGTGTATTAAAATATTACGAGTTTCTTTTTTCGCTTTTTGAGTAAGGAGTGATGGAAGTGTTTTCCAGAGCTATTGATACACAGGTAAAATAGATACGTCCGTTTTACGTCCGTGTTACTATAGATCCATAAAACAAATCGGACATTAAACAGATGATTAACAAACAAAAAACGTACGTAGCTATTTTGCCTGTGTAGAACCATCGGAAAGGATACGTTAACAGACCGAACATAATCTCAATGGCGGTTGGCGATAGATCACCTATTGTTACATTTGCCCCACTCCTTATTCTGGCTGTTACATACTTGTCATTTTTCCAATCAGTAAGTGAGAACCAGACGCTTAAGGTTTCGCTTTCATAGTAATGCTCTATGAAAACGACATCCTTCCAAAGAAACGCATGTGAGAGGATTTCCATAACCTGTCTCACATTATCTACCAAAAAGAGGAACGACACAGTCTTATTCTGTCCTATCATTACTGTGCTGATCATCTTCCGGGACTCTTTGGAGTCTCTCCTGTATAGACATATAGTAAATTCGTCCTTCGTGGTGTTACAACGTGACACATACCAGTTCATATTACTCTGTTTATGATGTGTGTTCTGTTCCTTGTGTAGGTGGGAAGTCTTGATGGTGAAGAGATTCCTGCCTCTGCCATCTTGGTATATCTTTGCTATGTTTATATTGATGTCGATAACAAAATATATCCTGTTTTTGTTGAGTAAATCGTAATGGAACACGTTAAATGTACACAGAGTCCTGTGCGCCTGTTTTTTCAAACTTCCTCTGTCTTGGTGCTCTTCCGCTTTTGTTCTTTGTCGACATGTCATGTCCACCAATTCGACTACGAAGCAAATTGAACACTGTGAGAAACATGCGGCTTAAAATCATGTTACTGTTTTACTGTAAACCTCCCTGTTTTACATGAATAATGATATTCAGGGTTATTTAAGTGGGATGTCGATCAGAATTCAACTATCTTTCTGTTTCGTTTTGCTATCAATCAAGCATTAACTGAATGTTAGAACAATCAACTCAAAGGAGCAATAACCTGCTCTGCCATTTCATCCCATTTAAAACACTGCCTTTCGTATTAACAGGATTTTCATGTTCTACATGTTCTGATATTAGGTATTATACCCTATCATGTTACAATATTTGCCAAATGTCTTGTTCTGATTGAACATGCCATAGCATTTTATTTCTGTTAAAACCAATTATAACCAAGATCAGTCTAATAATCATGCTATAGCAATTTTTGATCATTTACACTCGATTGATGTCTACAATAAGATTATATTTTTTAACAACCAGTTCGGTTGCTTTTGTTTGCTGTTTCACATCTTTTATTTTTGTTTTTTACCATTTTCGTTTTAGTTTGATGTATTTCTTCTTTTGAATGTGTTTCTGTGCATTGTTGTTTGGCTCATTACGATTCCAATAAAATTATAGATGGGACGTAAAACAATACAGCAACAAACCATTAATAATATACTTATTTCAATATAGCATCATTTGACTTTCAGAATATAAAGTGTATTCAGTATTCATTCATACTACCAATACACATGTTTTAGAGATTATACTATTAACAGGAAAGAACAGCACAGTTGTTAATTAATATATATTGTCAGCAATACCGGTGTAAGTAGTGAAAACTACAATTACATTTTGTCATTTTACAGTCAAAACAAAACAAGTGATTTTCCTACAGCAATAGTTCTTGTTGGAGCTCTTTTCTTTAAAACGAGAGCGCTCCTTATTATCTTTTTCAAAATGTTGCAGGAGAGACTTTGTGAAAACAAATGCCAAACATTGTATAGTAAAAAAAATCGTTCTCAGAATGTTGTCTTGCTTAACGACCAATTCGTTGGGAATTAATGCTTTTGCATCTTTTAAACCTTTTAGTTTGAGTTCAATGTATGAACGTCTATATGACCCCACCAAGACATACGCGTTATCGATCTCTTTGGTGAGAAGCGGTAGTTGTCAACGTTTTGTACGTTATATTTTGATTAAGATTACTCTTACAAAATTTATGTCTGTCTATCGCAGACGAGAACTTGTTCCGAATCCAAACAAACAACGCGAAACAAACAAATATTACTAGAGTCTTCAATGTTGTATTTCAAATCAATATTTCGATCCCCTTTGAAAAGGGAAATTCTATCAATCAAGTAGGTAAATTGAAGAATTTTTTTTTTCTTTTTTTTAGAAAAACTAAGAATTATCATCTTCTAACGATGAAAGCAAAGTATGATTTGTAACTGACATTAGTTTATAGAAATTCGCGTACCATGACAACAATTATCATATTTAAACCTGAATTCTGATGTCATATCGGAAATTCGGTAAAGTGGTTACCCTATATACAATGTATAATATATACACTGTCAGTAGTAGTTTAAAAGAAATTTCGAAAATTTGTTTAAGGACATGGGTACCTTCTTCTGATGGTAGAATGGTGTAGGCGGGAAAGTTGGAGATGTCTATAACTAAAACGCCTAGCAGCAGCAGCAGCAGAAGGAACACTAAGGCAGTGTTTACTAGCGATGTCCTGGCAACCATACCCTGACTGAAGGTCCATATTTTCCATATCAAATGTTTGAATCTTTGGTTAATACTTCGAACAGGAACCCGCTTAGAAACGTCTAAAATGTGGTGGAAAAGGTGAAAGCAATTAAAGCAATAAAAACTGTAGAAATTCCATGAATTATTGGATATTAAAAACTTTTTTAGACTTCATACACACATTTTAAGTATCCATAAACATCTCTGCAACATGCACATTTCACCAGAAGTAATACTTTTCTAAGAAAGTGTACACCAGTTAGCACTCTCTATCTTACAACAATGAAATAAATGTTCACAAAACCACATATAGACAAGTAATAATTTTGAGCATTCCACTATATATAATCTAGGACAAGCAGAGAGTAATTTGTTTTGAATCTTGACCCATGTACAGGGACAATCAACTAAAGCATCAAGCTAAACATCAACGCTCTGAATTAACTGTAACTGCGGATGGATTTGTGTATGTGAAATAAGATTCTGCGGATTGAATCATGCTTCAAATACTGCGTCGAATTACTTTTATGTTTATATCACGATGGTCAGAGACATTGCATCACCACATTTACAAAAGTAAGTACATGTCTTAGATGACTGCTAGACACACACATTTACACAAGAAAGACATGGTACAGAAAATACGAATAATGAAAAACAAAAGTTCTAATTAAACAACAGCCCGGATGTTAATAAACTCTTTATCCAGACTTCATGGATACATGTACCCTTTCCTTTTTTTCTTCTGTGAAGTAAACAATGGCAAACTCAGTATGAAACAGTCGACTGTGTAACTTCCAGAGCAGTTTGTCGATTGGCGTTCAAATGTTCAAATGGATACACTAATTACTTTATTGAAATGTCAATAATATCAAAAGAAAAAGAAATAGTGTTGTTCCATTTGTGTTTACTAAATATTCTCAGATATCGATGTGTATTCACCGGCATTACACAACCCTAGTAACCAAAGCTATCGCTTACATCATCTGTTGGATGTTAATACAAAAAAGTGATCTTCATTTTCACGGCGTATAATTATGATAGTTTGAATCCACTGTGTTCATACTACCATTTACGTCGTCAAAATCGAGTTCAAGCCTTAGATGTGTAGGCTGCACCCAATAAACATTGTTCCTGTTAACCAGAGTTCTAATCGCATAACTTTATCGCAGAACGAGTCAAGTTTCCAACAGTCGACGTTGACGTCGACAACAGAATATATTGGCAGAGTTTTACAAATTTACCGCAACTAGACATAATTGTGACATCATCAACAGTTGATGAGGGCGGGGTTCATAAGGCTTTTTTAAGGCGATTTTTAGTCTGTAACTTTAATTGAACCACCATCTATCAAATTACAACATGCTCAGCTGAAGTTATCGACTCATAACGCGACCAGAACAAAATATCTTTTTCTTATATACACAATATATCTATGGAATTGAAGTGAAATTGACTCACCGATTTCCTGTTGTTTTTGCATAAATAAAACGTTCAGTTTTGCCATTTCCAATGCCGGAATGTATTCTGGATTGGTGATGCAGACTTTATGAGTACCAACAGTTTCGTCACTGTGTTGAATATCTCTACAAGCTTTACAAAAAAGTATTTTACAATTTGGGCAGAATATAACCGACTGCTTAAGACAAAAATGACACACGTCAACTTGAAGTTTCTTGACCCCGAAAATCACGTTGTGACTTGAGTTATTGCCAATGTGGATTGCTTCACTACAAGATCTACACAGACGTAAGTCACAATCTTTACAGTACGCGTCCGCAAACTGGTTGGAGCACTTTCTCTTTGGTCGAAATAAAAGCTTTCAAATCTCTTAAAAAAAGTCTTTTTGATAATGAAAAACGTCAGGGGAGGAGGCCGGATAGACTCACATGAGCAACGGACAGCGGATCACACGTTCATCAGTTGATTTTTGTAGAAATTGACGAGTCATACATTGTTCACAGGTACAGGGATACTACCTAGGAGTATGTATATTCTCATCGAATTGATTTCGGCAAATCGGACATTCTAGAAACTCGGCTCTTAAATCATCAAGCATTTTTTTTTATATGCATGGTTGCCATTCTTATTGACCCGTTGAAGCTGAAAAAGAGAAAAGTTCAGTCAAATATGTATAAACGTGTTTATTTGTGTTCAATTAAGGGTTAATCTTTTATTTTGTTTTGTTTATGAGATAATTAATCCAATGGAGCCCGAGGTAAATTACGTAAACACTTTACGTTTACGAACAATTTACCGACTGCTCCATTGGATTTATTATCTCATAAACTAAATAAAATAAAAGGTTAATCCTTATATTTACAATATTTTCTTTTAACAAAAGAACGATTTAAAGAGGCGGATACATTTACCTTGTGTAATCTGCGTTCAAAACTATTTTGACGTCATGTAATGCATGCGAAACAGCCATTCGCAAAAGCCGTTGACAGGCACCTAAACCCCGCCCACTTTATCCGTGACAACAAATGAAAATGAAAAAAGTTCCTCCATTTTAATATTTTTATTCACATAAAATAGCCATATTTAAATTAATACAATATATTCATAATTGTATTAGGAGGAAATGGGATAAATAATTTTATATTTGTATGAATTTGAGGTACTGGGGCAAAATACTAATGACCGCGGACGTTCATATTTTAAAAGTGATGCGCCCAAAGGCGGGAAATAGAGAGTGCTACCATGTCGTCGAGCGATAGTGACTAGCCTAGGCCTGGTTGAAGTTGAATGTGCAGTTATTGAAATTGCTGTTTGTAAACAAACCAGAGGTTTGTACAGATGTCATGTACACTGTATGATGTGTATAAATCGATTGTCGACCGAGTGACTGTTTATGTAACATTTGGGAGACGAGACATTTGACCTACATTTCTAGGAACGATGGCCATCGTTTCTGTGCCGACACTCATAGATGAGAGAGTGGAGCTGGTGGAGCGTTTTTGTATCGGCGAACAATCGCGACTGTAGCATCTGACACTAGCTTCATGTTTTATGACCGGTCATGAACATTATCTGTCTTGTCTCGAACCCGACATCACTTGGTGTCTCGAACGCACGGTAGTCTAAATCTAGCGTTTGTTTATAAACATTAACACGAGTTTTGCGGAAAGAAGTCTGCCCATATCTACATATATTCATACGCGTTGAGAACTAAACAGACTTGCCTACACTTACATTATAGATTACAAAACAGTGGCAATTGTAAATATTATTTGTTATCGGTGATCTTACAAACATATAGGTGCGTCTTTAAATGACATTTGCTGTTTGCTGAGAATCAAACGATCGGCCCCGACGTTTTTCTCTCATTAACATTGAAATATTTGAAAACAAAATGGCTTTAGTTCCCTAGTGTCTAATTTGTAATGCTTACTTTTAAGCATCAATGTGAACTTAAAACCGCAAGACAGAAACTGTCATTCTTAGCTCTTTCGGGACGGTTTTTTTTGGGGGGTGGTCTCCGAACTAGGAAACACGAGATGTTTGATTGACCAGCTATTCGATTTGTGTAATTTTCCTGAACTTATTTCTTCGGTATTCAGAGACAAGTGTTGCTAAATTTAGATCATGTATCCCACCCTCCCCCAGCAAAACAGTACGTGTTTGTTTTTCAAGTTACGACTTTCAGCAGGCAAGTATTGTGGGCTGCGAACTCTAGGTCGATCAAAATAAGTGGACACACAATTAAATAAATGATGACACACATATTTACAGGCAGCTGTAATAAGATGTGAAAGCGTATCAAGATCACGATATATGACCATCTGAACCATGTATGATGATGTTCAAAAGGAATGCGTACTTATTGTAATCATTAAAACGTTATAAATTGGTGTGTTTTGTTTGAATGGAGAATGATGAGGTGCAAACAGGGAAAATTTATATTCTCAATGTTGCACATGAATTGATAAGATACGTATACGTGGTAAGCCGTAATAATGTCGCGTATTACTGCAGATGCCACTGCAGATGAAGTTGTGAGCTCTGTAAGGACATACGCAGCGGAAAGAGGAGTTAACGTCACTATGATGCGTATTATAAAGTTCTGGGACACAGACTATCCTACTTACACAGCACGCATAAATGTTTGCGAAGATAATTTCGCAACGGCAATCGATCCGTACTTTTGGCCGGACGGCGTTCTTGTACGCGAGTGGGAGGATCGTGGCGATAATCGGTACAAAAATCGCGGGGGTGAACGGGAAGATAACTACGGTGGTCGTTCAAACAGTCCATACTCGTGGTGAATAACTCTGCGTTGATGCTCTCGTTCTTATTATTTTTTGTCGTGAAGCTTCTTACGTGGAACACTCGAGGGGTAATGTACGGCACCCCTTTACTAGGCGAGATTCTTCGCGATACGGACATTGCTGTAATAACGGAACATTGGTTACCGCCAGAACAGCTTAATTTTCTGAACAGTATTGACTGTAGTTTTGACTCGTTTGGACGGAATGATTCACGCATTCCTATAGAGTTGGAACTGAGGACGCATCCGAGAGGGTTTGGTGGAATTGCGAATCTTTGGAAGAAATACCTGAATAAATCGCCCCTGATGAACGAAGGGAATGGTCGTATAATAGGGGTCTCAGTACAACTGGTGGACAAGTCGTTTATGTATGTCTTTGGGGTATTGATGCCGTCGACAAATCTTTCTATGACTCTGTACCGAGAAACGATACAAGCACTGTCTGATTTATATCAACGGTATAGCGAACAAGGTACCGTTATTATTCTTGGCGACTTCAATGGACGTATATCGGAACGGTTAGGTAAAAATAATCGCTACGAGGCAAACGACAGGGGTAAACTCCTTGAGACTCTTATTATTGAAAACTATCTCATCTCTGTCAATTCACAACAGTGGCCGAAAGGAGGTGATGCGACTTACGTATCGTGGGACGGCTCGAAGACCTCATTGATTGACCACATTTTAATAGGAACACATGATATGGATAATGGGAAAACGTGCGAAATACAAGACGATCATTTTCTTAATGCATCTGATCATCTACCTGTGTCGTTAGAATTTTGTTGTACTTTAAGGAACACGCATAGAGATAGATTGTCGTCAAAGGCCGTTAATTGGATAAAAGTGTCTTCCGAGCAAAATGTGGCTTATGCCGACAAAGTAGCGCAGATGATCGGTAATACTACTAAATTCCGCGAGGCGAAGGATTTAGATGATCTCGACAGCCTAGTACAGATTATTGTTTTCGCGATAAAGGATTCAGCGAAAGCTACATTGCCAGTTAAGCAGTATCGTAAATACTTAAAACTTTATTGGAACATCGGAAGTGTTAAAGAACTGCATACGTCAATGAGGCAGTATCGTATAGTGTGGAAAGCTGAGGGACGTCCGCGCGGTACAGAACATAAACCATACAAAGATTATAAGGATTCAACAGTGTATGGATAGACGGGCTTTTACATAAGGTGTACAGACTCGGTTTTAATGGTAAATTTCGGAGAATACTACAAAATTCGTTTCAAATTGTGACCTCGCGTGTACTGTATGACTATGTAGTGCTAAATTATCTTTTGTCTGGAAATCTCTTTTTATTATTCGCTTATGTACATTCAAGGTCACCTCACAATCGTTTCAAAACGTAAGCTTCATCGTAGACAGCTTCCATACAATGGCGAAATTTAACATGGAGACTTTCTTTTTCGAGTTTGTGTTCTCTGGTGCGTGCTGTAGAGAGTTTCAGTGGAAATCGTTTATTAAGAAAGTCACAACAAACTATTACTATGATGTATGGTGTAAAATGTGCAGCAATCGTCCCGATCTGTTATAGTATAGGGCAGTTCGTCAATATATTGGACCCATTCCCTTATGGTCTCTAACGTTGAAATTTCTAAAAGCACATGGAAAATTTGTGAATTAATCAAGCTTTCCTACAGGGCTGAATTCCAAAATGTGATGTGTAAATTGTGCAAAAAAGTTGCGAACAATGACGTTTAACATTTCATTATACAATTTCCCACATTATTCAAAAGTAAAGACATCTTGCTGGAACAAATAGTTAATCTTATAAGCGTTGAAAAATATGTACAATACGATATGCTAGAGGAAGAAAAAAAATGTTCAAATATTCTTGGTGGAAGGAACGATAGTTCTTTGGACGATGGAGAATGGGACAATCTAATGGTTGCTATAAGTGACAAACTTGTTGGGATGTTCACAGAAA
Organism: Mizuhopecten yessoensis; assembly: GCF_002113885.1. Classification (NCBI taxonomy): domain Eukaryota; kingdom Metazoa; phylum Mollusca; class Bivalvia; order Pectinida; family Pectinidae; genus Mizuhopecten; species Mizuhopecten yessoensis. The sequence goes on along the minus strand of NW_018408910.1, from coordinate 525,405 downwards.
TGAACATACTTCTCCAGAGCAGCTCTAGCTCTTAAGCATAGTTTGAAGAATACAGTAAGAACCTGTAGTATTATGTAAATATGTAGTGTGTATGCTGTAAATTGTTGAAATTGTTAAAAACGACAAGACCATGTAATTTCTTATGAGGGAAATAAAGAATGCCTGTCTGTCTATATCAATAAGGAAGCAATTTAGCGTGTTTTCCAAAATCTATTTTTATTTCGATTATCATTGTTTAGTATACACGCCAGTTCAAGCTAAATTAAGGGGTGTATTGCAGGGGTGATATAAATAATTATGACGCGTTTATAATTTCATTGATGGTTTGAAGAAATGTGTCTTAAGTGCCCCGACGTTTTAGTTTTGCTGGTTTGAAGTGAACTGTACTTTAGCAGTAGCTAGTGAAATAATGAGGTGAAAACGACAATGTAAAATTCACACCCTAAGAAACTTTTAATTATTGAATCGGCAATTAAACACGGTAACAGAGTTGACGTTTCTCTAGCCATATCATCGCTTCAGATTACTATACACAGACGATTATCAGGTGTATAACGGTACATTGCATAACAGCAAAACTCAATCTTTATCATTATCTTACATTATCTTAAAAAAAATACCTACAGACACGAACATTCATTGTTTTAACTTACCTTGACTAGGAACACTTTCGAGCTAGAGTGACAACGGTCTCTGTTTATATATACATGTAAGGTACATAGCGATATTGCGTGTTCTCCAAAATGCTATTTTTATTTTGAATACTATTTGTTGTATTATCATCATGACATGTGATCTATTTTAGGAGTGTCGCGTCCTATCAATAGCTAAGGTCATTTAAAAGGTTCGGATCACATATTTCCCATAGTCAACAGCTAGGCATTGGATAGGATAAATTACCAGTTTATCCAAAAGGGCTCACCGTGGACAAAAATAATATCAGAGGCAAAAAAGTAGACAAGTGCGATTTTTAGTATACAATAGATTTTTTTCAAACAAGTGGCCATACTTTCGATTAAAATCTTTCAATATTTAATAGTTATTACAGTTGTGGGATCGCAGAACGTTACACGATGTGCTGTGTGCGCACGATGTGTGCAAGGTGTGAGAACGATGTGTGCACGAAGTGCGAACGAAGGCAAGCTCAATGCAATCCTGAATGTGCTCCGAATGATTCTCGAGGGAGAAATTCCTATATAAGATATCTTGTTTAGTAACGAGACTTTAATTGTATAAGATATCTTATATAGCTATATGAGATATCTTATATATTATATAAGATATCTTATATGGAAAATTAAATGAGATATCTTTATACTATATAAGATATCTTATATAGCATCTCATTTAATTTCTAAATGAGATATCTCATATAATGTATAAGATATCTCATATACAATATGAGATATCTAATATGCGATATTAGATATTTATATAGTGTATAAGATATCTCATATACTATATAAGATATATTATATTATTTTTTGAAATACAGGGTCGACATTGCTCCTTGAATAAATGTTAAGTTGGCTTGCCATAGATAAGATACTTTAATGAAACTGTTGTTCAACATAACTTAACTAGATGTGTTTACACTAGTGCAAGGATTAATACAGAATTCTTCGAACCATCAAACTTACTAGATATGATATATCAACAAATTGATTCAGGACTTTTTCAATGTATATTAAAAATGCAATTTTCATTTGAATTAATGATAACATCTAGTTTATGGAAACAATGCTCAATCAATTATTTTAAACGATATATTTGAACAATATCTTTAGCATATTGTCATGCGAGATGCTTGACACTACGTAAATGTCCATGCCATGTGATGATATAGTACACATTTATTCTCGTTAAATTGGTTGAGGCTTAACGCCCACGCAACAGCTACGGTGATACATGAAGAGGGGAAGACAGGACAAATCACCAAAGGGAAGGAGTGGGTACATGAAACGAAATATCCAAAGTGTTTTCATGGGGACAATAGATTAGTTTTAGTTTTGTCAGTGTTCCCGCAAAAGAAGAAAAACCCTGAGCCAGTATTCCTGAAACGGTTCTTATGCTCAAGCATGGGTTTCGTGCTCAAGCCGAATTTCTTTTTCTCGTTATGAATTAACAATTCAATCTTGCTTGTAACAATCATTTTCATTGGCTTAAACATTTATGTTATTAGCCCATAACGTAAAAAAATGACGTCGCCTTTTGTAACGTCGTTTTTGATTGGCTGATACAGCAGCGCAATAATTTCTAAGAAAAAAAGAGTCCATCAATAAAAGTGGATTTTCATAGGGATTGTGTATAGTCGATTAAATTATAAGGATTTACTTGAATATTTTTTTCATGTTATGGAGATATAACACAAAAAACCGGAGTGTACTCTAAATAAACCGCAAAACGGTTTATGACGAGAGTACACTCCGGTTTTTTTGTGTTATAGCTCATAACATTGAAAATATATTCAAGTTAATCCTTAAATAAAAAAAATATATTTTTGTCAATGATTTAGAAAAAAATTTATTAAAAATTAAAGCCGAATTACGTTTTCAATGATTACGTTTGACTTTTTGAACGTTTAACATGTTTTAATTGAGTTACAAAAAATGTAGTTTTGAGCACAGAATCCGAGCTTGAGCATGCTAACTAGGAACAGTCGCCGCTTACAAAATGCAGCGAGATGCAGCAGGTCGATATTTTCCTTCGAACAAACAATCGACATCAGTGCAAGGCCACAAAGGAATGAGTTTGATGTGATTTATGTTCAGATGCAAATATCACATTGCTACATATGTTGACAAATCCATTATACCCATAGCTCATTCTGTAATACTTGAAATATTTTATCATAAATTCATTTTAAAACACTACAAATGTTCATAAATCTAATCTATTGCATAATTAAGGCATCCATTATTGTACAACATCGCGGCTAAACGTCCACAAGGAAAGAGCCTGAAGTCAACAGGCGCCAAAAGAGTTTCAACCAATCTAAAGAGCCGGAAGGTGTCAATCAGTCAATTTAAGGTTAAAACCTCTGCCGTTAAAAGGATGGCCTGAATATTGATGAAAAAGTACAATTGTGTAGAGCCCGCTACCTAACATTTACATTACCACCTCATGCAAACTTTAAACTTAACCCTGTTTCTTGTGGGGTATTTTTTGTTGCTTTATTTAGTATTTTTTAACGTCCTTACATATCAACAGCTTTGGTCATTTAAGGACGGCCTCCCCTGTGTGCAAGATGCTTGCGTGTAGTGTATGTTTGTGTGTTTAAAGAGGCTGCGATATGTCCGTGTTTGTCTCCTTGTGATAGCGCGGAACTGATGCCGACTTTATAGTGCTACCTCACTAAAACATACCGCCGAAGACAACCAGCAGGACAACCTACCATTTACATTATACTGACAACGGGCAAACCAGTTGTCCCACTCCTAAAATGCTGAGCGTTCAACAGGAGAAGAAACTACCATTTTATAGACTCTGATATGTCTCGGCCAGGGGACAGAACCCAAAGCCTTCCTCACAGAGACAAACGCTCAACTAAAGGCCACAAGTGAGGCATTGTCAAGGGTGACATTAGGAATAAGAAAGTTGTTTAGAAAGAAGCAAAAAGATAAGATCCCAAATTAGTCGCCTCTTACGATCATGCAATGGGGGCAGCAGGTACAATTCTTACGCGTTGTATGTCGTTGTTTGTGAATGTATTTGTATAACCGATTGTGGCTAAGAAATAAATTAGGAAAACATACAGTTGAGATAAATCCCAATTTTTCTACACAGAGCACAGAAAAAAACATGTTCCTTTAACAACTATCGTGTTAGAAATCTAGAGATAACCAAGACGATTAAGAAGTCCGGAATTATAAACCTGTTTTATTGCTTTCCGAAAAAACACGGCGGTAGCTGATTTCATTTAAATCAGTTTGATATAATTTTGATTTTTTGAAGTCAATCCTGCAGTTATATCGGTTCGAATCTCTCAAGCTATTGGCGTATGAGGGACTAATGAGTTGCATGCTTGTTCCAGTTTTACTCAGTTGTAAATGAGTACGTGGTTGAGAAGTGCTAGAATTGTCGAATGCTAGCTGTTAGGGCAGAAATGGCAGCTCCGGCTGTATGCTTCCCAGGGAGTTGAGAAAGATATTAGGCTGGTTGCAAAGGCCCTATAACCACGGATAATAACTCGTGAGCCGTTTTGAGACGACCTAGGGACTAGGTTGTGATAAAGCGGTATATAAGAACCTCGAAATATTAGTATCATTATGATGTTGATTGTAACCGATAGTTAACTGCGCTTCGAGATTTTTAGTTCAAACTTAATACACCTGATACATTGTTTATTAAGAATTTTAAATTGCTATGTCTACATTTAGATAACTATTGCACACACTCTCATGTTAACTCTGATATAAAATGAATACATGTCATAGCAAAATATCGACTGCTTGTTGAGTTCCTAAATGTCCTCACCTTTCGCGTCAACATAAATATGTTCCCTGTTTTATGGGGTTATTTTACGTTATGAAATGTAGAATAGCCATACGAACTGCTTTGGATGTAGTTAAGGTGCAACATTAAGAGAAACGTATTATTCCTTTTGGCATTCTGTCACCATTATACACATGACAAAACCTGTGTGCGCCAACGGACACGCCGGGAGAAAACCAAACGTTAAAGAGAAGAGTACAAAATAAAATGGCATCAGTCCATCATATCGTGGGGTATAGTTAGTAAATGCTCTTGCTTTCCACTTCTAAAGGGGATATATTGACATGACTAATTATATAAAACCTTATTACCTCATCACCTCGAGATTCATTCATAACACAAGTCAATGCAATTAATTAAAAAAATACTCAGCAGATAATACTTTAGATAAATGATGGCATTCGCAAAATATCAACAACTCATGTTTTAATTGGTTTAAATACACGGCAGCCAATCCGTTAACAGATGACGTAATCTAGTGTCAGTTGGCAAGATCAAACTGTTAAGCTACCGACATCTTTGATTTACGACTTTGTCCGCAGTATACAGTTTTTTAAAACATAGTTTAGCGATATTAGGTATCATAAACCTTGGTAAGGAATATGGAACATAAATTATTTTAAACTTGTTAACAGAATATTAAGAAGTTGAAAGAGGATTTGTTTTTACGTAATGAAATACGATTATGGTGTCGAGAAAAAAAATGTCATGTTGTTTGAAACACAATGCTGTGCATTTTCCCCTGTATCAAAACAAAAAATTCTCATTTTAGTGGCACTCAAAAATATGCGTTTAATTCTTTTAATGCTTTGCTGTTGTAACTGAAACCACGGTTATGTGTTTCAAATGGTACAAAAGGGATATGGTTTACTCTTGAACCGTATTCGTTAGTTGATCAATTGTTTCAGTAGGGTTCATTATTAGTTCTGTGTCGTCTCATAACATAAAGACAACGCTTTTATAATACCAATCTCTATCGACCTTTGAAGACATCTTTATGACATTTCTTTATCGCTCAACATGTTTTTTGCTTAACTGCGACTGCTGAATGACACGTTCGAGTTGCCATTTTACGCAATTTCAGCAGTGAAGAATTTGTCAATCACTTTTAAATGTTTTGAGAAATTTTATTTGATAACTGAGTAAAACTTCGATAAAACCTCTGACAATTCATTTGTGACACCTTCAATACATTACAATTTAACTAAATATTTTGATAGGTCGTCAAATCTGCTACATTTATAACCCCTTACTTTGCCCCCAATATATTACAATGTAACTAAACCTGCTAACACCTTACTGTGCCCCTAATATCTTACAATGTAACTAATTATTTCGATAGGTCGTCAAATCTATTAACATCTTACTGTGGCTTGACTTCGTCGACTGATGTGGGTCCTCCTTAGGTACCAGGAGTTACATGTATATTTTGTGTTTCATATCACATTGCAGAAACCAAAATTGACCTACTAGCCCCATTAAAACACTAGAGGTCTATATATTTTCTGTTCAAACTTTCAATTTATTTCTTTATGAAGATGTTTTCCCGACGGTGTTAAAATGATAATTATATTTCTTAGTATAGAATGTACAGTGTTTGTAACTTTAAACAAAATTATTTTGTCCGCATGTTGGTAAATACACAACTATAGTAGAACTGAAATGGAAAGAAATATTAACATGATAATGTCGGCCTGTGTATACCACAAATTTGAATCCCGCCGGTGGGCTATCGACACAATTAACACAATACAGTCGGCCGTCTGGCTTCGACTATTTAATTTTAAAACGTTGGTGCTTTATATGATGTTCATTTCAGTAGATCAACCTCTGATAAACATTTGAAACTTTCTTCTGCCATACAGTTCATACACTAGGTTGAGAACTGAGGCCGCCAAATAAGAAACAGACAACGTCTAGAACGGAGGACGCCAACCAGTTAACAGGAAACGTCGCGGACGGGGGCCGCCAAACGGTTAACACACAACATCGTGGACGGATGACTTTAAACAGTTAACATCAATCTTCGAAGATGGACGCCGCAAAACAGTTAGCATACAACGTCAGGGACGGCGGACGCCAAACAGTTAACATACAACGTCAAGGACGGAGGCCGATAAACAGACAACGTCGAGGACGGAGGCCGCCAAACAGTTAGTAGACAACGTCGGCGACAGAGGCCGCCAAACAGTTAGCAGACAACGTCGGGGACAGAGGCCAGCAATCAGTTAGCAGATAACGTCGGGGACAGAGGCTGTCAAACAGTCAACAGACAACGTCGGGGATAGAGGCCAGCAATCAGTTAGCAGATAACGTCGGGGACAGAGGCTGTCAAACAGTCAACAGACAACGTCGGGGATAGAGGCCAGCAATCAGTTAGCAGATAACGTCGGAGACAGAGGCTGCCAAACAGTTAGCAGACAACGTCGGCAACGGAGGCCGCTTAACAGTTAACAGACAACGTCGAGGAAGGAAGACGTTAAACAGTTAACAGACATTGTCGAAGACGGAGGCCGCCAAACAGTTAACAGGCAACGCCGGGTATGGAGACTGCCAAACAGTTAATCAACAACGGCGTGCAATTGAGATATCATATTTGAAAGGTACTCTTGCGTGGCTTTTGAAAACAAAGGTATTTTTGGAGGGCCAATAGTGATTATGTGTGTGCCTTGTTAAACTCAAAAATAAAAACAATTTAATTACAACGTCATCTGATATGTCATATTTACTGTGAGTCAATTATTGTTAAGTGTTTGGTGATTTGCCTTTTTAACTTTTAGATAGAATGGTGCCGAAAAAAACCCTATTGATACCCCTTTTGTAAGTTTTGATCTAACTTGTTTTTTTATTTTGCGTATGACACTCAACACTTGATATTTAAGATAAATAACTTGTCCTTACCATCATTGATCGTGCTGACTGTCAAATATAACAGACATAAATCAAATATGTTATAATAACTTATCATGGGATGTTCTTAACCAATGAATATTTGAAAAAACAACAATTCATATGTAAAAGATAAATCATCAAAATGAAACTGCTCAGCAAAAATATTAATGGATAGCAGTATGCAAAACTGACTTACGATCACTGTGTAGTAATTTCGTTTGCAGATATATGATACTGTGAGAGTTGTTTAATGCATAACCCTAAAAGATAACTATGCGTGGTGTGTAAAAACTGTCAGGCAGTAGGGGGGAACTACACCAGTCCACTTAGATCGCAATGGTTCAACGGAAATGTGAGTATGCAAGCGCGACTTAATTCAGTTTGAGATATTTGTTATTTGTGAATCCGAGCCGGCCTTCGAACCACTTACTTTCGAGCATCCTATTCGAATTCCGATTAAACTAATCACCAATCATATTAGTTTTGCAATTTTCTGCTGATGAGGATCTGGTGCTTTTTCATTGATTTCCAATCCTAACCCATCCTTTCTATTAATCGAAACACATGTCCAATCATTTGTACAATTGACGGATCACAACAACGCTTGCTAATCAGTACAAGACTGTTTGTACCGAGCTTCAGTATGTCATATATAGCCACATCAGGTAAAGGGTGATAACCGTACATATACAGTTTCTTTGTGAGAAAAAACATAACATTACATTTTTTACATTAAAGTGTGTTATATATCCTTCGTCTGTATAGTTCTTGAATTTCTGTTATTTTGGCACGACCTCTGTTGATTCGTAAGCAGTCCTTGCTTTTGAGACATATTCTTTATTACATAAATGAAAACTATGAAATGCATTGGCGCAACCTTGTGGGTACCTGCATCTCCTTCCACATAAGTACTACACTAAGAAACCCGAAGCATCGTCCCACGTAAACTAATTCATCAACAACGCTTTAAAATCAAAACTTCACTTGCATCTAAATGGACATCATGTAACAGACATATAAGCGTAACTCACATTTTGATATTTCAAGACAGGTCTGAAGCAATTATCTTGATATGGTATTATTTAAAATCATTGTTTTTACTTTCAAACTGTCCAGGACACTTGATTTACCTGGAAATTGTCTAAGGTTATGAAAGTTCAATATTTATTGTAATTATAGCAAGAACTATTTTGCTGTATGCTTATACAGGAAGATTTAAACTGCAGTAGAAGATGCATTAGTCCTCACAAAGGATAACGTGCATAAGCGGGTGACATTTTAGTCTTTTTGTTAACTTACAACTGTAGGTCAGTCAAGGACACTATCGTTGATGTTGATGGTTGAGCTTCTCAGATTAACAAAATTATATCTGCAATTTGCCTTTTAATCAAAATAAAATAAAATGATTTAATAAGTATTCGATTAAGATTACACAAACAGTTTACATGGAGGTTATCAATTCATTCAATCGTTTTCCATACCATTCCAACACCTTTAGAACAATTCGGTATGTATACCTATTATCAACAGATTTCCTTGAAATAGGTAGCTACTGTTCTCTGCTTTGCTCCTTTGTTCCATGGTTTGTCAATGTGCGGCGCCATGCTGTCAGATATCTTGTTCATATTTTGTACCTTGTATCATTACATGTATGGTCAATTAATGTTTAAAAACTAATACATTATAGATTATTGTTTTTATAATTTATAAAATTAAATGTGTTTGTGTTGTTTGAAGTTATAGGTAAATCTTAATCTGCATAACAAAGCACACTTCACGGCAAACCATCACAGGGAAGATTCACTTCGGCAAAAGAGTTAATCAAAATGTATACGGAAATAACATCAGACAAGTTACTCTGTATGTTGATAGTCGTCATCACATAATCTGCGTGTTGCAACGAGGAACAATGACAATCGCAGAATACTGGTGATCCAATGGGATCGTCACCTTGTAGTATAGAATTACAAGGTGACAGTCCACATGTACGTCTTGTATTTGTCGTGTGAAACCACGTACTGTTGAATTGTTCAAGGTAGTGTTGAATTTGATGCTAGATATATTTGTGTGGGGGAATACCTCAAACTGTTTAAAGGGAGGCAACTGTGATTCCCTTGAACGAAAACACACTCAGTGTAACACATCAGATGTTTTTTATGGGGATTGGTTTTGGCATTTGGTGCTGTCTTCCATAAAATCGGTAAAATTTAAATAACATTTTCTAATTTGGTAGACAAATAACTGCAGTATCTTTAATTAAGGATCCCGGCCCCACTGCACCGTTGTATAGTCTCCCCTTAACTTCTCCATTATGCTAGTCGGACTACGACGCTTCCGTCGACCAGATTGCTCAATCGGTTAAAGCGACGGTATAACAATTTGAAGTCAGGGGTTAGAATCCCGATCTAGCCCCGCAGAATATTTACACTCAGAAAAATGTTGCTGGGGGCGGGAAAGAGAGAGACACATATATGTCATAAAAGAAAAACTATGAATATTTGTTTGCTTGTGTTTTTTGTCCTATTAACAGCTATGGCCATTTGAAGATTATCGTTGTGGAGAAAAGCCGGAGAACCTAGAGAAAAAGCACCGACATACGGCCTGTTTTTTTATATGTCATGAAAGGGTTGAATCTTTCAATAACCAGGATAACATATATAACAAAAACTCAAATGACTACTTCCGAAGAACCGAAAGGTCTTGTCCTGAAATTTGGCTAGACACTTTCTGTGGTTGATCTCAATAACGTTGTCGAAACAAATAGCATTGACCTACTATAAAGGTCATATAATTCAAATAAAATTATGTAAAAAAGAACGGCAAAGCCTGAATTTATAACCTTTGGCTGGTAACATGAAAAGGAACAAAGCTTGCCAGTCTCATACATGTTCTGGTGAAATAAAAAACAATAATGTCATCTGATAAAAACAAAGCAAAAACATGTGTGCCGAATCATTTGGGGCAGCTTTATAAGCCATGTACGTTAACGCTATTAAAATAATGAATAAATACAGATACTCACTACTATTATTTTGCACTAATAGTCCTTTGTGTTACAATCCATACTAATTATTGATGATAATCTTTACAGATAGATAGATCATTCCAATACAATAAAAGTGACGGTACGAAAAGAGCCAATTACACTAATTAGTTTAAAATGGACACATGGTCCAGTAATTTTTTTTTTTTAATTTGTTCGCCGTTCTGTTTCAGCTTACTGAATAAATCAGCATACTTGTATTTTCTAGTGCTTCACTTTCGCCCTCATAAGAGAATAAAATGCCGATTTCACATCTTGGAACGCTACATGTTAAAAAGGTGATACATAGTGTTTTATTGACTGTTCAATTGCTTATATTTGACTTAAACTTGGCGGGAAGAGAAGTCTTTCATACCCAACTAAAAAAAATAGTTTCTATAATTATTGCAAAATAGACTTGACGTTGCAGGAGAAAGATTTGATAGTTAAAATTAATTTTTATTTGAAATAGCCATCATATGTCGAAGGATTAGAGAAAATAATACCCTTTGTATACAAGTTATTGTCAAATATTTGACAAAAATAGGACCACTAAAGACACAAAAAAAAGCGTTCATTACAAGCAATTATCTATACAATATCAGGACTTTGTGACCGGTTCCGCTCGGTTCTGATCCTCCTTGATTCGCGTGTGTATAATAAATTATGTGTTATTGGAAACATGTGAATATACGTCACCCTATGTTACCTTCATCTACTGATCAGGGAGCAAAGGAATTGATGTAACACCATTACACTTGTAATCCATTGACACAACATAACTGCGGCTGGAATGACAAGGAGATTAGCTATTTCCGGAAGAAAGGAGTCGTATTTCCTAATTGCTGGTAGCTATCACATATAATCGTGCACTCAATTGCAGTGTTGTATTGTCCTGTTTCTGTCAGTAAAATGGATCATGCCCAAAATGGGTGTTAACACTAAACTACGTGGAAGTGAGTGCTGTACAGATACAGACACAAGGTGGCGGCCATGATTTCGAATGAAATAATTGCGGTCCATTTGCACTGTACAGACATTAAACATAGTTACATTGGATAGTAATAACTGAGTAAGCCCTCACAGGTTTAGCACATTTGGCAATAGTGGATTGGACGTTTAATCAAGTGAAGAACGCCATGGGTTCTGTCATCAATCTGGGACATACCAAAGTCCTCAAAATGATTGTTGTTATTCCTGCTGAACGTGCCTGCATTTCGGGTAAAGGCAACAACTCGTTTACCCGTTTTCAGGTACCGGGTAGAATGCTTGGTGTCTTTATTATCATTTAAAAACAACAAAAGGCTAACAAATGCGACGCACTCAAATTAGTATTCCAAGAATCAATACACTGCATTTTCAAATATCCAGCTAATTAATGCATTAAATATTGTATACAACAATATAAATTGCTCACCCAAACAAAATACTATGCAGACAAAGTCATACAAAAAGACTTGCACTGTTTTGTTATGGTAATAATTCAAACCATTTCTTATTTGCCAATTTTGTAATAGGCGAAATTTGTGATTTCTTCGGTGCTTTATGATAAAAATGATTCCAATAATGTATTTATACTTGAGATTTTTTTGTAAAAAAATATATTGTTTTAAAAATGTATATCTTTAGTTTGAAAATCATGCGCACATTAACAAAATATGAAAGTAATCTAAAACATCATTTGTATCACAGAAATCACGTGAAAATGTCTCTCAATGTTTGCTACATACGCTTCATAATATCAAGATTGCGCGTCACAACATCGTCATTTTGTTATTTCCGTTCAGTACTTGATATCTGCTCAAATTCTTAAATACTTCTCCAGGGTATAGTAAAACACAAAAGTTTAAAGAAATTTCCTTTAGAAAATATTCGCATGCAAGCCTATAAATTTCAAAAATATTCTTCACAAGATGGGGGTGGTGGTGGGGGTGGGTTGGGGTAAGGGTGGGGGTGGGCTTTGGAGATTGAGGAAAGAATATAGGTGCTATTACTCACGGCGTGTTTTAAAAGGCATTTAATGTGGTAATATTCTCAAGAATTTGGAAATTTGCCTTCTACTATTGGACACAAATACAACACAAAATTTTAATGTTTCCTGGCGCTTTGCTTGGCAATGCCTCACTTTTTGTCTACGGTGTTAACTTATTGTCAATGAATACTGTGCGATTAGAAAACTGTGCTTGGTGCATTTGGCACAGTATTGCGGTGACGTAGCACTTTAAAGTCGGCATTAGATCTGCACTATCATCTGGAGGTAAATACACTAACATTCCGCCGTTCTGTTATGAAAAATACAACTTCCTACTTAGTAAACATTGGACTGCTTCATTATGGTGACCATACATATACGTAGTAGTAAAATGTATTACATGAAAAAGTGGTAAATTAGAAAAACATATACTTGTCAAACACAATGAAACGTATTTTGTTAGTTTCATTACTAACAATAGTCAAATAATGTATTCTAAATCGAGAAATAAATTAAAATTCAGATACTGAAAAGACGACCGTAAGACACACTTGTGAGTGCACCTATAACATATTTATACAGTATGCCAACTAGTATATGTAATTACAGCTGTTCTTCTTTCTAGGACTCATCGGTGATGTTGGATAGAAATCTGAATTTGTCTAAAGTACTATTAAAACGGATAGGGAGGTGCGCAAAACCGATTAATTATATGAATTTCAAAGCAAGGTTACAGCAACCCTTGGGGATTTAAAAATTCACCAGCAGTCTCTACCATCGTGTATTTAAAATGTTGAACGTAAGACACACACGTGCGATTACACATTTAAAAGATTTATAATAAACACAGCATGCCAAGAATTATTAATTACACTGCACGTTAGAGCTGTTTACTTTCTTTCAATGAGTCATATGTGTTGCTAGGGAACAAAATGTGGAAACCCAAATTGGACTAAACTACTGTTGGAGCAGATGAAGGGGTGCTTAAAACCAATTAGTTTTAAAAAAATAGAAGAATTTCAAGTTGATACAAAGTCAAATTATACTAACAAAAAAAGCATTATCATGTGACTACCATAATATACAGTGGGACAGGGCCATTAAATAAATGATGTTTACACGTGTAATACATGTTTCGTTGTTAGGAGTGGTGGAGGGTTTTCCAAAGCTATTAATAGACGAGGCGGAAAGGATACGTAAACAGCCCGAAGATAATCTCAATGGCGGTTGGCGATAGATCGCCTATTGTTATATTTGCCCCACTCCTTATTCTGGCTGTAACATACTTGTCATTTTTTGAATCTGCAAGTGAGATCCAAACGCTTAATGTTTTGGTTTCATAGTAATGCTCTAGGAAAACAACATCCTTCCAAAGAACTGCAGGTGAGAAGATTTCCATAACCTTTCTCTCATGATCTACCAAAAACAGGAACGACACGGTCTTGTTCTGTCCCGTTTTAACTGTGCTGATGATCTTCGGGGACACCCTGTAGTCTCTCCTGTAGGCGACGTTCTCTAGACATAAAGCCAATTCGTCCTTCATTGTGCTACACCGTGACACAGACCAGTACATATTACGCTGTGTATGTTGTGTGTTCTGTTCCTTGTGTAGGTGGGAAGTCTTGATGGCGAACAGTTTCCCGTCCCTGCCATCTTGGTATGTTTTTGGTATGTTGATATCAATGTCGATTGCAAAATATATCTTGTTTCTGTTAAGTAAGTCGTAATTGAAGACGTTAAATGTACACAGAGTACTAAACAACTCCGTTTGTGATGTGCCCTTGTTTTGGTACACTTCTTCTTTTGTCCTGTGTTTGCATATTATGTTAACTGGTTCGACTACAACATAGAAACGAACAATACAGATTTTTTTTTAAGATTGTATTCAGCAATAATTTCTTTTACTTTGCGATATTTCAATCGTGGTTATCATGTGGGAGATCGATCGAAAATAGAACCAACTCACTGTCTGGTATAAATCAAAAACATTTTACAGCATATAAAGTTTTAATCCGAATTATTCTGACGTTTTATCGACTTTTTTCATATCGGTCTGTCGTCGATTAACGTCAGAACTCCGGCCCTCTATAATATGCGGGAAATATGCGACCCGCGCCCGGAGCACACTTCAAACTGATATTTTAGAAAGAAATTGTCACTTTCACACACATGTCGCATTAGGCTCTTTGCAAATACGTCATGTAAATACCACCCTTAATTTATACATTTATGTGCACATTTCGATGATTATCTGCTTGCTTAATATAAACAAGTAAGTGTAAGCCTTTGTTTTTGTTTCACAATTATAACTAATACGATTATCTATATGTTGTAACGCGCGTTAGAGTAATTTTACAAATTATTTAGGGGGCTATATAAATGTTCTATATTATTGTATATTACTAAAAATATTTAGGTAACCAAAACTTTAATAATGTACCAATCACTGCCGCTAAAACGTAAAGCAATACAGTGAAAGATGTTTTCGTTATCAATTAAGAACAGGCGTAGGCTCAATTTATCGATACGAATTGTATATAAATAGTATCATTTAAAAGACACTTCCTGTAGGCCCAATAGATATGTTGAAAGCGTGCCAATTTGTACATGTAGATTAATATGATGTTTTAAATAAACATGAAAAGTTTAAAAGGAATCATCATATTCAACCTTGAATCTCATGGCCGTCTTCGTAAAATGCTACATGTATTTAAAACAAGAACTACACAGGAGTGGATGTGTCGTCTTCGCTGGCAACTCTAATGAAATTATGAAGACGGGATCTATAGATATTAACGGTGACTTCGATCAACCCAAAGGTCGGCCAAAGGGAACTGGACTTATTGCACAGAAACAAATTTTCTATCTATAGAAATGGTGACCTTGGCCTTTGACCTTCGGACCTGCAAAGCAATCCCAAGCAAGCACTATCGGTAAGAAGGCACTGTATGGAGTATGAGCTCGATCAACCTAATGAAGCTCGTGTTATCGCACAGAAATAGATTTTCTATTAAAAGTAACAGTGATCTTGACCTTTGACCTTCGGACCTGAAAAGCAATCCCAAGCAAGCACTTTTGTTATGAAGGCACTGTATGAAGTTTGAGTTCAATCAATCCGCACGGAAACCTTTGTTTCGGACGACGCAACCGACAGCGCCGACAAAGTAATACCTATATGTCGCCTCGCGTTGCAGGCGACACAAAAACGGGTGGTCTCTTTAGCATATTTGACTATTTATAATATATAAGGAGCCCATTAAGCCGTGAGCTAGTCTCTTTCATTGAATCACATACATTTAGTGTAATCACTGTTGAAAAAACAAGCAGTTGTAGAAGACAGCGCACGATTTAACACAACACTTTAGAAGTTTAAATACCAGTTAAAAAACAATTTAGTTTGTATACCTTCCTTTGATGGTAAAATGATGAAGGCGGGAAAGCTGTAGATGTATACGCCAAGGAGGACTACCATCACCAGAAGGAAGACGGGGCTCGCTATGACCAATAGATCTTGCCACAAGGCCCACACGGTCCAGATCGGGAGCTGGCATCGTTCGTTAATTGTTTGAATTGCACGTCTCACAGAAATGGCTATCATGTAAAGCAAAAAGGAAAAAAAAAGGATTAAAATAAATTGATATTAATTTAATAATGGTGAATCATTGAGTTTCATTTCACCTGATTTAAATATCCGTAATCTTTAAACAAGGCTTTGATTTTACGATTACTTGTTGTATTTTAAAGAAATTAGAACTCTCAGCCTTACATTAAATACATAACCTCTGTAGGTTCAGAGAGAGAATGTCACTAAAAGCCACTAGCGTGGGACCCCTGGAAAATTAGGGGTTTTATAATGTGCCTTCTTAGTAAGTATACATCGAAGAAACTACAATTTATCTTCTGCCCCCATTGCAACGTTTGAGATCTTTATTTGTTCACTTTACTATCAACCATTTTGTTTCCAAGTGATTGCTTAGCAATACCTCAGTTTTGGCCGTAGTGTTGAGCGTTAGCCCTTATGACGTAGTAGGACATTGGTTATATCCCAAGGACGGTACATACCAAAGCCTTTAAAATGGAAGTTGTTATTCCCTGCTTAACGTTCAGCACTTCGGGTAATGAGAGTAGGTGGCTTACCTGTTGTCAGTATAATGTGACTGGAAGGAGAACTGTGTTGGGTAATTGTAATGTCGTCTTTAAAAAGCGAGCTTGTGGTTAAAACGATTCCTTTACATCAAGAATATATCAAGATGTTTGAGAACAGATTATATCACTCATTACAAAATACGCCTGCTCGATATACTGTAATTAATCGTATTCCATTGATTTTGATACTCTATATGCCGATTGTTTTGTCTCTATGCTGAAACATCGCAAAAATATAGTTCCGTCACACGTCAAGATCACAAAATTATATATCCGTATTTTCATTTTTTTCTATTTTACGGCCTTTATACAGTATGTTGCAATTAGCCAATAGGTGCTGCAGGGCACCATTACACGTTAGCCTGTGTGTCTAGTACCATTTTGTTTGTAAAGGATGGTCTAGAAGATAAATTTGTCTGCACTGTTATTAAATTAAGATACATTTGGGCGTGACTCACAGATTGTTTGCAGGAATGAATCGCCTATTTCCAATGCCGGGACGTTGTTTTCATTGACCTTCAAGACCTCATGGGTACCAATAGATTCATCGCTGTGGTGGACATCTCTGCAACTGTAGCATAAGAAAACCTTACACGTTGGGCAGTATATATCTGACTGCGCAAGACACTCATGACAAGCGTCAATTGGAAGGTCCTGTTTCTTGATCCCGTAAATCACATTGTGATTTGAATTATTGCCTATGTGGATCGTCTCACTACAAGATCTACATAGACTTGAGTCACAATCTTTACAGTACGCGTCCGAAAACTTGTTGGGGCACTTGTCGCAAAACTCCTCGTTCTTTTTGGTCGAAATAAAATCTTTCAAATCTCTTAAAATATTGTTTTTTTTATAATAAGAAACATCAGGGAAGGGGGCCAGATACTCTCGCATACACAACGGACAGCGGATTTCACGTTCATAAGTTGAACTTTGCTGAAATTGATGAGTCATACATTGTTGACAGGTCGTGTGTGCACACGGATAATACCTAGGCGTATGCACATTCTCATCGAAAGGATTTCGACAAATCGAACATTCTAGAAACTGGCCGCTTAACTCATCAAATAGTGTTTTCATATGGACGGCTGCCATTCTGTCTGTCCCTTTAAATCTGAAATATAGAACGTTTCTGTCAAATATGTATACAATGGTTTTTCTTCTTCTCTAGTATACTGTAAACTTTATTTAATTAAAATACATTATACGTCAGGTCGGGACTTGCTGTGTGCATTCCAATGTGCCACCTAATCACATATTTATTTTCTCTGTGATAATATGGTATCTAAATATATCAAAAGGAATATACCTACCGGCATACATATCAATATAGCGTGATAGACACAGGACAGTTTTAAATAAAGGAGTGAAATTCAAATGGGGTGGAATAATAACAAGTCAGAAGGGTGAGGCCATACGGAACACGTCGCACCAGTTCTGATACACAAAGAAGACATTGTACGATAACTATTCTTACATTAATAAGATCGATTGTTGTGATATTGATAAAATAAAAACACACAAATATTTTAAGTAGAAAGTGACATCAGCTGCCTGGGCTGGACAAAAAAGTAGAGTTGGGCATTATTGTAACAAACGCCTGGAGACTCGGGGGTTGTTTCTTCCTCGTCTTCTATAGAGGGAAAATTGAAGGAATGAAAAATAGACCTGTTGTATCAAACTGCATGTGTATCGTAAAAGGCGACTACCGTGGAGCCCATTGCAGAATTTGGGGTTTTCTTCTGTGTCCTCTGCTAAGGGGACATAGATTTGACTAAAATTTATCTGCTGTCACCATTACATCACTTTGGATCTTTTTCCGTTTCTTATCTACCCTGTCTTCATTCTTTCCTATCTACTTTCTGTTTCAGGCCTTGTCTCTCTAGGCGTCCGTTCCTATATGACCTCGTCTATTGCGAGGACCCAAAACAAAACAAAACAAAACAAGTTTTAAGAGTGTATTTTATGCTGCAAACAGTATGTGCCTTCCCCAGGAATAATCGTACCAGCCGCCCGACACTTTCTTATCAGACACTCTTTTACTGGTCAAACAGGACACTATCTGTAACTGCAGCTACGTTAACATTGTACAACACATTATTAAAGTCTTGACGTTTCGCGAGCTTATAGACACCAAATCGTTTCAGGTGACAGACAACCACAAAGTACCAGTTAGTGAGACCATTATCAAGATGAATTTCTATTACAAACCTAACAAGACACAAGGCTATTAACGAACCAAAAAAAACTCAAATCTTCGTTGCGTTTGCTTACCTCAATTTAGTTGGCAAAGCGGAAACGAAATCCCATTAACAGAACGATGTCGCGTGTTTTCCAAAATACTATTTATATTTTCAATACCTATAGGTGAGTATCTACCTGTCAAGATATCTGCACACAGCACATTAAAATCAACTGTATCTATTATAGATTGCATGCGTGTTATAAACAATCATTTATTTATATAACCTCAAGTATATCGTTAATTGTCATATCTCAGTATAGAATACAAAACAGGAGTAGATTAATTAGGATATTGATGACAGGTGTGGCAGGTATGTGACCTTCTGTTCATCCAGTGATTATTACAGTCACGAAAAAAACTGTCTAGTCTATACGTGAGTTGGACATTAAATACTGTTCAATATATTGCAGCGGTTAAAGTCCAAGTGTATACGATCAGAGTATTGTAGTATTGTAATGCGCTACTAGTGACTAGAATGTTGTCAATGGAACTGCCAAACGTGCAGACTAACAATGATTCTGATTGGCCCGGGACGGAGCAACATAAGTGTGCTGTTTTTATCCGACCACGTGAACTGATAACACGTGTATAGCTTACAGTGAATAACTCAATTAAGTGTTTCACAGTTCATGACAACGATGTCTAATCACGGTTCATGTAATATATATCCCATATGTATGCCACAGACACAAATATATAGCATATTACGGAATAGAACACTCAAAATACATGTCCATGCCGTTGCATTCTCTGACCTACTTCTAAAACCTGGGTTAGTACAATATAGCAGGGGGAATTTCAAACGAAACGAAACGATATGGAGTTTGTTTGTATTCCGCTTGTTAAACCTCACATGTATTCCGTTTTTGTGTTCACCGGAAAATCATGGCAAATGCTGTCTGCTTCACTTTGAAAGAGGAAAAACTTGTTATGCTTTGACACCAAATTCCTCTCATTTAATCATGGATTTATGGAAAGGAACATTTATTGGACCCTGCTGAACATTCAAATGTATGTAAACACATTATACTTTTTCTAAATCCGAACTTTGAAAATTTGACCCACAGCATCGGGACATACGGCGCCTGTCAAAAGTTTTTCGCCGTGTACTTACAGCTGATGTACGGATCATCTTCTTTGTTTTTTTTAAATCAATGAATTAGCGTTAACATTTACAAGCAATATACATATAATAGAAGACATATTTAAGCTGTTACACATGTCGTTTGTTTTTATTTGTAAACTCAGAAAACTTATATACAACGAAACACTTGAAGTAGGCGCATTGTATAATGACTTGTGTAGAGTATGACGTACAGTTCAAAAACGTTACTATGGTAAATTTCCTCGATCACAGCACCTTCACACGTCAAAACCGCATTGTCTGAAGTAATTTGACTACTGAGTATCTATTACAATTAGCCAAGTCTAGTTTCAGTTTCGATTTTGACTCCGGGGTCTGCAACTTTATGATATGGTCGATTATCATAT
This sequence comes from Mizuhopecten yessoensis, assembly GCF_002113885.1. NCBI lineage: Eukaryota > Metazoa > Mollusca > Bivalvia > Pectinida > Pectinidae > Mizuhopecten > Mizuhopecten yessoensis. The sequence continues at coordinate 505,143 of NW_018408910.1, read as the reverse complement.
GTTTGAAAAAGAATGGCAGGTTCATCTCCTGTACATCTCTGGGCAATAAATACCTCATTGTCGTCATACTTGTGACGGAAAGTTTTAAAAATTCGTCCCTAAATGAGACAAGTCCCGGACATAAACTTGTTGACATTGTCTGCCATTTTGCTCTCCGTGCTGTCGTCTCCACACGTGCATGTGTGCTTTGAATAATTGAGTCGACCAATCAAAACAAGCCATTCATATTCTAGAGCCGCGTGCACAAACTAATGTACTTTTGCTTGTGTTTGATATCCTACAATACTCCGATCGTATACACTTGGACTTTAATCGCTGTAAGCAGGGCGTCGTTGTAGGTATTATGGCAGTCGGCAGACAAGGATTTGGCAGGCCAACAAAGCAAAGATGAGACACTGCAAAAAGAAAGGGTAGAAGAGGACTCGTCAAGCAAGATATTCGTGAATTCCAGGAAGAAAAGAGAAAACTAATACTATGGCCATGAAACACCACGAAAGATGGCTGAATGGCAAGGTTATAGAACAATATCCGTTAACAATATAACATGAAATGATATATTGTTCATGGATGGGTACCGTCTGATTTTCTGCTGATATCAGTGTATAACACTAACAGTATGAGCCGGTGAGAAGGAGTTGGCACGTCAGAACGAGGTGGCATTCTGATGATTCAGTATGTAGCAGCAGACAGGCAGACGGAAACAGACATCAAATCTACTCCATCACACCTTTAAACAGCTGTGTCATCGTGCTCAACTACAGTAATCACCTCATAGCCTCACCAAAATAGAAGGCTATGACTTAATTAGGCATAAAAAATTGATCGGTGATTTGACAGCTATCAAACACAAGAGGACCTTACCTCTGTTCATTGTGTCTGTACGGCTTTGTGTGGAAATTTTACACTCATTATCACGGTTGATTAGATACAAAACCTTTAACCATGATATGATCATTACAGGTTACTGGTGTCAAGTAAGGCTGTTTTGTCTTCTTCGTATCTGGGTGTACACCTACGTGTACATGTATGACCGTTGATATACACACGTGTCGATTAAGGTCGTTTTAAAACCAATTTGGGTGCGTTATATGTCAATTACTGTTAGATAAACAGACAACATACTTAAAATCAGCAAGGAAATGAGTTTAAATACGATATCGTATTCATTTACAGGTCATTCCATAAAATATATCGACCAAAATACCTACCAAAAAATGTATGAACAAGCTTGCGACCAATATCGCATATTTGTACGAAAGCTATTAGGACATAGTTTGTCATTGTGCGCGCACCTAACATTGTGTAACGTTGTGCGATTCCACAACTGAGAGATGACCCAATATGCACACCATTAAACATAATTCAACCTATTACAATCTGTAGTCATCTTGTTAATTAGTCCGAATTATTCTGACGTATTATCGACATTTTTTATATTCATTTTTTATGTCTGTCGTCGATTAACGTCAGAACTCCGGCCCTCTTTAATATGCGGTTAATAAGCGACCCGCGTCCGGGTCGCACTTCAAACTGATATTTTAGAAACAAATTGTCACTTTCACACACATGTCGCACATGCATCGAACGATCTATTCTTTATGCACAAGATGAACATAAATTACATGCCTCAAACAACCAATGCAATCATTAAAAACATATTTTTTTCAAACTTACTGTTTTACTCTAGTTTTTTGATAGCCCCGCCTTCTAATGCCACGTGACTAAAATATCGCCGGCCTACGTCATAACGTTGGGAAATACCTTCGGTAACGCGAGATCTCGTCAAGTCATGTGACATTGCTCATGCCCTAATTTCCATTAAAAACATGGGGTGGTATAGAAAACGTTGGAAAATACTGTTCGTATTGGCAACAGCAGCAGAGTGACAAAAGACAACAGATACCCAACTATATGAAGTAGACGGGATCAGGAGACTAGATTTTGCCACAAAAAAAAATGACTTCGCGTTGTGTAGTTTTGAATGTTGTACAAATTATACAAGTCTTGGAACATACAACCAGTACCCAACAGTCAACTGGTATATATAGCAGCAATTTAAGTTCCTTCCAGCAGCAGAAGCAGGAATGTGTTCATAGGGGGAGTTCATAGGCAATACTTATCACAGCGTCGTAGAACGAGAGAGAAAAAACGTCACAGTCCGGTATCGCAATACACCACCCGATGGAATATTGACCGCCCCGGAGTTGGCACAGGCAACAGTTTAATTTCTAACATAATTAATCTAATGCTAAATAAATGGTATCGACATTTTTATATTCGATAGAGTTCAATGCACTACATTTTAGTTATACTTTTATTTTCATTGTGTAGGCGAGAGAGAAAAGAAAAGAAAACTATCATAAGCATTGCAATGGGGCAGCATATATTTTATCTCTTCTATGTGCCCAAGGGACACAGACGAAAGCCCCGATTCTGCAGGGATCACTCATTATACATGTAGGTCACCTTTTACGAACATTTAAAGGGTTTAGTTTGATTTGGTATAATTTTGTTTCACGTCCTATTAACAGCTTATGTCATTTAAGGATGTGTAGCAGCAGGTTTATTATTTTATAATTCCCCGACATACAGGTATTATATCTTTAAGGCATTTTTTCCATATTTCGCAAGTTCTTTCCTCAGCATTTGTTATGCAATCTGACTCAATTGAGGAACAAATAACACCATTAAATTGATATCTTTTGACTTGTTCTCTGTTTGAATTTCATAACGAAATTTGTCTTTTTCAATTGTCATTCATTTAATGATTTTGACTCTGAATGCCAACTGAAAGCAGTTCAATGCTTAAATGCTTAGTTTACGTGTGGACTTACGACCTTTATTTAAACTCGGTCCTAATATCGTAATATAAAAGAAGCAGTCGTTTCGGAAATCTGGTTCTCTTTTTGAATTTCATAACGAAATTTGTCTTTTTCAATTGTCATTAATTTAATGATTTTGACTTTGAATGCCAACTGAAAGCAGTTCAATGCTTAAATGCTTAGTTTACGTGTGGACTTACGACCTTTATTTAAACTCGGTCCTAATATCGTAATATAAAAGAAGCAGTCGTTTCGGAGATCTGGTTCTCTTTTTGAATTTCATAACGAAATTTGTCTTTTTCAATTGTCATTCATTTAATGATTTTAACTTTGAATGCCAACTGAAAGCAGTTCAATGCTAAGAAAAAGAAAACAGCAACAATACACATACATATTTGTGTACCATGATGCGGTGCTACGTCATTTTATCTCCAATTTGGAGAGTTCCAGTCGTAAGTCTACGTCTAAGGCTACGTCTAACCCTACGTTTACGTTCGGAGTTACGACCTTTGATAAAACGGACCTTACGCACACGTAACTAAAATCGTAGCTCTACCTACTTCAACGTTTACGTCTTAGTTTACGTGTGGACTTACGACCTTTATTAAAACTCGGTCCTGATATCGTAATATAAAAGAAGCAGTCGTTTCGGAACTCATGGCCTCTACAGCTGAAATTTGACGTAAAACACAAACAAACCGAACCAAAGCACGGTCCACTGGGGAGAGAGATTAAAGAAAGGAAGCCCCTGAGAGAATAATGGCAAAATGTTTTGATGAGGTGCCACCGAAGATGGTGAAATACGTGGTGTCTGCCCATCACAGTCAGATACTACAGAGGATTTGCAGGCTAATCAGTGTGGCAAATTTGCAACATTTTACGGATAGTGGAGAGAGATGAAGAAGCTTAGAGAGATAGATATATCCTTACTGTTTAAGAAGACGGAAGAAGACATATGGCTAGGTAGGAATTAAACTTTGTTAATGCGATGAATAGTAAAAATTGCATTTGTAAAACCTCCCTGTGATAATGGAAAATGCAGCATTTTCAACTGTTATCAAAATAAGACATCCACCACAACAGTTGATACATCTGGATCCACATCCGCCAACCAATGCCGGGTTCAACTGTGTCACATGAGCCAACACACCCAATTGAAGTTTAAGTGGAAACAGCGCCTTAATGGCAGAACTTCAACTGATGATGGAACTAGATACATGTAAGCATCATACAGATTCTTTAGTAATTAATCAAATATATGCAAAATACATTAAAGTCAATACTTTAAAGACAGGAAATATTACATGAGATTGCCGATACAACTTTGAATCGTTTACAAGGATTAATCTTGAAACTCATCTAAAGCCGAATTAGCAACATACCGCTAGCATACATTTTAAAAGGTACATTGTACCATATACATCTTTGTTTACAATTTGATATAGATGAAAGTTATCAGAAATGTTTTAGGTGTTTGCAACCTATAGCAGACATTCTCGTGTTATTGATATTCATTTATATTGCACGACTGGTGTGAATATTTCGATTTTTTTTACGAGATCGTATGAGTCGTTCTTATTATAAGACATACCTGCAACAGGAACCTAAACTAGATACGTTACACCAATATACAGATACTCCGAGTTCAATTGAAAACAGATCTTTACAAGTTGACAAAGCTATTTGTGATATCAGAAATGAATTAAAGGAGCACGGTAATAAGTTGGAGAGTTTAAAAAATTCATCTACTTCAGGTAGAGGACCAATTTAATAAAATTGAACGGTGTCGAGATGATTCCGGTGGAGAAAATCCGGAGATGATAGGTCAAATATATGAACATGAAGAGAATAAGGAGGCAGAAGCAATTAGAATGTATCCGGAAGGAACTTCAAATACAGATGGATGTCAATGTAATACTCTAAACAGTCTTCGACGATAATTGTATTGAATGCTGAGATCAATCATGGATATGTTTGATAAAAGAAAAGACCGCGAAATGATACTAAACACAATCCCATGACCTCGAAGGAAGACCTGATTTTGATGTAAATGATTAATTACCACTGGATATTAAGTCACGGTTGTTTCTTGGATTGATCACAAAGATAATAAGAAATATTAAATATGATAATGTTCTGGGTTCCTTCGGCATGGTAACACACACGCAAGCACGCATATACAACCCACATGGTGGCACGTCCTTAAATGACTCTAAATATATCTATTGTATTGTTGGGCCGCTGAGTATTCTATTATAATAATAATTTGCCTCGAAATACTGTTATTTGGTCCTTAGTGTGGGGAATACTTGAAAATCTGACACAATAATTATTTTTCAATACGAATTTGTAATCAATTGGAGTGGTTGTGTGTGTGCTCGTCTCTCTGACTTCATTAGTTCCACTTCACGTCTTAACAACAAAGCATTTCTAGAGTACAAATCAGGTGACAGTTGAGGTCCATAGACCTTTGGTTGTGTACGTCTGCTTTTGTTATTGTTACTGTTTCCAGAGTGGGCATTGAAAAATGGCAGAAATGGCTAAGTGATGGGGTCATCACGGGTATAATGGTCACTACCCCTGTGGAGGCGCATTCACCAACCCAGTCGACCTCATCACAGGCGGATAGGCTATGTAGACAAGAGGACGAGGTAATGGACATGAGGCATCAATTCAAGGAACTGCAGGTCCAGTTTAGGGATTGATGGTGACATTGGAGACGGAGGCTCTTAAAAAATCAGAGAGCCTGGCGGCTTGTGCTGCCTCGCCTCTGAAAAAGACCACTTCTCCTGGCACTATGCTACTGACTACACCTAGTGGTGGTCAGTATGTTAGAGGAGCAGAGGACATCGTCCGCTGTCAAGGTGGCCCAAAGTGAAACCATACTGCCAAACACTACAGGGCACTGTCCGGTGGACTGGGCTAGACCTAATGGGGGTTCGGCCACAATTCAACCCACACAACATCCCGGGGGAGTCATGCTTGCCGGTTTGGTAGTGCCTCCTGGTGCCCAACAATCCATAATACGAGTGATGAATAACACTGCCAAGTCCCGTCATAATGACAGAAGGACAGAAATTAGGAGAGAAAGAACATGTTGAGGTGATATCCCATCTCACAGAGAAGCCCGGAGCTGTTATACAGCAGACATGGTTCCTGAGAAAGGCCAGAGTACCTACGGGGACAACAGAGTTACCGAGCCAATAGAGACCAACCATCAACTTCCCAGGGAAGCTCCTGTCTATAATGAGATGGATGAAGTTCCCAGAGAGAGCCAGAGGCCAGTGTTGGTCTCGGAAAAGCCACTAATAAATCACCCCGCGGGAGCCAACTGTGAACGGTTTGAGGAGGACGTGGACAGTATAGTACCACTGACATACAAGGCCCATATACTCATGGTCCTTAACATATACATGTACCACAAACAGTCGGGCTCAAAATTGATGGAGATGAGGCGGTAACACCAAAATCTGCCTCATTTCCATTCGACGGGGAAGAGGTAATGGAAGTGAGGCATCAATTCAATGAACTGCAGGTCCAGTTTAGGGAATTGATGGTGACATTGGAGACGGAGGCTCTTAAAAAATCAGAGAGCCTGGCGGCTCGTGCTGCCTCGCCTCCGAAAAAGACCTCTACTCCTGGCACTATGCTACTGACTACACCTAGTGGTGGTCAGTATGTCAGCCGGGGGACACAAACAAATAGCTGGTGACCCTGGGGGGATAGAGGTACCACTCAATCTACCTCTGTGCCACTTGAAAGTGTACCATACTCAGACCCTCAGGCAATGGTTCATAAACAGAAGGAGTCCGGGTTTGACCCTATCTTACAAGCTATCCCGAAGGATGGGAGGTATGTAAGGGGTCAAGAACAGGGTTCACAAGTGTTAACATGGACAGCTGGAGGTGCCATTGCACCCATGGCACCCATTGCTTCTAAGTGGGGGTTTAAGCTGGAATCTGTCCCAAAAGTTGAAGGGGAAATGAGTCTGCCCTTGTCATGCCTATCATCAGACAATGAAAAGGGGGCTGACTTCCTGTTGGAAGATGTCAAGCCTAGTTTGACGCTTCACAAGCAGGGAGGGGGGAATTATCCCGGGGGATATGACCCTTCACAGCCACCTTTCCACCATAGAGAGGGGGGAGGGGGTAACTTACCCCCAGGCAATGGGCTGCCATACACCAATGGCGGGATAAGTAACTATCCCCTGTTTGGGTACATAGACACTCAGTTAGGGCAAACTCAGGTTAAGATAGAACAACATACTATTCCTGCTCATGGTCTGCCTTCGGCCGTTGCCGGTGCTTACGCGAGGGTGCCCTTAACCAGCGCAGTAAATTCTGGCGTAACCACACCAGCGCGTGCTACCCGCGAGGAGAATAGAAATAGACGGACCCACGACAGGTTGGACAACGAACTTCCTGTAAGGCGCACGCATCGCGTCCCTGGTGAGCGACATATGCGCCAACCACGAGGCACGCGCTGTGCGCCTACAAGGCACAGACGTGATGATTCGTCGGAGAGCGACGAATCTGACCCCGATTTCTCCAGTGAGGGGGAGGGGAACAGCGACACAGATTCTGGGGACTCCTCCAACGACTACCAGAGGCATCGTCAAAGGAGTAGGAGTCCTCAGCGACATAGGATGCCCACTTACTCGGGTAAAGAGCGCTGGGAACCATTCGCTCTTGAATTCACCAGGATAATAAAGGAGTACAATAAAAGGTCGGACCGTAAGACGGTTCACAAGGCTCTGAAATATATAAAGGCCTCCGGAGCAAATCAGCGTGCTCTGTTTGGTTCTCGCGCGCCACATTACCTAGTAGGCAGGTGGAGTTTGCAGAGGGCACTAAGTCGGGGGATGATAAAGTTGAGGAAGTCCCTGTACAGTTTTCAAAAGAGTGCTAAAGAAATACCTAGCCAGGCTTAGTGCGGGCGGTGTGTCTGCCCGTCCGTACTCTCCTCCACCTCTGGGCGACTACCGATCTCCGGAACGCGACCGAGGTTTCCCTCAAAACTATGGGGGAAACCGATCACCGGATTATCTTGATAGGACACTGGTCCTTTATCCCTCATCAGATTATCGGGATAGGGCTCAGTACCCTCGTCCAACCCCGGACAACGGGCGTAATAGGTACGACTGTAGACCCCGCGATAGGTCGCCGTACGCTGAACAAGGTCCTCCGCGAAACCGTAACTGGTCACCCAGATATCAGGGGGAGTCACCTGGCACAGGATCACCTGGTCAAGGTCAACCTAGCACAGGGTCACCTGATCGAGGTCACGGTCAACCTAGCCGGTGCCCCTGGGAACCTGGGGAGGCAACAACAATGCCGCCAGTTGGGGTAACGCCAGAGGACGGAATACCCAGGTATACTATCAGAGGTCCCAAATTGCGTCCCGAGAACCACAAAGAGGCGTGGCGGATATATCAAGGTTTCCGCCTCAGACACCGAGGAAAGACGTACCACCTATGAAAGAGGTGAAACTGGCGATCTCTGATGGCAGTAGTATTACCATACCACTCAATTTAAATAGAACTCCGATGATTCAAGCTGTCGTGGATACAGCAGCCACTATGACGCTGATTAAGCGGGAGCTGTTAGATAAGCTCGAGGGACCACTAGTGCTTGGAAAGCGAGTGAGGCTCCGGGGTTTTATCGGCAATGTGGAGATAGTGTGGGAAATAAAATACCTACATATCGAAATAGGGAACACTGAAGTACATTGGACCGTGTGTGTCCCCATCATGGACGACATGTTGTTAGGAGTGGATGTCCTGTCACGGAACAATTAACTGTGTCATCGACCTAGATGCTGACGTCCTGTTCATTGGTAATCAGGCAATACCTATTACACATAGGTTAGAGGAGTAGAGGACATCGTCTGCTGTCAGGGTGGCCCAAAGTGTAACCATACTGCCAAACACTACAGGGCACTGTCCGGTGGACTGGGCTAGACCTAATGGGGGTACGGCCACAATTCAACCCGCACAACATCCCGGGGGAGTCATGCTTGCCGGTTTGGTAGTGCCTCCTGGTGCCCAACAATCCATAATGCGAGTGATGAATAACACTGCCAAGTCCATCATAGTGACAGAAGGACAGAAATTAGGAGAGAAAGAACATGTAGAGGTGATATCCCATCTCCACAGAGAAGCCCGGAGCTGTTATACAGCAGACATAGTTCCTGAGAAAGGCCAGAGTAACTGGGACAACAGAGTTACCGAGCCAATAGAGACCATCCATCAACTTCCCAGGGAAGCTCCTGTCTATAATGAGGTGGATGAAGTTCCCAGAGAGAGCCAGAGGCCAGTGTTGGTCTCGGAAGAGCCACTGATAAGTCACCCAGCGGGAGCCAACTGTGAACGGTTTGAGGAGGACGTGGACAGTAAAGTACCACTGACATACAAGGCCCATACTCCTGGTCCTCACCAAAATAAGCATAAACATGTACCACAAACAGTGGGGCTCAAAATTGAAGGAGATGAGGCGGTTACACCAAAATCTGCCTCATTTCCATTTGACGGGGAAGAGGTAATAGAAACTTGTGTTCCCTCCATTATCAAATGTTTCAAACCAAATGTGACGTCATCAGATAACGTCAAGGAAGAAATGGATGACCAGGAGTTACATGCGGTGGTTATGTTAGCCCAGGGAGGATAACAGAACAGTATGGAAACACAGTGCGTGTCCTCCAGATCCATTTCGTCAACGATGGTGTAATCTGTACCTATGTCCGTTCCTGATCCCGTCTACCGGAACCAAACTGGAAAAAAAGACTTAAAATACATGTCGAAGTCGTTTTATCTTCTGAGCCGCTGGTAGTTGAATATATCAAATGCGAAAGAACGCGTTCGCAGGGGCCAGGGAACTGTTTGAGTTAGGCGCTCCCCGAGGCTATGGCGGGGAAACCCTGCCAAGGACGGGGCTACCATTACAGAAGCCTGGCCACGGTCGCTCAACTGTCGCGGAGCAATCTGATAGCGTTAGCGCTGTAACCCACTCGGGTGGGCTACTCACCGGCACAGCTTGGAAGACTAAAGCATCCTAAACGTTGATTAGACTGGTGTGGGGGTGACTAGGCAGTAGTTTAATGGTAGATAAATTACACGGCACCGCTGTGTTCTGAGGTTTAGTAATAAGAGCAAGGACAGTAAAAATCCCTTAGTATTTTTGTGACCCCGGTAAATGGGATCACATTGTACTGCTGGGAGACGGCTTTTAATCAAAAGCTCTATTTAAGTCGGCTATCAATACGGAGGTTCAGAAAGAGACTGTTCTCTTCCTCTCAGGCAGCCTCCGGGTCTTTAGAGACAGAGTGGTTTTCTGCTCAACCGTCTCCGGAAACTGTGAGGGATCGGCCCCTTGAGCGGTTATCTGCTTGGGGGTGGGATTGTGTTATCAACTCCCTGTCACAGTCAGCATACAAATGGAGGGCATTCTTCCACTTTTGACACCATCAGACATATCAAAATACGTGACATGTCTGAGTACCTGGCAGGGGCACAGTATGCCTATGCCAACCATAAAGTTTATATCTTTAATGGTCCTGTACCCTTTAGGAGGGCACTTTTAAGTTTAGCCCATGAACATAATTAGATCTATGAAGTATGGGCCCGAACTTCCACTACTGGGCACGGTGAAACTGTGTGCCTGCTAAGGTTACCCTATGCTTAAGGGGTAACCCGACCTTGTCCAAATTCACCAGAGGACAATCATCTCCAGCATCTTGAACAACACCAGAGGTTCTACTACTTCAAGAAAGACCACCTGATGATTCCTGCTCAGCAGCTTCCTACCTCAAAAGGGGGCCTTCATAAAACGGGGAAGAGTGTGGTGAATTTTGGTTAGAGTTATCTCCCTTAGATCGATAACCGGGCCAACAACCTGGATGTGACATCTCGGCGCGGTCTCTTATACATCTTGAATCGAACATACAACACGTGAGTGATTTTCCTCCACCTTGACTTTGATTTCAGGAGCTGAGAGCAGTTACAACTACTTGTTGTGACGGTGTGTGAATAACACACACCGAATTCACGACACAAGTGTGAAAGTTAAGTGTATAATTTACAAAATTAAACAATATGTAGTATGGCAGGTTTTGAGTGTATTGTATTGGAGGTAATTTAAAAGCCTTGCAGCTGTGAACACGACGGGTTTCTTTTCAGAAGCTGAAATCGTTAATATCATCTTGAGCAAATCTAAATAATTTCATAACTGACGCACCCTTAAAAGCTTATAACTTTTTGATGTATTGGTTTTGTGCATCCAATAAAGTTTGTTATAGTCATGAATATGAATAACATATCTTCTGATGTCAATTACATTTTAGATTAATTTTAGAGATACAGTTTGAAGATGCTTCACGGTCTGTAAATTTCTTTACACACATGTACCACGCCACCAATTGTAAAAGTTCAATTTATCATAACTCTGTCAATATTTAAATATCTAGCTGAAGTTTGGTACATTAGTGTATCATAGTCATATATGGATAACACACAGGGGCTCAGTTTCAGGATACTAGTACTTTCGGGTAATAATAAACCTATACACACCAGTAAATAACAACAACACTTTTTATCCGGTGTTTACACATCCTAAAACCTATACCCTCAATTTTTATAAGGTTTACCATCTTGATAACTAAATGTATGAGATACCTAAAATTGAAACATATTGTATGAAGGTTCTTATAATTATGGGGATTTGAGGGGTTTCCCCTGTCAACTACAAGTAAATGTAGAGATTCAACTGGGGAGAATTTACTGTGATAACTTGTCATGAATAACCTGGATGTACCAGTATATGTGTGCGATCTTATTTTTGACAATTATATTGCAGAATCATAATTAATATTAATGGAAAATTAAGAATCTTTTTATTTTACTGGTATATATCTTGGAATGAAAAAAAAACATAATTAATTTTTACACATTGCAAATTGTAGTTCTGAGCCTGGCATAAGCTAATGAATAATACCGGTATATTAATTTCAAATGTGATAAGAAAAGCAGAAGGAGAATTTAAATATAAATGCAAAGGTTAAAACATTTTAAAAATGGAAATAAATCTTGAAAGAAAAGGTTAGTTGTGCTATATATATTTCTATAGTGTAGTGGTCATCACACTCACCACTCTTTGGTGGGAGACCCAGGTTCAAATCCTGGTGGAAATAATAGTACGACTTGAAATTATGTTAATACTACATGTACAAACATATATAGGTAAACATAAACTACTAATTATATACAACTCATTTCCCATTACTTGGAACATTTCATATGAATATATATATATACTTGTTAATTTGTTCTTTACTGCATACAACAACAGGACATTCAAACATCTTGGTAGGCAGTGAGTATTACATTTATGATTTGTGAACTTAAGCTAGGAAATGGATATTTTTTTTGTTTTCAAAGTCTTGGTGTTGACCTCTTGTGAATGCCTTTTGTCCATCATAGTAACCACTTCAGTTATGTTTATGCCGACGCCATAAAATGGGGGGGTTCATATAGTGTTGCCCATGTCCGTCCCGTCACGATTCAATGTAAACACCCGTCCCGTCCGTCCCATCCCGATTCAATGTAAAAACTTAGCAACTTCATTCTTTGACAGATTTTAATCCAACTTTATCAATTTTATAAGGTACAACCCTCCATAAATTTTGGGGGGGGGGGGTTGCATATAGTGTTGCCCATGTCCGTCCCGTCCCGATTCAATGTAAACACTTAGCAGCTTCATTCCTTCATTGATTTTGGTCAAACTTTATGCAAAGGTCAAGTATGAGTATACTTCGGATATTGTTGTGTTGCAGGGTTCCAAGGTCAAGGCCAAGGTCACATTTGCTATATATAGAAAATCATCAACTGACTCAATTTAAACACTTAGCAACTTCATTCTTTCACGGATTTTGGTCAAACTTTATACAAAGGTCATATATGGTTATACCTATGACATCCTTGTGGTTCAGGGTTCCAAGGTCAATGCCAAGGTCACTGTTGCTATATATAGAAAATCACCAACTGATTCATTTTAAACACTAGCAACTTCATTCTTTCATGGATTTTGGTCAAACTTTATGCAAAGGTCAAGTATGAGTATACTTCAGACGTTGTGTTTCAGGGTTCCAAGGTCAAGGCCAAGGTCATTATTGTTTTATATAGAAAAGCATCAACTGATTCAATTTAAACACTTCGCAACTTAATTCAATATGTTATGGAGATGGTAATTACATACCGAAACTAGAAATATGTCAAAATGACATGAAAGTAACCCCATCTCCTGTATGATTATTTCAGTATAATAAATCATTGACCAAGCTACAACTGACATATTTCCACCTGTCAATCAAAATGGTCTAACAATGACCAGGTATGCATACACGCTGTTTAGGTAACCATGCCAACCTACTAGGATATAATAAGAAAGCATGTGGTTGATTTACTTGAAGAAAATGTTCCATGTTTTATGACCATAAAACACAAACACTGCAAATAATTTCATTTTTTTTTTAATTTCTGTGACATTCCCTGGCCTTCTTCATCCCAATTTCAAGGCTTTCCACATTCAAACATGCCAAAGTACCAGGATAAGATAGTTCATCTATTAAAATGAAAAAAAATAATGATATAAGAGAACTGAACATGCATATTGGAGCAAATCATTTTCACCAAAACTAAAGGCTGATAATTAAGGAATTTCCAATCCCTATCACTAGTTTGTACTGGTATTGTTTTCGTGGTTATTTAACTCCATATTATCAGTTGATACTTCTCAGTAAAAATTGTTTGTTTGTAAAACTGTCAATATCGTCTAATCATTGTTTTCCGCCCGATATATATTATCGCGCAGCCATTTTATCAAGCTATATCTCGTTACTATGTGACCTGCTGGACACAACACAAATATATTTTAGACGTTTGGCCATCGTCTGTAAACTGACACAAAAATTACCGGAAGTTCGTCCGGAAAACATAAGAATTAATCACCGATTAAAAAACATTCATAGATATGCAGTTTTGCTTAATACACTTTTTGTCTTGCTCAAAATGAATCCATACCTGAAACAAGTCCACTGACATGAAGTTTAGAAATTAAACCAACTAATTGTAATGACTTACAGTGTATTGCGGCAGCTGTTGAAGTACTTCCTTCCATTTTAGTTTGTTTATTCTGGAAATGATAAAATATCAGCTATCTTACAATGCTTAACTTGGGATATTTAGTGTGATCATGGTTTATTAAAGCATGTGTTAGACTGTTAGACTATAGGGGTGTAACAATGCATCGGAAAACCAGTATGGCCAAATCGTATATATATATATACATATGGGGCAAAGAAGTATATATATACATACATGCACAACAGTGCTGTTAAACACATTTGTCCTTACGTTTTGACAAGACACTGACAGGAATATTATTGGCAATAGCGATATACATAAATATGACAATGTCAATACCATGTTTGCCGGTACATCGAGGTCACACCGCCGAAACGATAACATTAAACGGTGTCGAGCGCTTTTATTATAAATTCTGAATATAGCAATGCTCTACTTACCTTACATGACCCTGCACTCTTCCGGTTTTCCTTTATAAGTTCTGCCGTAACGTGTTATGTTGTAAAGTGTCCTAAAGTTGTAAACGTTGTCAGGCGGGATATGAATGTTGATGAAATATTTGTTTGAATGATGGCGCCTTTAATTATAACATATCACCCTTTGAAATTATAATATGACGGCTGAAAATGGTATGTAAATTAAAAAAAATAAAACAATTTCCATAAATGTCGTAAACTTTTTACTTTGGACGAACTTGATTCAGGCGTGCCGTTTACCGCCGGGAAGGCGGCCCCTTCCTACTGATTACGTATGTCCCTTAAGTCCCGCATGTTCGGCACCTGCCGTTCGATTAGAAGTTTTGCATGACTGTAGAGAAATGCAAAGCGATACAAAATGTTATTTGTGTGCGCCAAATTGCGCGTATGCTTTAATGTAGTGTGCCGGCGGCAAGCACAAACCCGGCATGTCAAATCAAGTTTTCCCTTTTGCTAGGTGACGTTTTCTTTTGTCATGATAAAGAAAAAGAGACGCTTTTGAGCTTTTCTACCTGAACTTTTTATTCCAAAATTTAATTTGGTTCAAAAAGAAATTTTACCAATATAGTCATTGGTCAGACATAAACATCGCAATCAATCAATAGCAATATATAATATAACAGTCTACCCCTTCGGGAAACTCAAAAGTGACTTGTTCATATTCGGAACATCTTTAGTTTGAAATTCGGAACGCCTTTTGGTTGTATGTTAGATATATTCCTAAAATCGATACCGGAGTTATCCAAAAGCTTGTAATTAGCGACAGAAGCAAACACACGAAAGCTGAAACAGTGGAGGTCAAAATCTGGGACTGAAACCAAAATTAATAGTCCCCGCTGGGGTTCCCCCAGGGGTGACTAAAAACATGAATATTAAAATCAACTTATCAACTTTAAGTGTAGTACCTTGTGTGTGCATGTTTCAGGGTATCAAAATCAAAGTGGTTTTAACTTTTTATAGAACACTGAAACTAATTTTACATGGCAGGGGGGGGCATTTATGTCTTACAGACATTTTCTAGTTTGAAGGAAAGTTCAATGGTCAAATGCAAGCCAAATTAATTAATTACATGTGGATCCAATCTGCAAGGGGTTTGAGCCCAACAGAGGTAAAATTGACTAAATTTTCAACGGTCTTTTTATTCAGGCACAGAAATGCTAGAATCAAATACTCTTCATAGATGGAATTAAGGTCCTGTAGGCCTGTTCCAAATTTATGAATATTTTACTACCTCTGGATCATTCATTCCTCCTTGAGAAGGGGTTAATGTTTAGGCTAAAACAAAAAAAAATGTAAGAATTTAAATGAATTTCTATGCATTTCAATGGTTATTATTCTGTCAAGAATGTGATCAGGATCCCATGACCATAACAGGGAGAATTAAAGTGTATGTAATCTTTGCCGGACTATTAATTAAAATGATCTTCATGGATACAAAGTAGGTGATAAAATGTTCCCTACGGTCCACAGGAAAATTTAAGGTAGGTCTTGATCAGGTTATCCAAAACATATGTAAACTTGTTTTTTTTTTTGCCTTACTGTTGTTTTATATTGGGAAATAACACTTTTGGGTATATTTGTTTACTCTCAATGGGAACAAAGTTGATTGGAATGACTATCATGTGACTGAATTTTTATGGTATGAAAATTAAGAACCCAGCCCTTCCCTAGGGCCTATAGGGAGGGTCCAAAGAGGCTGAAATTTCATCATTCTTCTTCTTCAGATCCAGATTTGCTAGAATCAAACACTCTTCATGGATGGAAAGGTCCTACGTCGCTATATCTGAAATTGTTATTTCATTACCCCCGTGTCATTCAT
The DNA here is from genome assembly GCF_002113885.1 of Mizuhopecten yessoensis. NCBI lineage: Eukaryota > Metazoa > Mollusca > Bivalvia > Pectinida > Pectinidae > Mizuhopecten > Mizuhopecten yessoensis. The sequence continues at coordinate 488,892 of NW_018408910.1, read as the reverse complement.
TCCTCCACTATATCCTTTTTTTTCGAAAATTGTCACCAATATATATACCGTATGTCAGACAATTATGTACCCACCATAAATGATATCAATAATATATCTTGGTCACTCCTAATATGAATTTCTCTCAAGGAATTCAAAAAACCTTTTTTGGATTATATGAACTTGTTTTTGATTTTGTGTGATTTTTACATCGCTACAACAAATAACATAACTGCTTTACAACTCAGGTCCATGTATCACTTCTATAACATGGCGAGATCACTGTTGTATATTTATCACTTCTGTGTTGTAATTGCAATGGTCCTGTTTATATCTATTGCAGCATCTGGATTCTGAAGGTACTGGTACAGTGGTATGCTTTAGGTTCAAAATATGTTCACGATATAATGCTTTCTTACATTAAAATGTGAATGATAAAAAAATGTATCATTTTGTTATTCAAAATTAAAGGAATGGATATTGCAGCCATTGCTTCTCCAATATTGGAATATTGAGAAATTTAATGCTGGTTTAGAGTTACAAAATGGGTACCATAGCTACCTAATACTGATTGAGAATCATATTTGAGCTAATTTTATTGCCTTTGCATGTCACCTACAGACCAGGTAAAGCTTGTAAATGAAGGATGCTATATTCATCAGTTGTTTGTTGTTTGTCTGTCTGTTCTTAGAAATGACCATGCTCTTTGCAGGTCATAAAAATATTAATACACATACTAACTGTGATTGGTCCCAGGGTCCTGTGACCCCAGCATGGTGACCTTATAACATTGAAATGGTTGAAATAAGTGTCCTATAATAAAAAAAAACACCTACTGGCAATCCAGAGGCACGGTAGTCTAGTGGTAGGACACTGGGCTCGTGACCGAGGGGTTGCAGGTTCGAGTCACGGGACGGCACTGTGTTGTATCTTTGAGCAAGATACTTATCTCCGCTTGTTCCAGTCTACTCAGCTATAAATGAGTATGTGGTTGGGCAGTGCTATACTTGTAGAATGCTAACAGTGAGTGCCGGAATGGCAGCACCGGATGAATGGTCCCCAGGGAGTTGAGAATAATATTGGCTGGTTGCAAAGGTCCTATAACCACGTATAATAATTTATGAATCACTTCAAGATGACCTACAGACTAGGTTGTAATAAAGCGGTATATAGGAACCTCAAATTATTATTATTATTATAGACAAATACCAAGGTTTTCCCCAGCCAGGTCTGTCACCACCCAGGAATGCACTCAAGCAAGGGACAGAGCTAAGATATACAACATAGTAATAAGTGAAGTATAGTTTACAGGTTGATTTTTAAAAAGAAGTACAAGGTCCAACTCATGTTTCATAGAGAACATAGACATTTTTTACTAATTCGGGGCATCGCGCTAGGCAATTTAGGCAAACATCCATGAACTGAAAAAAATTGGGGAGGGGGGCTAGGTTTGCACTCCCTCTGTCCGTTCGTCAGGAAAGTTTGTCAGGGACATATGTTCTATACTATTTCACCTGGGGTAACCAGATTTGGTGAACAACGACAGCTTTGGATGGCAGCGTGCACAGTGCAAGAATTTAGAAGGTCACTCCAGTTGTATGACCTCACTGTGACCTATGCTTTGATCTTTGACCTTTACATTTGAAAATATTTGTCCTGGGGTATATCATCTATACTATTTCACAAGAGTAACCAGATTTGGTGTGCAAGGTTTAGGTTACTGTGACATATGACTTGACCTTTGACCTTTACTTTTGAAAATGTTTGTCCGGGGCATATCTTTTATACTTTTTTACCTGGAGTAACTAGATTTGGTGTACAAGTACATCTTGGGATGTCAGAGTGTACATAATTAGGTCATTGTGATCAATGACTTAACCTTTGACTTTTGCATTTAAAAATGTTTGTCCGGGGCATATATATATTCTATACTATTTCACCCTGAGTAGCCTGGTTGAAGAACAAGGCCATCTTGGGATAGAGGAGTGAAGTAGATCACTATAACCTCACTGTGACCTATGCTTCCTGACATAAGTTTACTGTTTCTTAAAGATAGCAATTCTTACCGGTGAGGGACTATGGATTGCATTGCAATACTTTGCCTTTTTAACAAATATTTTCTTTGCACAGTAGATCCTATTTCTGTCATTTTGTCTTGACAAATTTTGATGCTAAAAGGGATCAGGCGATATATTAACAAATGTGTTGAAATAAAAGTAAATTAGTAACAACAAAAAGGCCCACATGAAATATCTGGCAGGTTTTCTTAATTAAGATTCTTTTTTTTTATAACCACCATTTATTTCTTTTTCATGTCAGAATATATTTGACGCACCTTTGTCCTAAGGAGGGATTCTGTTCGTTTTGTAACCTTAAAGCCCTTAGCTGGGGCGCTGCAGGCGCCCGAGATCTACACTATCATCACAAAGGTTACCGAACTATGTGCGCTCGCTTATAGGCAGTGCTTATTTCATATTAATTTACACAAGTTAACTGGGGAAACCAGCGTGTATTTTATCTGTTAGTGCGCATGTAAACAGGTACAAGATTATTAATTTCAATGACACATGACTGACTAGGCAATCAATTGGTAAATATGTATAGAACATGTATAAAGGACACTTGCGCTTATATGAATTATATTTAGGTGGTAAGCTGGAGGGTTTTCCGTACAATTACAACTTATTAAACTGTACAGATGACACTTAATTGCAGCACGTGACATGTCAAAAATGTCTACATATTTAATTTAAAATTTTCCGTTTTGGTAATTTCTTGATGGTTAGCCTATGGGAGTTGTAGTAATTGGGAAAGGAATGCGTTTCCTTAAACACGGTATATAAAAACATACCTATACGGAGTCGAAAGATTTATATAAATAATGGAGAACCATAACTACCTTAATTATTCCACGTATCACCGCAAATACTGTAATTACGCAATGGGAACTGTTTGTCAGGCATAATTATAGCTTTGATAGATCATTTCTTAAAAGGAACCCATACATTGCGGGACTTTTATGATAAATGATAAGGATGAAATAAACAATACAAACAACAACAGTGTTCTGGGTGTAACACTTCAGCAGGCCGTGGATAGACCGAAATTCAAACCCTGAGTTTCAGATTGATAATAACATCGCTCTAACTGATTGAGCGACCTGGTACACGGAAGCGTCGTGGACCAACTGTGCTGCAATTAAATCCAAGTGGAAGTTACGTTGAGATTACTGTAAACGTATTTAGGAAAAAACACAGTGCAGTGGGACAGGGATCCTTGAGTGGATAGACTGTTTCTTTATGGCGATATTACACAGTGAAATATGTATTACAGAAAAATATGTTAAACCCATGATTCTGCTGAATGAAAAACACTTGCCATATACATATTTTGGGAACATACTTTGGAAACATAATTTTATAATTTTAAAAGGCCACAAAGAATGTACTGTGGATTCCATTTTGTATTTGCTTCATTCGTCTTTCGATATATCTTGCAGCATTATAGTGTTTCGATTATATTGAAAAACAGAGATGCTAGGGGTCAAACGCATGGCCTATTAACGATCCGGCAGCGAATAATGTTGAAAATCAGGATAAGGAAATACACATTATGAAACTGAAACTAAAATCTCCTGCTAAATAATGTAAATTTAAAAACCAAAAGAAAAGCTGTGTGTGACAATTAATAAAACAGTGAGTCTCAAAGGAACTCAGCAAATGAATTTAGGGGTGCAATGTCGCCTTTTCGTTATTTTCGTTTGGAATAGGAAGTGGTAGAAATGTATTCCAGATGTTGACATAAGGCAGCGGAAAGGATACGTTAACACCCCATGGACGATTTGATAATTAGTAACAACGGCAGGATTTGGTAGATCACCGATTGTAATATTCGCCCCACTCCTTATTCTTGCTTTTACAAACTTGTCATTTTTTGAATCGGCAAGTGAGATCCAAACGCTTAAGGTCTTGCTTTCATAGTAATGCTCTAGTAAAACAACATCCTTCCAAAGCATCACAGGTGTGAAGATTTCCATTATTTTTTTCTCGTTATCTACAAAAAAGAAGAACGATACCCTCTTGATTTGTTTCATCACAACTGTACTGATGAGCTTCTGGGTCAGTAGGGACTCTTTCTTGCAGCTGACGTCTTCCAGAAATATATCAAGTTCATCATTTTCGGTCTTGCACCGAGACACAGACAGGTACATACTCCGTTGTTTGTGATGTGTGTTGTGCTCCTTGTTTAGATGAAACATATTAATGGTGAACAGTTTTCCAGCCCTCCCATCACGATATATTTTTGCTATTTCAATGTCAATATTAATGTCAAGTACAAAATATGTCCTGTTTTTGCTGAGTAGATTGTAATGAAAAACGTTAAAGGTACACGCAGTCCTATGCCTCTTCTTTTTCGATGTTGCCATGGTCTTGTACACTTCTTCTTTTGTCCTGTGTCGACATACCATGTTCACCGGTTCGAAAAAAAACAAAATGAATACTATCAGAATAAGATAGAGCGAACATGCGGCTTAAAATCGTGTTCCCCCATTACTGTAAACCATTCCTGTTCCCAGGAACTATCATAGTGTGGGTAATTCACGTATGCGGTTGATCGGGATTCAAATATCTGACCCTTTTACAATATGATTTTGTTAATATTCAGTCTGCAAATCCAAATCCTTATGAATAAGCAGTCTGAAACACAATCTAGTATCAAAGGAAGTAGCAAATACTTACTGGTATACAGTTACATCTATTATCCCTCAACATACATATATAAACGGTCATAAGGTCGAGGAAAATCTGCAACAGTCTCTGTTGTTGATAACTGATCTTTTTGCTGCCGTTTCCCCAATAATTCCTCACTTTTTTTTACATCCGAAGCAGTTTCTATTCATCTACCATTGAATGAACTCTTAAAATAGCTATAACCTGCTCTGACCGCATTCAAAGCATTCCAATTCAAACATTTTCCTTCATATTAACAAGATTTTAATGTTCTTCCAACTTATATCAATTATGATAGCGTATCATGTCACAATAATTGAAATGAGAAAGTATCTATAACACTGGAAGATATTAAATACCTTGCTGTGATTTAAACATCCATAGCAAATATTGATAAAACGAATTTGAAGCGTAAATGATCTGTTGTTTCCTCATTTCAACCAATATCATCCTGATAGTAATGCTTGTGATCAACTATTCACAGTCAAACGTTCCTATGATTGAAGGCGCTTATTTCAAACAAATACGTGACAAATTTTATAATGAACTGTCTATCCAAATTTGATTGATTCATTGCATTTTCTGTGTCATTAATATTTGATCGGTTACAATCAATTGATCTTTAAAATAAGATATGATATGTTTACAATAAGATATGATATTTTTACAACCAGAGAATTTGGCTGATTCACATCTATTAAACTGTTTAACCTATTTCCTCTTAGTTTTATGGATTTCTTCTTTCTAAACGTCTGTTTGTGCATTGTTGTTTTGCTCTAAACGATTCAAATTATTTATGGAACGTAAGACATACAACAACAAACCATTGATAAAGTACTTATTTCAATATAACATAAATTTGACTTTCAGATTATAAACTTGATTCAGGATTCAGTCCTACTGCCAATACACCTCTTTTAGGGATTATATAATTAACAGGAAAGTATAAAAGTACAAAACGGTCGTTGATTCCAGCAATAGACCATGTCAATGATAACCATGTCAGTAGTGCAAATTACAATTATATTTTGTCATTTGACAGTCCAAACAAACAGTTGATTTTCATACAGCAGCATTTCTTATTCGAGCTCGGAATGTTGCATGAAAGGCTTGAAAACAAATGCCAAACATTGTATAGTAAAATACTTTCGTTGGCAATTGTTGTTTTTGCATCTTTTAAAAGTTTTTACGTTTAAGTTTTAGTTCGATGTTATATCGTCTATATGACTCCAAACATACAAACGCGTTCTCGATCACTTTGTTGACAAGCGGACGCCTTCAACGATCTGTTATTAACGATTTTATACGTCAAATTTCTATTTGGATTAGCCATACTCTTACAATTGTATGTATGTCTATCGCAGACGAGAACTTGTCCCGTATCCAATCAAACAACGCCTAACAAAGGAATATATCTAGAGTTTTTAATTTTGTATTTTAAATCAATATTTCGATCCTCTTTGAAAGGATGCATTCTGTAAACGATTGCAAAAATGTTGCTATTCAATAAGTAGGTTAAATAAATTGAGAGAAAAAAATAAGAAAAACATTAGAAAAACAGCATTATTGTCTCCTTACGATGAATGGAAATTATGATCTGTAACTGACATTTATTTATAGTATTTCGCGTATATTGACAATAAATAGTTTATTTAAACCTGAATTATGATCCCATATCGGGAACTCTGTAAAGTGGTATATTAAAACAGGTGGTCGCCTGAGCAGGTGTTCCTATATATGATAAACACACTGTCAATAGCGACCGGATCTCTCTCAATGAATTTTATCTAAACTTTATTATAAAAAGGTAAAACGTAAGCAGCTGTAGATTTCAAACCAAGTAATAGCAAAAGCGGTAGTAGTTAAAAAGCCATTTCGAAGATTTGCTTAAGGTTATGTTTACCTTCCTCGGATGGTAGAATGGTGAAGGGGGGAAAGCTAGGGATGTATACGCCTATTATGACTAGCATAATCAGAAAGAGCACCAAGGCAGTGTTAACTGGAGACGTCATGGCAACCAAAGCCTGACCGAAGGTCCATATTTTCCATATAAAAATTTGGAATCTTTCGTTAATGATTCGATCAGGACCCCGCATAGAATCGTCTAAAATGTGAAGGAAAAGCAGAAAACAATTAAAGCAATAAAACTGAAGAAATGCAGTAAATTATTGGAAATTAAAGATTGTTTTGACCCCATATACAAAATGTACATATTTTATGTATCCATAAATATCTCTCCCATAAACACGAGGATTTCACTATAAGTTATCATTTCCTAAGACGTGTACCCCAGTTAGCACACTCTATCACACAAAAATGAAAATAACATGCAGACAAGTAATCATTTTTCGCACTCCACTGTATATAATCTTGGACAAGAAAAGAGTAATCTGTTTTGAATTTTGACACATTTCTGTCGCATAAGATGCAAAGTTTAAAAAAAGATATCTCATAGCTAAACACCAATGCTCTGTCATTCATAGATCAAAAACAATTGTAATACTTGTTTGATGTTTGAGTCTTTTCGAGACATCTAAATTTGATTTTGAAGTTCTGACAATTAAAAGTATGCAAATAATATTCTAAATCATTACACAACCCCAGTAACCACATCTACCGTTTGGCTTAATGTATAGTCTGCACTCAATAAGCATTGTTCCTGTTAACCAGAGTTCTAATCGCATAACCTTATCGTAGAACGAGTCAAGTGTCCAACAGTCGACATTGATATCGACAAACAGAATATATTGGCGGAGTTATACAAATTTACCGAAACTAGACATAATTGTGATAACATCAACAGTTGATGAGGGCGGGGTTAATAAGGCTTATGCAATTTTCAGTCTGTAAATTTTATTAAACCACCATCTCTCAAATTTAAACATGCTCAGCTGAAGTTACCGTTGGGCAATGGGAAAGATTTGTGGTACAATAAATCTATGTAATTGAAGTGAAAATGACTCACTGATTTCCCGTGGTTTTTGCATAAATGAAACTTCCAGTGGTATGTATGGATTGTATTCTTGGTTGCTGATGCAGACTTTATGAATACCAACAATTTCGTCATTGTGGTGAACATTTCTACAAGCTTTACAAAAGAATATTTTATAATTTGGGCAGAATATATCCGACTGCTTAAGACAAAAATGACACGCGTCAACTTGAAGTTTCTTGTCCCCGAAAATCACGTTGTGACTTGAGTTATTGCAAATGTGGATTGCTTCACTACTAGATCTACACAGACTTGAGTCACAATCTTTACAGTACGCGTCCGCAAACTTGTTTGGACACTTGTCGCAAAATTCTTTAAAATCCTTCTTCTTCTCTAGGAATGAAAGGATTTGTTCCATATTTGGTCTGAAGCATCTTTGGCGGAAGGGGAACCAATTTTATATGAACCGTGGGTCTAGCCCCCGAGGGGCCTGAGGGTTGGGGCCCAATTGGGCACACATACTAAATTCTTTAAAATCCTTCCTCTTCTGTAGGAGTGAAAGGATTTGTTTCATATTTAGTCTGAATCATCCTTGGGTAAAGGGGAACCAATTTTGTATAAACCGGGGTTCTGGCCCCTAAGGGGCCTGAGGGGCCGGGCCCAATAGGGGAAACATAGAAAATTCTTTAAAATCCTTCTTCTGTAGGAATAAAAACATTTGTTCCATATTTGGTCTAATGCATCTTTGGGGTAAGGGGAACCAATTTTGTATAAATGGTGGTTATGGTCCCCGAGGGGCCTGAGGGGCCGGGCCAAATAGGGAACACATACTAAATTCTTTAAAATCCTTCTTCTTCTGTAGGAATGAAAGGATTTATTCCATATTTAGTCTGAAGCATCCTTCGGTAAAAGGGGAACCAATTTTGTATAAACCGGGGGTCTGGCCCCTGAGGGGCCAGATGGGTGGGGCCCAATAGGGGAAACATAGCAAATTCTTTAAAATCCTTCTTCTTTCGTAGGAATAAAATGATTTGTTCCATATTTAGTCTGAAGCATCCTTGGGTAAAGGGGAACCAATTTTGTATAAACTGTGGGTCTGTCCCCTTATGGGCTTGAGCGGCGGCGCCCAATAGGGGAAACGTAGCAACTTCTTTAAAATCCTTCTTCTTTTGTAGGAATGAAAGGATTTCTTCAATATTTGGTCTGCATCATCCTTCTGTGAAGGGGAACCAGTTTTGTATAAACCGGGGGTCTGGCAATAGGGGAAACATAGCAAATTCTTTAAAATCCTTCTTCTTTTGTAGGAATGAAAGGATTTGTTCCATGTTTGGTCTGAAGCATCCTTCTGTGAAGGGGAACCCATTTTGTGTATACCGTGGGTCTGGTCCCGGAGGGAACTGAGGGGCGTGGCCAAAAGGGGCAATTGTGCTAAATTGATTTAAGCGACTTCTTCTCAGGAACTAAGAGATAGATATCAACCATATTTGATTGGAAGCATTTATCGGTAGTGGAGATTCAAAATTAGACAAATGGTTGGGTTGACCCCCCAGAGGGCTGAGGGGAGGGTCCAATTTGGCTATATTGCTATTAACGACTGTAGAATTATGCCATGGATATTGATCATATTCCCTGGGTCATAACTTTGAAACGGTTGAGATTCCCGCCCCAGAACTATATATACAAATGCTTGGCATAAAGAGACAAAAGTAGTCATGGTATTAGAATAGACCCTGGGGTCTGACCGAACCCCTACAGACCTAGTTTCTTAGTCACAGCTTGGACACAGTTGAGATCCCCAACCTATAACCATGCATATATGCAATTGCTGAGTATAAAGAGATGAATGCACATATGCTTCCATGATGGCCTTGGGGTCTGCCCCACCCTTGCAGACTTAACCCCTGGGTCATAACTTTAAAAATGTTGAGATCCTCACCCCAAAAAACAAATACAAATGCTGGACAAAAAGAGACGAATGCAGCCATGATATAAGAATTGATCCTGGGGTCTGGCCACAACCATAGGGATCTAGTTTCTAATTCACAGCTTGGAAACAGTTGCGATCCCCACCCCATAACCATACATTACATTGCTGGGCATGCAAAATCTAATACAGACATGCTACAAGAATTTGCATTGGGGTCTGGCATATTCCCTTGGATCTCATTTGGAGAATATTTTGCCATGATTGCTTAGATATCCAGGTGAGCGATTCAGGCCATCTGGGCCTCTTGTTCTCGGTTACAACCGATCTAAAATCACGGTCAGTTTGAGTAATTAACATTTTCTTTTTTAGTGGTTTCTTAATACAGTTTATTTTTCGTACATGGCGGTGCTATTAAATTTAAAGTGAATGATAAAGACGACAAAGAACTTATTTTCATTCATAAATCGTAATTTTGTGTTTGAATGGAGACTAATGCGGTGCTTACAGGGAATATAGATATACTCAATGTTGCACATAAAAAGATACGTATACGTGGTTAGCCGATATTTGTATTAGGTTGAAAATCCCTCTGCGCTGTCAAAGGCACCTGGGGTTGAGATATCGTTCTTTCACGTTTTTGTTTTATTTAAACAGAGTGAAATAACGATGTGTCGGCCCCACTTGTGGCACTGTGTGTTGTTTTGGATTAATTTTGAAATATTGTTTATTTTCTTGATATGTTTCACCAACTAGATCGATGTACCAATATTAGTTCTTCTGTACGAAGCATGCATGTTTCAGAGAGCTACGTGGCCATTGCCCTCTTGTTTTAAATACCTCGGTTTGGAGCTGTTTCAATTCAGGTTGTAGGTTGTAGACCCCCGTTTATAAATCAATAAGTAAGTGATTTTGCATGTTTTCCAAAATCTATTTTTATTACGAATATCATTGTTAAGTATACACGCCAATTCAACGGATGTATTACAGGGGTGATATGAATAATTATGACGCGTTTATAATTACATTGATAGTTTGAAGAAAGGTGTTTTAACTTCCTAGTGCCTTGTTTAGAAGTACTTCACCTAATTGTTGAAAGTTCGCCTTAGTGCAGAAGGTCATGAGGTTTTTTCCCGGATTCCTGCCTTTGCTTGGAATTGAACCAACGGCCCCGACTTTCAGTTTTGCAGGTTAGAAGTGAACTGTACTGTAGCAACAGCTAGTTATGTAATGAGGTGATAATGACACTGTAACAATCATACCCTAAAACACTGTTCATTTTCACAGCGGCCATTAAACACGGTAACACAGTTGACGTTTCTCTAGACATAGATGACTGAACACAGACGATTATCAGGTGTATAATGGTACATGGCATAACAGCACAATCCAGATCATTATCTTACAGACAATCAAAACAAGGCTTATAGAAAATCTACAGACTCGAACATTCATTGTTTTAACTTATCTTGGCTAGGAGCAGTTTCGATTTAGGTGCCAGAGTGACAACGGCCTCTATTTATATCCAAGGTTCATAGCGATATTGCGTGTTTTCCAAATAGCTATTTTTTATTTCGAATACTATTGGTGCGTATACACGTGTCTCCTTTTTTTTGTTTCCTTTTTTTTTGCCTCTAATAAAAAAAATGTCCACGGTGAGCCCTTTTAGATAAACTGTTTTAATATGAAAGGCATTACTTATCAAACGGTAATTTATCCTATCCAATGCCTAGCTGTTGACTAGGGGGAATATACAGCTAGTTAACACAATGTATGATGTCATCAGAACCTTTTAAATGACCTTAGCTTTTTATAGGACGCCACACTTCTAAAATAGATCACATGATAATATCGCTATGCACCTTAGATATAAACAGAGGCCGTTGTCACTCTGGCACCTGAATCGGAACCTGAAACTACTCCGATCAAAGGTAAGTTAAAATAATGAATGTTTTAGTTTGTAAGTTTTTTACTAGCCTTATGTTTAATTCTCCGTAAGATAATTATATAGACTGTGCTGTTATGTAATGTACCGTTACACACCGGATAGTCGTCTGAGTGCAGTCATCTGAAGCGATTACGTGGCTAACGAAACGTCAACTGTGTTACCGTGTGTAATGGCCGCTTCAATAATGAACAGTTTCTTAGGGTGTGCATTTTACAGTGTCATTGATACCTCATTATCTAACTAGCGGCTGCTAAAGTACAGTTCACTTCAAACCAGCAAACCTAAAATGTCGGTGCCGTTGGTTCAATTCCAAGCAAAGGCAGGAATCCGAGGACAGAACTCATGAACATCTACACTAAGGCGAACTTTCAACATTTAGGCCGAACGTGAAGTACTACCAAACAAGGCACTAGGAACTTAAGACACATTCCTTCAAGCTATCAATGAAATTATAAATGCGTCATAATTATTTATATCACCCCTGCAATACACCCATCAATTTACCTTGATCTGACGTGTATACTCACCAATGGTATTCGAAATAAAAATAGATTTTGAAAAACACACAATGTCGCTTCCATATCGATATATAAACGGGGGTTGTTGCTCGACTACAACCTGAATCTAAACAGCTCCGAACCAAAGTATAAAAAACAGTACTGCATAAAAAGTCAATATCTTACAACAAAAAAGTGGAATAATTGAAATTCAAAATTAAAGAGGTATTAAAACGTTTAGCCGCAGACAAAAAATGTAAAATGTTTGTAAGTGTTTTGAAAGGTCTCGAAAAAATCTCACTTTGAACTCTTGATTTTAGTTCGCTTAGCTTTGAACAACTAGGACCAGAAATGACTACGGCGTCACTAGGACGAACACATAATGATGCTATGTTTTATTGTGATAAAAAAGGAAGAATAAAACAAAAACTCTTAAAACATTTCGGTTCTGTGCAAATGGTTGATAAATGCTAAAAACGCATTGGTCAATAAGGGATATATCTTTATAACAAAATCTAACTGAATGGAAACAAGATGTGAGCACAAGTACATTTTCCGTAGCACATTTAATTAATAATTTTTTGTAAATCATTACTACAAAATGTATTGCAGTCCGTCCGTCCGTCTGTCAAAATAAATGTGTTTTGCATGAATTTATATGAGCATATGTCTAGCTGAAAATCATTATAATTTGTTATCGTTAATTAAATATAACAGAAGCAATTTTTTTATTTATTTATCAAATAATCTATACCGAAACTTTAACCCACAAGGGATATATCGGACAACAAAAGGAAATGAGGAGATAGGAAGAAAAATAGAAAGAAAATATGAAAAGTCAAAGGTGAAACTATATCCTGTGAAATCTGACAAATTAGCAGAAAATGTTTAAGTTCTCTGGCATCGCCTCATGATATTACTGTGGTTATGCACGCTATCTATGCGTTTGTGTAGATGATGTAATACTAAGATGTCAAAAATGCAATTATTGTCATGAAATTTGAGGGAAATTCTGGGTTTAGTCAAACTGACATATTTGAAACGTGCAGTTGACTATAAATAAGCTTACGTAACATGCACCAGCCATCATCAGATCCGGATGTAAACATGTTAACTAATGACTGAATTTAAATTTGCTTACATAATGAAATATATTATGAATATTTGTAGCGCTCTCCTTGTAGTCACACTTGACGATTGAGATCCTTACAATTCGAAGATGAACAGCAATATCATATTTACCATTCTGCTAGTATCCGTTGGCCTGTTATGCCTTGGAGGTGTCACCCCAGTTGAAAGTGAGCTTTAATATTATCATTTCTATGGTACAGGTTGAATATATTGTTGTTGTACTGGGCTAAACAGAAAAATGCGGGTTTTACTACACTTCCACTAATCATCTAAATCCAAATAAATTGTTACATTATTGTATAATTGTAAGCATTTGATAGCAGTTAATGCCCCATCGAGCAACATGTAATTCATTGAAAGCTAGGAAAACTATATAAAATATAATGGTCTCTATGGGTTTGGTTTTATTTTGTTTAACTCCCTATGAACAGTTAAGGTCGTGTTTTTTTTGTTTTTTGTTTTGATTTATTTTGTAATATGGGTTGTTCCTCTGATGACAGGAAGCACAGACATGATTCTGAAAATGTTTATTTCATTTCATTTACTACACGTAGACCTTATCAGGTTTCGTCCTACTGAACGCTGAATACAAACTGACTGGCTGGTCATGAATGAGTATTAATGAATTGAATAACACACTAATTTTCTTGGATAGTCTGCATGGTGTTTTTGTTTAATTTAAACTTCTTTCAGTTGAAATTTTATGAAATATTAACAGTATCAAATACAGATATCTCATTGTATTGATGTACCATCTACCATAATGATCAAAACTCAAACAAAACAAAAGAGGATAGATAAGTAAAAAAACAAAAACAAAAGACAATGTATTTCAATTACCAAAAAGTTTTAAACCAGATTCAGTTATGCTCTCTTTCCCACTGCAGGCAAAACACAAGTGATTTCCACTGTAGGTTCTATCTTCCCTTAGTATATACCTGTAGCCAAGTTGGTTAGAGCGACAGTAAAATGATGAAATGAGCAACAGTCCAGGGTTCGAGCCCTGGTCTGACCTCATTATAATTTTACATTCGGATCATTTTTCATTGATATATTTTTGATTATCCATTCTCTATTTCATTTCTTTCTTTACATTAAAATTTAATAACTTATCATGTGTCAAGCCAAAAGAAGTCTCAGTGAATGGTTATATTTTATGACAGCGGCACATGGATCCTTAAGTTCATTCCCGTTTAACCTGTTTTTTATTTATTGTTATCTAGGTATGCAGCTTCAATGCACATGCCAAAGACTTTGCGACTATGGTACTAGTGCAGCGGGTGCTTGTAGCCTTAAAGATAATAGCGTTGGGATATTATGTTGCCCGCGGTGACGTTGCTATGGCGTATTTCATTCCTTTATTCACTAACAGGTATGTGAAACTAATAACATGTATCTTAAATGGTTCATTTTAAAAAGGAAAGTTCTGAAATAATTTCCGTTCTATATCAAAATGTTATAATATAAGTATTACAGTGAAGCCCTTCTAATAAAGCTAATTTTGTTTCGAGCTACCATTGCTGAAGGATGAAACCGATTCATCACATATATCAGACCAATTGCTTAAACCGATATAAAGGATCTGTCATAAGTTTCCCTTCATATTAGATTTATGATACAAGTATTGAATTGTTCATGTTTGCGAGCCTCAGGCGAACAAATATAGTAAAATCATAAAACGTAAACCAAATATTTTGAAACTTTTTTGCAGGGAGGAAGTGGAAAAGGACTTCAATCCTGAATTTCAAATTATTCACTTTGAATTGTGAGAATAGTTTATATCATTAAAATTGTTCTTCAAAACGTGTATTGTTTTATATGAAACTACGGTCTGTATATTTTGATATACCTGTTTTTAAATTGCAAGTGATATCTGTATTATCAATCATAGTTGATAATTTTTTCATAAATTTATTGACATATGCAACTGTTTTTTTTTTTTTTATTTTAACTACCTTGACCATTCTTTCATGACCGCCTAAACTAAGATTCCCTTTATCCATGATCAACCTTAAAATATATTGGTTCTATTTTTGCCCAATAATTAAAACATATTGCCACACTGTACGTTATCCTGGCAAAACTGTGACATCGTTAAATAATCAGCTTTTATGTTAAACAGTGATTGTAATACTAAAGCGTTATCAGGTAAACAGTTTAATATGTCAATATCACATTAAGAATATACAACTATATTATGATGAGGTGCTTAAATCATAGGAATTCTACTTTTAAGGTGCTATCGATATGTTACTTTGATCGGTGCTGTATCAGGATACAAAAAGTCAGTTCGATTCAAATGCTTGAATACTACTGAAATTAATTGTAGGAAGGGAGGCAACTAAGTTAGTTACGGTTTGTCTGAACTAAAACATATAAACACTATAAATATATATAATATGTATACTTGTAGAAGGATCACTGTTTCACTGCAGGCAAAACAATAAAAGATTCCACTGTAACTTTCGTACTTAGAGTACCCTCCCCTTTGGATATAACTAGTGCAACTGAGCTAAGGTAGCAGGGTTGACCAGATAGTTCAATTGAGCGACCATACATGTATGCTTATCGAGTGCCGAGGGTTCGAATTCGGGTCTGGCCCATTTGCATATTTTTACACTCATACATTACATTATCGCCGTTTTTTTTGTTTTTTTTATTTATTTCTATAAACTTTCTACAATGTATCAATGCAATAATCATACACGCAAAATAATCTCCACACATAGGTACAGTTTTTGATATCGGTATGGGGATCCTTGAGACCTTTTCTTGGTGATTTATCATGACTCTTGCATAGCCCAGTATTTGATCGGTTCGTAAAAATTAGCACCCTCAGGTTCAACCTCTACAAACCGCTCTTAATTTAATAAATAACAACGGTTTAGTGGTTATTGATTTCACACATTTATTTCAATTCAAGAATGATATCAAAATAAACAACATGATTTTCATCCAACATCGTGTTAACTTTTTATCCTTCCTTACTGATAAACTGAAGATAACGCCTTGTGTTTGCTGTTGAAGTCATCTCTTCAGGTCATACATGGACAATTAAAAATGTTTTTTTTAGAATCATTATTAACCAGAAGGCGTTACCAAGACATATTTATATATGTAAGTACATGTATAATTATTTAAAGTGATATAGAAAAAATAAAGGTGGGTGGATTGACTAAATGTAACACAAAAGTGTTGAACAGATCATATGTTCTCTCATCAATTGTGAATATAAAGATTATTTCACCTCACCTTAAGACAACATAACTTTTCGAAATTAAATATGTTAAGCATAAATCAAGTTTTTGAAATAAGTAAAATGTCAGAAAGCAAGATCTTCCTGGGCTATCTTAAATAAGGACAATATCTGTATTGCATATCTTGCATACATTGAGGAATTATCTTATACACTAAATGAAGTTTAAACAAGCCACTAGTATCAACCGCTTATCACTTTCATCTGATGCTATTTTTTACAGGAAAAGTCTTCATAGTAATGCTTCAATTCAGGTAAGCGATGAATAAAATTGAAAAAAACGCTTATTGTTTAAAGAAGTACCAGGCATATTTTTTATTAGTTAGATATATACCATGTGGATATCTTACATTAAATCAATGAGCTATTCAAAGAGCACTATCCGCTCCAACGGTAGTAGCGTGGTAACACTGTCTGTCCTCCACACCGAACACGATATAGTCTCCCTGGTCGCTCATACCTCATACATTGGCGCTTACAGGGGCATGGTATGTTCCATGGCTGACCTGTATCAGGTAATATAAAATAAACCATTAGTGACAAAAAGTTAAGTAAGCAGTAGACAGTGTCAACGCACATGGGAAACACAACTATAGACTAAGGAAACTAATAGTTCTCATTTAAAAATATTTTATTAAATCTATCCGATTTAGTGGGAATTGGGCAACAGGCAATGCTTATACAAGCCCTTTCCCTGGAGGTACATCTCAAACAATGTGAAGTCAAGTACCTACTGTATTTATTTAATTATTAAAAGAATTTAATGATGAGTTTTTACATTTTATTAAAATATTTGCAAAGAGGACTATATTTTGACGTGTAGGGTTGTCTAGACATGCTATTGGTAAAGGGATCAAGATCAAGTATTGTAATCTTGATGTGTCGTATCTCGTTCCGGGGTAGGTTTCCGTGAAAAAAATGTAATAAACAGTATATCTAATAGTGTCTTCAGTAAAACCAAATATATTTTACGAGTGTGGCTGGTATTTTGATATCTTTCACGAGTGCGCAGCGCGAGTGAAATATTTCAAATGTTAGGAGCGACTAAATATAGTTGGTATTACTAAAGACACTGTTAGATATCCTCTATATGTCACCACACTAATACACAACAGTGTCAACGCACAGGAAAGCATATACCATAGTGTCAACACACAGGAAAGCATATACCATAGTGTCAACGCACAGGAAACATACAATAATGCCGGCACACAAATACACAACAGTTACAAGATACAGTGTCAACACACTGGAAACATATAGTTGCAACACAAAGGATTGCAGAGGAGCTCCTGAGGGGAATATCCGTTCTAAAAAGCATATTTATTCAACAGGTTCATTCAACAATTACTGAAAATATCTTTTAAGTTCATTGAATAGATACACTTTGTGTGTGTTTTTCGTCCGTGGTATCTAATCTTCCAGAGTTGTGATTGGTCGAAAAGATGAACTTTGACCGGGATTACTGTTTTCACGCGCTTTGTGCCACGTCCTATTTTGTTTACGTCGTCTGCTGCCAACATGGCTGCTTTTCGTGAAGAAGGGCTGCCTGCAAATGTCGGTGACTTCGTGGAGTTATAGGATGGAGAAGAGGGAATGATTAAAGCAATGTCAAAAGATGATGATACTTAAGGATTTGATCGCTATAAAGTTGAATTAGTTTTAGGCAAAAATGCTACAAAATTGCTACCTACGACACAGCGAAACATTTGAGTGCCTAAAATAAGTAAGTTTATAGTACTACACGCCATTGGCGCACTAATTAAATGTCGATTTTACCACCATTTCTTATGTATCTTTGATGTATGATCAATGTGTACTAATATTTCATGCTTTGCATTAATTCATCAAAATAAACCTGAAGTTTAACAAGTAATAAGCACTGAATTACATTAAGTTTGGCATGTTAACCTCACTAAATTTCAAACCGGTATTAATGCTGTTAACGTGGAACAAGCGTCGGTTGTTGATCCGGGAAAAGAAAAACTGAGAGAATGGATTACAAAACTATGATGATGTTTATTTACAATGAAAAACATATAAGCATTAAATATATACCATACACCCTCACAATCTCACACACTCTCTACAATAAAGTAATAAATTGTATATGTAGCTTGACGCTTCACACACGGCCACGACGATGATAAATACCAAAGTTCTCAGGAACCACAACAAAGTTCCCACAACAGTCACTGACTCGTGACCCAGCTCAATCCAGAGCCAATATCTTCAAGCAGTTCCATGCTTGTATACACCTTGCTAGGTAACCGCACTAGTGTCCATGACACGACAGCACACCACAATGGTTGGTTGGTTCTCAGAAGAACAGTCGCTAATAAAGTCGCCGACCTTGGCCTCCATGATGATCTTCATACATAGCCCCTTCGCTGGCCTAGACCCTGGTGAAAGATAACCCTCTTGGTCGGTCCTGATGCTCAAGTAGCAATATGGGTGGGAACACCTGCCCGGTCCTGACTTACTTGTTGAGACTGCTAACCCGTCATGCGAAGCTACAATAAGTTAATTGACGAACATAGTTAACCTCATCACTCACGTTTTCATACTTTTCTAACGCATAGCCTAAGTCCTGAATAATAATCAAGTGTACCCTATTTAATTAACGATAATGTAAACTATCCTTTATAAGTTACTAGAATATGTTTAAATACGCAGAACTAATGTGCGGCTCCAATTTATACACGAAATAACACAAAAAAGCACAATCCGCAAAATGACACCTCAAGGCTTCCATAAGCACGTACCCACTACACTCAACACTGTAACAATATAACTGGGTTTCCATATATTTATGAATAGGTAAATCATACGATACAAACTAGATAATTTCATATACAACAATCACATATATTCATATAGTCAATATATGATACTAATACATCCACAACATATGAAATCTAGCATAAAAACAACATAAATACAACACATTCCTACCTAAACGCTAAACAATGGTCACGGCTGACTGGAGCGCACAAATACCTAGATTGTTTGACCCGATAATAAGACGGTACAATACAATAATACCAACTAAAACAGAACAGAGAAAGAGTGAAAGTACACTTACCACAGTCTGTATTCTGTGCCTGTTCCACATGCCGTAATATTTCGATAATCCATACCGGGTACACAAGCCACAGAAACAATGTATGTCGCTATAAACAGCTCACCCCGTGCACGTCTACCCGTGACGCATTTCCGCCAAACAATCCCTAACTATTAAGGTTACTTACCCCGGTTATAAATGACACCATACACTATACTTAAAAATGAACTCCGTACAAAATATTAAATACAATCTATCAACCAAAACATACATGTTTGCGGTTCCATTAAAACACAACAGTTAAATGTGTTGAGATATGAAGTGGTTTCCAACATGTCATTCGTTGAATAACGTTTTGTCTTTCAATCAATATTTACTCAAATATTACGTGACAAAATTATCTATGGTCATAGACATATCATTAGAGATAAGAGAAAATATTTCATAACAATTTGATAAATGTTAAATATTGTTTCCAAATCCAACGAAAATAGTTTCGAAAATACTCTTACCTCTCATAAAAATTAAACTTAACAGCATGTTGTCAAAAGTTCATTCCATTTATTTGATTAAATCTTGTTTAGTTTTTAGTTCCAAATGTGAACATTAAGCAACATTTCATCAGCACATTTGAGTTTGTAGTTTGATGTTAAAATATTTCGAAGCTAACTTATTAGTAGTAGTATACTGGGGTTGTAACTTGCCCACTATCCCACTACCCAACTTTGTGGTACCAGGTACCCCTGCCCCCACCCGTCCCCGTATGAGGTGTTAGGTACTCCCAGGTACCCCTGTCCCCACTTGCCCTGGGAGTACCAGGTACCCCTGTCCCCACTTGCCCTGGGGGTACCAAGTACCCCTGTCCCCACCGCCCCGGTATGAGGTGTTAGGTACTACCAGGTGACACCACCTGCCCCGGCTGTTGTGTGGAACTCCCAGGTGAATCCGTCCCCGTCCGTCTCCATATGTTAGTATGTGGTACCAACCATAGGTACAAGTTTACCTGTATCAATTTATTTAGATGTCTGTAGATAAAAATCAGTACGACTGTCCACTTCAAGGTGATCGTGGTGTATTAGATCGGCTTTAGATACCGGCGTAAACTTGAGGTTTTTGAAGTAAAACCAATGTTCATGATGTAATACTTACCATAACTTTAGTATGCATATACAATACCTACACCCATCTTTGTAGCCCAAAAACAAAAGATTCAAATATCCCTACCTCCCTACCATGACGTAACCCATATCTCGACGACAGAGCCACGGAGTGATCTCCCTTCCTCAAACCCCCTTTTATGAAGCCTAAAGGCAGCCGTGATGAGGAGGCAGGGGGAGGAATACAGGGTGGGAATCCATACAGTTATGGTAAGTATTACATCATGAAAATTGGTTTTACTTCAAAAGCCTCAATTTCATTTCAGTAATAATTACCATAACTTAAGTATGCGAATTCGTCTTACCGTAGTGGAGGCTTCGAATCCAGGCAGACCAGGCTGACGGAACAAACTCAAGACATGCTCAAGGTAGGGAAAAGGTTCAAGGAACCCCCCTAATTAAGCCCCGAAAGTAATTAAAAAATGGAAAACCTCCCCGTGATACGAGCAGGTATACCACCGTGGTGCCTGATAGCATACTATTAAAAATCACTGAATTATTGTGGAGGAACAGCCACAGACTGTGCAACCACCACCGGTCCAAGGGAATATAATCCATCAGAATGAGAAGCCAAGGACCGGAGATCAAAATCTGGGAAGGTAGTCTGTCCGCGCCAGACGGCCGCGGACATGACCTCCTGAAAGGGGGACCCATTGAGGAGGGCCCATGACGCAGCAAGGGCCCTGATCTCATGAGCTCTCACCTTATACAACGCCCGAACCCCTGATCATCCGAGTGGCCGTAACCGTACTTGATGACCTGACAGATCCATCTAGACACTGACTGAGAGGAAATTTCCTGTTGACCCTGCTTAATGAGCAAAAACAGACGAGATCGAAGACGGAATCTTAATCGGATCGGGCGAGAAGCCAGGAACCTGATTCTTAGCCATAAAGGCAGGATAAGTGAGAAGGGTAACGGCAGAGTAATTCCTGGACCAACGGAGGCACGAGGGGTAATAAGACAAGGCATGAATCTCACTTCTCCTTCGACCTGAGCCCAGTGCAATAAAGAATACCACCTTGAAGGTAACAAACTTCAAGGAGGCATACGCTAAAGGCTCATAAGGTGCCCGCATCAGCGATACGAGCACCAGTGGCAAATTCCACTGCGGAGCCAACTGCCGGACCCTAGACCTGTTCAACCCAAACCCTCTAATCAAGGCAGAAAGAGAGGAGGACGAGCCTCCCTCCGACCTACCATGAACAGAGAGAACACTAGCAATGGCCGTGCGATAACCAGCGATAGTGCCAGGGGCAAGATTGCGGTCCCTAAACAGCCAAAGATGGAAGTCCGCAATCACCTGGACAGTAGCCTTGATCGGATCAACCTTCCTGCCGACACATTGATCACAGTAAATCTTCCATTGTGACTGGTAGACGGCAGATGAGGAAGACCTAATTGATCGAGCGATGCGATCTGACACGTCCCTAGAAAAGCCTGCCTGAGCAAGGCCTCCTGAGATAGTTTCCACGCGTGAAGGTGGAAGATCTCCGGACGAGACTGCATCGTCCTGGACCGAGGCTGGCGAAGGAGGTTCACTCTGAGAGGAAGAGCCAGGGGCTCTTCCACCAGAAGCGACAAAAGCTCCGGAAACCAAGGCTGCCTCTAAAGTTCTAGTTGTTCGGTATATCTGAAACATGGTAAGAATAATCGACTTGTTAATCTAAAATCACATCTGGCTGCCATTTCGAAACTTATTTGAGGCACTTAAATTCAACTTCTAATTGGTTGGTAACTTTTAGAGATGATCTCATGAAATTAAAAGTAAAATTACTTCCTAGGGCGATCTGGAATGAAATCATAGTATCTAAATACATAAGTAGGATATAAGTTTCATTATAGGAAAGGAGGTAGTTTTTGCTAGAATCAGAATAAGACATACATGTTTTACTCTTGCACGCTTGCTTAATGGTGAAGTGAAAACCTGTAATCGGGCAGTCTCGTTGGTCTCTGGGTCCAAGGGTAGGGTTTTGGCTACTAAGCCTAAACCTACAGCCACGACCGTTAGGCGCACTGCACCTAAACGCCGGTACGGAGAGCCTTCTTTCGAGTTGGCCCCACTGGCTGGCCCATTTCCTCCGCCCGAGGCTTTTGGTCTGGATGGTGTGGAGGCTATGGACGTTGAGGGCGCGGGTATGGCAGAGGACGATGATGTTGTTCATCTTTCACCTGGTTGCTCGGAGATAGACGCTGGTCTTTCCGAATCGTCTGATGACGGTCCTCAGGAGGGCTTGCCCTTAGAGGAGGACTTCCAGGATGAGGGTGGCCCTGAGGCTGCTGAGGCTGAGGCCCAGCATGTGTTGTCCGGTATGCGGGGCCTTAGGGCCGACGTTTCCCGGATTCTTGGGGAGGAGGTTTGCCCACCACCTTCGGCGTCATCTGTCCCCGAGTCTTTTGTTCTTTGGTGGCTCCCCGGGTGTCCGCTCGGTCGAACCGCTCTCTGCCAGAAGGCACTATTGTGTCTTCAGCTCTGGCCACCGCCCAGTCTCGGGTTTTAGAGAAGAATTCTTCTTCAATCCGTAGACCTGGGCATGCTGGGTTGCAGCTCAGTGTTGGCGATTTGTCAGAAATGCACGCCACTGACTATGCCACACATACTGGCCTGCTTGCCCCTCAACCAGCTAAGCTGGAATCGAGGGAACTTGCAGCCTGGCCCGGTAAATCGGCAGACCAGGGGGTGTTCGGTCCCAAAGAACACCACAAGATGGAGAGACTGCTGCGTCTCTCCATCCAGATTCTGTCTTATATAGACTACCTAACGGTTTGTCTATATAGGGTATCCGATTTGCCTGAGGGTCGGATTACCGAGACAGAGCAGGCCGACATCCAGGACAGAGTGACCTCTGCCCTGAACGGGGCATTGAGAGCGCTGACAGCTTTACAGGTGTCATCGCTCGTCAATGTCGTGTTGGCTAGGCGGTTTTCAGTTTTGAAAAACCACCCAGACGATGAGCCTTACCGCTTCAGATTGTTGACTGCCCCCTTCTCAGGGTCCACTCTTTTTGGAGGGGACCCTCCTTCTGTTCAGAAGGATTTGAAGGAGGACTGTGCACTTCTGGTGAAGAGGATTCAGGCTGAGAAGGCCAGTACCTCGCAGGGGGCAGCGCCTCCTAAGAAGAAGGCTAAACATTCGGCTTCGCAGTCCTCTGCGCAGCCCAAGTATAAGCCTCCCTTCAGGGGCAACAAATGGAAGGGTAAGAAGGGTAAGAACCCTCCTGGGGGTAAGAAGAAGGGTTCCTGACTCTCTTCTGCCCTCCTTGGTCGTGTCAGACGACGAGTTTGGTCGGGAGGACTGCAGTCCTCTCGGCTCAAGCTAAGGTCCTTCTCCCGCAGGATTAGGCTTCGGGTCAGCAGACGGTTCTCTTGCCTGGCAAGGTATCGATCTGCCTCGACCAGATCTTCCTGTGGGGGTCGTCTTTCTGCTTTCCTTCCAGAGTAGAAGGAAATTACGGAAGACGCATGAGCCTTGTCTGTGATCAAGGAGGGGTTAGGCATTCCGCTAATCTTTCTTCCTCCACCGGGGGATCCGGAAAAGGCTCTGACGCTCCAGGAGGAAGTATGGACCATGCTTACCAAGGGCGCGGTCGAGGAGGTTCCTATGTCGGGATGCACTTCCAGGTTCTACTCCAGAATGTTTCTGGTTCGGAAGAAGTCCGGGGCGTGGCGTCCCTCCCATCATAGATCTAAGTGCCTTCAAGAAGCACGTATATTCTCCTCACTTCAAGATGGAGACTCCTCGGGGTATAATCGCCTCCGTGAGAGAGGGAATGTGGGCGACTTCAGTAGATCTGAAGGACACCTACTTTCACATCTCCATCTAGAAGTCGGCACGGAAGTACATCCGTTTTACTAGTAACAGAAAGGTCTTCCAGTTCCGGGCCATGCCCTCCGGGCTCACGACTGCACCTTTGGTTTTCACCAAGCTGCTGCAGGTGGTCGTGCGATTCCTGCACTCTCGAAGAATAGATGTTCACATCTATTTCGACGACTCCCTCATGCTTCACCTAGTGAGAGAGTCTCTGGTGCAGGTCACCCGGTTGGTTTTGAAACTCTTACTCAAGGTTGGCTTCATTCCTTCCAGAGAATAGTCGGAGGTTTCCCCATCTAAGGAGTACGCACGCTGATGGACTCATCAGGACAATGTTCTCCGAGGGGTTCCTTTGTCCAAGCCGGTTCCCACTATGATCCTGTACACGAATGCATCCATGACAGGGTGTGGAGCGTATCTCGACGGACGTTGCCAGTCGGGGGAGTGGTATGGGGAACAGCTCTCGGAGCACAGCAATGTGCTCGAGATGAGGGCTATTCTGTTGGCTATGCAGTCTTTTCGGGAGATCCTACATTCCAAGGTGGTTTGTGTGGCTACGGACAACACTACGGTTGTCGCGTATCTGGAGAGATAGGGGGAACCAGGTCTCACACCCTGTGTGCCCTCGCCATCCGCATTCTTTGTCAGGAAATGCAGTTGACAATTTGTGTCAAGCATCTACCAGGCAGGTTGAATGTTGTGGCGGATGCTCTTTCCAGGCGCCGCCAGCCGGTTTTGACAGAGTGGCAACTGAATCCCTCGTTTTTCGAGGGAATTTGTCAGGTGTGGGACAGGCCTCACATAGACCTATTCGCCACTTCACTGAACAATCAGTTGCCAACGTTTGTCTCTCCGGTTCCAGATCCAAGGGCTTGGACCGTGGACGCTCTGTCTCTTCAACCTGGTGGGCAGGGTGCTGCAGAAGTTTCGGGAGCATCAGTGTTCCCTCCTCCTGATAGCGTCCCTGTGGCCGAGGCAGCCTTGGTTTCCGGAGCTTTTGTCGCTTCTGGTGGAAGAGCCCCTGGCTCTTCCTCTCAGAGAGAACCTCCTTCGCCAGCCTCGGTCCAGGACGATGCACTCTCGTCCGAAGATCCTCTACCCTCACGCGTGGAAGCTATCTCAAGAGGCCTCGCTCAGACAGGCTTTTCTAGGGACGTGTCAGATCACATCGCTCGATCAATTAGGTCTTCTTCATCTGCCGTCTACCAGTCACGATGGAAGATTTACTGTGATCGGTGTGTCGGCAGGAAGGTCGAAGGAGGAGTGAGATTCATGACTTGTCTTCTCACCCCTCTTGCCTCCGGTGGTCCAGGAATTGGAATTGCCGTTACCCTTCTCACAGATCCTGCCTTTATGGCTAAGAATCAGGTTCCTGGCTTCTCGCCCGATCCGATTAAGATTCCGTCTTTGACTGCCTTCGTTGGGTCTGAGGAACGAGATAGGTTGATCTGTCCCTGTCGGGCGCTTAGGTTTAACCTCGATAAAACCAGGGGGGGGAGGGGGGGGCCGAGGATCTCGATCTCGTCTGTTTTTGCCTATTAAGCAGGGTCAACAAGATATCTCCTCTCAGTCAGTGTCTAGATGGATCTGTCAGGTCATCAAGTACGGTTACGACCACTCGGATGATCAGGTTCGGGCGTTGTATAAGGTGAGAGCTCATGAGATCAGGGCCCTTGCTGCGTCATGGGCCCTCCTCAATGGGTCCCCCTTTCAGGAGGTCATGTCCGCGGCTTTCTGGCGCGGACAGACTACCTTCACGGATTTTTATCTCCGGTCCTTGGCCTCTCATTCTGATGGATTGTATTCCCTTGGACCGGTGGTGGTTGCACAGTCTGTGGCTGTTCCTCCACAGTAATTCAGTGATTTTAAATAGTATGCTATCAGGCACCACGGTGGTACACCTGCTCGTTTCACGGGGAGGTTTTCCATTTTTTAATTACTTTCGGGGCTTTATTAGGGGGGTTCCTTGAACCTTTTCCCTACCTTGAGCATGTCTCGAGTTTGTTCCGTCAGCCTGGTCTGCCTGGATTCGAAGCCTCCACTACGGTAAGACGAATTCGCATACTAAAGTTATGGTAATTANTGATATAGGTTACATCACGGTAGGGAGGTAGGGATATTTGAATCTTTGTTTTTGGGCTACAAAGATGGGTGTAGGTATTGTATATGCATACTAAACATACTAAAGTTATGGTAAGTATTACATCATAAAAATTGGTTTTACTTCAAAAACCTCAAATCAGAAACCAATTACAACAAAAACTTGATATTGGATTGCATGGACCTTCAGCCAACACTAAACTTTTCTATACTATTTTTACAAGTCTGAAACGTATCCGAAGGTGTAAATATATGTACACTTAGTCTATTTTTCTTACTAAAATACACTCATGCAGGTTGAGAATTTAGAGAAGATCGAAAGAGTCGACAAATGTGGGAACCCCTTGCATAATTTAGGACTTGCGTTTGCGCGACCAAAATAAATCTGTTGCACACATTGCAATATTTGGGATCTTTGTCTTTCACTCTACTTCTAACTTTCTTATGTTTCCTGGTGCACTGCTTGGCGCTACCTCACTTGTGGCTTTAATGTTGAACGTATGCCAAGGTGACGAATGCAATGGGTTTGTCCCCAGGCCAGGACATACCGAATTCCTTAAAATATTATTCACCCGTTGTCAGTATAATATGACCGGGCGGAATACTATACTGGGTGTTTTCAGCGTGATATGTCAGTGAGATAGCACTAAAAAATTGGTATCAGGTAGCAGTGAACGGTAGAAATGGCCCGACTCTGAAAAACAAGACACGTGTCTATGAAATGTAAACATAGCGGATTTACCCTACACAACAGATATATTCATGTATATATATTTGTAAACTGTATTATATTTGCAATACATATAAAGTAGTAGGAAGTGTATAAACTTCTTTTTTCTATGTATGTCACTTGTGTGAAAACCATGGTTACCACATCAAATATTACAAAAAAAATGCCAAAAAAAGCCATTTTTGACCCAATTTTGACTCGCAACTAGTATTATTTTTCCCAAAACTCTGTCTAAAGTTAAAGATTTCATACTTGGTTGCAGAATTATCCGTGTCCCAGTATAGGTCGTTCATCTCGATTTTTTGCAATTTGCGTTGTGTGCTGTTGTCAAAATTTTACTTCCCTTAAAGCTAGCTTTTCATGTGTAGACACCCTTTCGGAAAATGGCCAAAAGTTCAATCTCTAACCAAAAACATTTTTTTTTATACAATGTGAAGCCCACATACATTGTAGCTCACTTCATCATGCTTATACCAATTTTAGAACAGTCAAATTCTTATTATTTTTTTACAGATCATTATACAGGGGTTAGCCATTTAACAAATAAATCACCCACGGTCACAACCCCTCCACTGTACACTGCTACCTCATATCTGCGTTATCGTTAGGAGGCAATTACACCATCATACCCTGTCTGTTACCATGTTAAAGCCTATAAACATTAAACCAATATGTTTCAAAAGATATAACTAAACATCTTGATGGGCTGTCAGGTATTTTATAATGATAATAATTTCCCACGTCATTTGGTCCTTAGTGTGCGGAATACTTGAAAATCTTTCACAGTTATTAATATTCATTACTAATTTGTAATCAATTAGAATGGTTTGGTGTGTGCTTGTTTCTCTGACTTCATTAGTTCCAATTCACATCTTAAGAACAAAGCATCTGTATAGTACAACTCAGGTGACCTTTGAGGCCCATTGTCTTCTTGGTGAGAACGTATGGCTTTTTCAATATTGTTCAGACATCGAAGACTTAAATAGTCAGCGTATAAATGTGCATATTAGATCCAGCATGGAGAAACTACAATGCCAAAAACGCCGCGAAATGTGAAAACAAATCAATTTTAATACGTTTTCGAAACTATCTTTTTAAAGAAAACAAATATCTCAAAATTTGGCTGTGCATTTATTCCATTTTTGTTTTCAATGACAAATTTAGATTTCTCATAGTGTATGACATATACCTTCGTAAAGTGATGGTAAAGTGAGGTAACAGGTCAAATATAATCAACCAAATGGTCACAAAATACTCTTTCATGGAACTGAAACAAATAAATAAAGCCTTATAATATTAACATTTTAACATGCATATATAAAAAACGATAAGCATTGACCACGCTAGCATGATTAAAAGCGCCACTCATATATCTAAACATCTGAAGGTGTTGATTTATAAACACTTTAACATTATAGTACCTTTTTTCGAAATGAGTTAAGTTAACTTGTTTGCGGATAGGTGTGCTTTACTGAAGAAGTTAAACGGGGAATTAGTATGCGTGATTCCTCGGTGATAAAATCAACATCGTCATCCATATTTACTGGATAATCAACTTTCCTGCAAATTTATTGGTAGACTAATTCATAATTCAAATGTAGAACTTATAATGGAAATCATGAGTGTTTAAATAAAGGATAATGATACAAACTAGCATAAAGTGCACCATACCTTATGTACTTGTTACGTACTCATATCTTTTGTTAACGCCACGGCAGAGCAATAATTAATTGATATGTATATTTTTGTCACCGAAACCATAGGAACACATAAGCGTAACCATGAGAATACATTAGCGTTACCATGAGAACACATCAGCAAAGCAAAATTATAGCTTTGATAGATCATTTTTTAAAGGAACCTATACATTGCGAGACTTTTATGAGAGATAATAAGGATGAAATAAACAAAATACAAACAACAACAGTGTTCTGGGTGTAACACTTCAGCAGGCCGTGACTAGACCGAAATTCAAACCCTGAGTTTCAGATTGATAATAACATCGCTCTAACTGATTGAGCGACCTGGTACACGGAAGCGTCGTGGACCAACTGTGCTGCAATTAAATCCAAGCGGAAGTTACATGGAGTTTACTGTATACGTATTTAGGAAAAAAACACAGTGCAGTGGGACAGGGATCCTTGAATGGATAGACTGTTTCTTTATGGCGATATTACACAGTGAAATATGTATTACAGAAAAATATGTCAAACCCGTGATTCTGTTAAATGAAAAACACTTACCATATACATATTTTGGGAACATACTTTGGAAACATAATTTTATAACATTTTAAATAGCTACAGAATGTACTGTGGATTCCATTTTGTATTTGCTTCATTCGTCTTTCGATATATTTTGCAGCATTATAGTGTTTCGATTATATTGAAAAACAGAGATGCCAGGGGTCAAACTCATGGCCTATTTAGGATCCGGCTGCGAATAATGTTGCAAAGCAGGATAAGGAAATACACATTATGAAACTGAAACTAAAATCTCCTGTTAAATGAAATAAATTTAAAACCAAAAGAAAAGCTGTGTATTGACAATTAATAAAGCAGTGAGTCTCAAAGGAACGCACAAAATGAATTTAGGGGTGCAATGTCTCCTTTTCGTTATTTTCGTTTGGAATAGGAAGTGGTAGGATTGCATTCCAGAGGTAGGCATAAAGGCAGCGGAAAGGATACGTTAACACCCGATGGACGATCTGATAATTAGTAACAACGGCAGGATTTGGTAGATCGACGATTGTAATATCTGCCCCACTCCTTATTCTTGCTGTTATATACTTATCATTTTTTGAATCAGCAAGTGAGATCCAAACGCTTAAGGTCTTGCTTTCATAGTAATGCTCTAGGAAAACAACATCCTTCCAAAGCATCACAGGTGTGAAGATTTCCATTATTTTTTTCTCGTTATCTACCAAAAAAAGGAACGATACCCTCTTGATCTGTTTCATCACTACTGTGCTGATGAGCCTCTGGGTCAGTTGGGTCTCTTTCTTGTAGCTGATGTCTTCCAGACACATAGCAAGTTCGCCATTTTCGGTCTTGCACCGAGAAACAGACAAGTACATATTACGTTGTTTGTGATGTGTGTTGTGCTCCTTGTTTAGATGAAACAACTTGATGGTGAACAGTTTTCCAACCCTCCCATAACGATATGTTTTTGCTATGTCAATGTCAATGTCAAGTACAAAATATGTCCTGTTTCTGCTGAGTAAATTGTAATGAAAAACGTTAAAGGTACACACAGTCCTATGCACTTGCTTTTTCGATATTTCCGTGTTCTGGTACACTTCTTCTTTTGTCCTGTGTTGACATACCATGTTCACCGGTTCGACTACAAAACAAAATGAGCACTATCAGAATTGCGTAGCGCGGACATGCGGCTTAAATTTGTGTTCCCCAATTTCTGTAAACCTTTTCTGTTCACAGGAACTATCATAGTGTGGGTAATTCACGAAGGCGGTTGATCGGGATTCAAATATCTGCCCATTTTACATTATGGTTTGGTTAATGTTCAGTCTGCAAATCCAAATATTTATGAATAAGCAGTGTGAAACACAATCTAGTATCAAAGGAAGTAGCAAAACCTAACTGATGTACAGTTACATCTCATATCCCTCAACATATATATATGAACGGTCATAAGGTCGAGGAAAATCTGCAACAGTCTCTGTTGTTGATAACAGATCTTTTTCCTGCCGTTTTCCTAATAAGTCCTCACTTTTTTACATACGAAGCAGTTTCTATTCATCTACCATTGAATGAACTCTATTATAGCCTATAATGTCACAATAATTGAAATGAGAAAGTATCTATAACACTGGAAGATATTAAATACCTTGCTGTAATTTAAACATCCATAGAAAATATTAATAAAACGAATTTGAAGCGTAAATGATCTGTTGTTTCCTCATTTCAACCAATATCAACCTGATAGTAATGCTTGTGATCAACTTTTCACAGTCAAACGTTCCTATGATTGAAGACGCTTATTTCAAACAAATACGTGACAAATTTTATAATGAACTGTCTATCCAAATTTGATTGATTCATTTCATTTTCTGTGTCAATATATATTTGATTGTTTACAATCAATTGATCTTTACAATAAGAGATGATATTTTTACAATCGGCGATTTTTGCTTATTCACATTTTTTAACCTTTTTGACCTATTTCCTCTTAGTTTCTTCTTTCTAAACGTCTTTTTTGTGCATTGTTGTTAGGCTCTAAACGACTGAAATTATCTATGGAACGTAAGACATACAACAACAAACCATTGATAAAGTACTTATTTCAATGTAACATAAATTTGACTTTCAGATTATAAACTTGATTCAGGATTCAGTCCCACTGCCAATATACCTTTTTTAGGGATTATATGATTACATGTAACAGGAAAGTATAAAAGTACAGCACGGTCGTTGATTCTAGCAATAGATCATGTCAATGCTAACCATGTAAGTAGTGCAAATTACAATTGTTGTTATTTGACAGTCCAAACAAACAGTTGATTTTCATACAGCAACATTTCTTATTGGAGCTCGGAATGTTGCATGAAAGACTTGAAAACAAATGCCAAACATTGTATAGTAGAATATTTTCGTTGGCAATTGATGTTTTTGCATCTTTTAAATGTTTTTACATTTTAGTTTAAGTTCGTTGTTATATCGTCTATATAACCCCAATCATACAAACGCGTTCTCCATTTCTTTGTTGACAAGCGGACTCCTTTGATGTTTTCAACGATCTGTTATTAACGATTTTATACGTCAAATTCGTATTTTGATTTGCCAAACTCTTACAATTGTATGTATGCATATCGCAGACGAGAACTTAACCCGTATCCAATCAAACAACGCCTAACAAACGAATATATCAAGAGTCTTTAATGATGTATTTTAAAACAATATTTCGATCCTCTTTGAAAGGATAAATTCTGTAAACGGTTGCAAAAATGTTGCTATTCAATAAGTAGGTTAAATAAATTGAGAGAGAAAAATAAGAAAAACATTAGAAAAACAGCATTATTGTCTTCGATGAATGGAAATTATGATCTGTAACTGATCCCATATCGGGAACTCTGTAGTTATATTAAAACAGGTGGTCGCCTGAGCAGGTTTTCCTATTTATGATAAACACACTGTCAATAGCGACCAGATCTCTCTCAATGAATTAAATCTAAACTTTATTATAATAAAGGTAAAACGTAAGCAGCTGTAGATTTCAAAACAAATAATAGCAAAAGCGATAGTAGTTAAAAAGCCATTTCGAAAATGTGCTTAAGGTTATGTTTACCTTCCTCTGATGGTAGAATGGTGAAGGCGGGAAAGCTAGGGATATATACGCCTATTATGACTAGCATAATCAGAAAGAGCACCAAGGCAGTGTTAACTGGAGACGTCATGGCAACGAAAGCCTGACCGAAGGTCCATAGTTTCCATATCAAAATTTGGAATCGTTCGTTAATGATTCGACCAGGACCCCGCATAGAATCGTCTAAAATGTGAAGGAAAAGCAGAAAACAATTAAAGCAATAAAACTGAAGAAATGCAGTAAATTATTGGAAATTAAAGATTGTTTTGACCCCATATACAAAATGTACATATTTTATGTATCCATAAATATCTCTCCCATAAACACGAGCATTTCTCTATAAGTTATCATTTCCTGAGACGTGTACCCCAGTTAACACACTCTGACAACAATGAAAATAACATGTAGACAAGTAATCATTTTTCGCACTCTACTGTATATAATCTTGGACAAGAAAAGAGTGATCTGTTTTGAATCTTGACACATTTCTGTCGCATAAGATGCAAAGTTTAAAAATAGATATCACATAGCTAAACATCAATGCTCTGTCATTCATAGATCAAAACCAATTGTAATACTTGTTTGATGTTTGAGTCTTTTCGAGATATCTAAATTTAATTTTGAAGTTCTGACAATTAAAAGTATGCAAATAATAATCTAAACCATTACACAACCCCAGTAACCACAGCTACAGTTTGGCTTAATGTATAGTCTGCACTCAATAAACATTGTTCCTGTTAACCAGAGTTCTAATCGCATAACCTTATCGTAGAACGAGTCAAGTTTCCAAAAGTCGACATTGAGATCGACAAACAGAATATATTGGTGGAGTTATAAAAAATTACCGAAACTAGACATAATTGTGATATCATCAACAGTTGATGAGGGCGGGGTTAATAAGGCTTATGCAATTTTCAGTCTGTAACTTTTATTGAACAACCATCTATCAGATTTAAACATGCTCAGCTGAAGTTACCGTTGGGCAATGGGAAAGATTTGTGGTACAATATATCTATGTAATTGAAGTGAAAATGACTCACCGATTTCCCGTGGTTTTTGCATAAATGAAACTTCCAGTGGTATGTATGGAATGTATTCTGGGTTGGTGATGCAGACTTTATGAATACCAACAGTTTCGTCACTGTGGTGAACATTTCTACAAGCTTTACAAAAGAATATTTTACAATTTGGGCAGAATATATCCGACTGCTTAAGACAAAAATGACACGCGTCAACTTGAAGTTTCTTGTCCTTGAACATCATGTTGTGACTTGAGTTATTGCCAATGTGGATTGCTTCACTACAAGATCTACACAGACTTGAGTCACAATCTTTACAGTACGCGTCCGCAAACTTGTTTGGACACTTGTCGCAAAACTCCTCTTTCTCTTTGGTCGAAATAAAAGATTTCAAATCTCTTAAAATATTGTTTTTTTCATAATTTAAAACGTCAGGGGAGGAGGCCTGATAGACTCGCAAGCACAACGGACAGCGGATCACACGTTCATAAGTTGAACTTTGTAGAAATTGATGAGTCATACATTGTTCACAGGTCGTGTGTGTACAGGGATAATACCTAGGTGTATGCATATTTTCATCGAACGGATTTCGGCAAATGGGACATTCTAGAAACTCGGCGCTTAAATCATCAAGTAGTTTTGCGATGTGGTTGGTTGCCATTCTTATTGACCCGTTGAAGCTGAAAAAGAGACAATTTCAATCAAATATGTATAAACGTGTTTATTTTTGTTCAATATATGTTATCTGTGATCTTACAAACATGTAGGTTCGTCTATAAATGTCCTTAGTTGTTTGCTGAGAATCAAACGAATGGCCCCGGCGTTTTTCTCTCATTGACATTGCAATTTTTGACAAAAAGTGTCTTTAGTTCCCTAGTGTATTTTTGGTAATACTTAATTTTCGGCATCAATGTGAACTTAAAGCCTAAAACATGAAACTGTCATTCTTAGCTCTTTGGGGACGGAGTGTTTTTTGGGTGGTCTCCGAGCTAGGAAACACGAGATGTTCGAGCGACCTTCTTTAGCTGTTGAAATCGATTTGTGTACTGATTTCTTTGGTATTCAGAGTCCAGTGTTGCTAAATGTATATGTATCACCCCCTCCCCCC
>NW_018408910.1:421452-454167 GCF_002113885.1 Mizuhopecten yessoensis | reverse complement strand
ACTTTATTATCGATAACTAGATCACATATTCATGTTTATGTCATTAGAGGGTTGTGAAACTGTATTTTTCTGTATTTCACTGTCGTTTATCAGATGACAGGTTAGATTTTACAAAAGAAAGGTTGTCGGTGAATTACGAATAACTAAAGTTCAAAACATAAATTGATGTGACGCGTGGTTAGCGGTGTAGGTGACACATACAGTCAGCATACGTTCCAATTAAGTTAACGAACACTCTGCACCGCATGTGATGTTTTTGTTTTATTTTGGAAACAACGTCAGAACCTTCAAACTTAAATTTTGGAAATAACGCCCGAACCGCCACACATATATTGATAAGAAACGTTGTCTCACTCAGCCAGCAAAACAGTACGTGTTTTTTTTCAAGTTACGACTTTCAGCAGTATTGTGGGCTGCGCACTCTAGGTCCATCAAAATGAGTGGACACACAAATGATGACACAAATATTTACAGGCAGCTGTCATAAGATATGAAAGCGTATCAAGATCACGATATATGACCATCTGAACCATGTATGATGATGTTCAACAGGAATGCGTATTTATTGTAATTTTTAAAACTTTTATATCGATTCATGTGAATCGGTGACAGGCTTCCATGATATTTTAGCTCACCTGCCCGAAGGGCAATATGCGTATGCCATGGCGCGGCGTCCGTCGTCCGTCGTCCGTCAACCTTTCCTAAAAATCGCTACTAGTCATAAACGACTGAGCAGTTTTTGACCAAATTTGGTCAGAAGCGTCCTTAGGGGAAGGGGAACATATTTTGTATGAACCGAAGGTCTGGAAACCGGAGGTCTGGACCCGGAGGGATCTGAGGGGCCGGGCCCAATAGGGAACACATAGTATTTTTTTTTTAAATCCTTATTCTTCTGCAGGAAGGAAAGGATTTGTTCCATATTTGGTCTGAAGCATCCTTGGGGGAAGGGTAACCAATTTTGTATAAACCGGAGGTCTGGTCCCGGGGGGACATGAGGGGCCGGGCCCAATAGGGGAAACATAGCAAATTCTTTAAAATCCTTCTTCTGTAGGAATAAAAGCATTTGTTCCATATTTGGTCTGAACATCTTTGGGGTAAGGGGAACCAATTTTGTATAAATGGTGGTTCTGGTCCCCGAGGGGCCGGGGGGGGGGGGGGGGGCCCAAAAGGGAACACATAGTAAATTCTTTAAATCCTTTTTCTTCTGTAGGAATGAAAGGAGTTGTTCCCTATTTAGTCTGAAGCATCCTTTGGTAAAAGGGGAACCGATTTTGCATAAACCGGGGGTCTGGCCCCCGATGGGCCTGAGGGTTGAGGCCCAATAGGGCACACAAAGTAAATTATTTAAAATCCTTCTCCTTCTGTACGAATGAAAGGATTTGTTCCATATTTAGTCTGAAGCATCCTTGGGTAAAGGGGAAACAATTTTGTATAAACCGGGGGTCTGGCCCCTGAGAGGCCTGAGGGGCCGGGCCCAATAGGGGAAACATAGCAAATTCTTTAAAATCCTTCTTCTGTATGAATAAAAGAATTTGTTCCATATTTGGTCTGAAGCATCTTTGGGGTAAGGGGAACCAATTTTGTATAAATGGTGGGTCTGGTCCCTGAGGGGCCTGAGGGGCCGGGCCCAATAGGGAACACATAGTAAATTCTTTAAAATCCTTCTTCTTCTGTAGGAATGAAAGGATTTGTTCCATATTTAGTCTGAAGCATACTTCGGTAAAAGGGGAACCAATTTTGTATAAACCGGGGGTCTGGCCCCTGAGGGACCTGAAGGGCGGGGCCCAATAGGGGAAACATAGTAAATTCTTTAAAATCCTTCTTCTTTTGTAAGAATAAAAGGATTTGTTCCATATTTAGTCAGAAGCATCCTTGGGTAAAGGGGAACCAATTTTGTATAAACTGTGGGTCTGGCCCCTTATGGGTTTGAGCGGCGCGGCCCAATAGGGGAAACATAGCATATTCTTTAAAATCCTTCTTCTTTTGTAGGAATGAAAAGATTTGTTCCATATCTAGTCTGAAGCATCCTTGGGTAAAGGGGAACCAATTTTGTATAAACTGTGGGTCTGGCCCCTTATGGGCTTGAGCGGCGGGGCCCAATAGGCGAAACATAGCAAATTCTTTAAAATCTTTCTTCCTTTGTAGGAATAAAAGGATTTCTTCCATATTTGGTCTGAAGCATCCTTCTGTGAAGGGGATCAATTTTGTATAAATCGGGGGTCTGGCCCCTGAGGGGCCTGAGGGGTGGAGCCCCATAGGGGAAACATAGCAAATTCTTTAAAATCCTTCTTCATTTGTAGGAATGAAAGGATTTGTTCCATATTTGGTCTGAAGCATTCTTCTGTGAAGGGAAACCAGTTTTGTATGAACCGTGGGTCTGGTCCCGGAGGGACCTGAGGGGCGGGGCCAAAAGGGACAATTGCGCTATATTGATTTAAGCGACTTCTTCTCTGGAACTAAGAGATAGATATCAACCATATTTGATTGGAAGCATCCCTCGGTAGTAGAGATTCAAAATTATACAAATGGTTGGGCTGACCCCCAAGAGGGCTGAGTCCAATTTTGCTATATTGTTATTAACGTCTTTTTCTGTAGAATTATGCCATGGATATTGATCATATCCCCTGGGTCATAACTTTGAAACGGTTGAGATTCCCACCCCAGAACTATATATACAAATGCTTGGCATAAAGAGACAAAAGTAGTCATGGTATTAGAATAGACCCTGGGGTCTGACCGAACCCCTAGAGACCTAGTTTCTTAGTCACAGCTTGGACACAGTTGAGATCCCCACCCTATAACCATGCATGTATGCAATTGCTGAGTATAAAGAGATGGATGCACATATGCTTCCAGGATAGCCTTGGGGTCTGCCCCACCCTTGCAGACTTAACCC
Source organism: Mizuhopecten yessoensis (assembly GCF_002113885.1). NCBI lineage: Eukaryota > Metazoa > Mollusca > Bivalvia > Pectinida > Pectinidae > Mizuhopecten > Mizuhopecten yessoensis. The sequence continues at coordinate 451,271 of NW_018408910.1, read as the reverse complement.
CTGGGTCATAACTTTAAAACGGTTAAGATCCCCACCCCAATACTATAAATACAAATGCTGGACAAAAAGAGACGAATGCAGTCATGATATAAGAATTGATCATGGGGTCTGGCCACAACCATAGGGATTTAGTTTCTAATTTACAGCTTGGAAAGTTGAGATCCCCACCCAATAAACATACATTAAATTGCTGGGCATGCACAATCTAATACAGACATGCTACAAGAATTTGCATTGTGGTCTGACATATCTTTGGATCTCATTTGGAGAATATTTTGCCATGATTGCTTAGATATCCAGGTGAGCGATTCAGGCCCTCTGGGCCTCTTGTTCCCGGTTACAACCGATTTCAAATCACGGTCAGTTGGAGTAATTTACATTTTCTTTTTTAGTGGTTTCTTGATACAGTTTATTTTTCGTACATGGCGGTGCTATTAAATTTAAAGTGAATGATAAAGACGTCAAAGAACTTATTTCTATTCATAAATCGTATTTTTTTGTTTGAATGAATACTAATGCGGTGCTAACAGGGAATATCGATATACTCAATGTTGCACATGAATTGATTAGATACGTATACGTGGTAAGCCGATATTTTTATTAGGTTGAAAATCCCTCTGCGCTGTGTCACAGGCACCTCGGGTTGAGATCTCGTTCTTTCACGTTTTTGTTGTATTTAAACAGAGTGAAAGAACGAGGTGTCGGACCCACTTGTGGGACTGTGTGTTGTTTTGGATTAATTTTGAAATATTTTTTATTTTCTTGATATGTTTCACCAACTAGATCGATGTACCAATATTAGTTATTCTGTACGAAGCATGCATGTTTCAGAGAGCTACGTGGCCATTTTCCTCTTGTTTTAAATACCTCGGTTTGGAACTGTTTAGATGCAGGTTTTAGGCGAGCAACAACTCCCGTTTATAAATCATTAAGGAAGTAATTTTGCATGTTTTCCAAAATCTATTTTTATTACGAATACCATTGTTGTGTATACACGCCAATTCAACGGATGTATTACAGGGGTGATATAAATAATTATGACGCTTTTATAATTACATTGATAGTTTGAAGAAAGGTGGTTTAACTTCCTAGTGCCTTGTTTAGTAGTACTTCACCTAAATGTTGAAAGTTCGCCTTAGTGTAGAAGGTCATAATTGTTTTCCCCGGATTCCTGCCTTTGCTTGGAATTGAACCAACGGCCCCGACTTTCAGTTTTGCAGGTTAGAAGTGAACTGTACTGTAGCAACAGCTAGTTATGTAATGAGGTGATAATGACACTGTAACAATCACACCCTAAAACACTGTTCATTTTCACAGCGGCCATTAAACACGGTAACACAGTTGACGTTTCTCTAGCCATAGATGACTGAACACACAGAGGAGGCCGTCCTTAAATTACCTTAGCTGTTAATAGAACGTTAAACAAAATCAAACAAACAAACAAACGAACAGACGATTATCAGGTGTAAAATGGTACATGGCATAACAGCACAATCCAGATCATTATCTTACAGACAATTAAAACAAGGCTAATAGAAAACTTACAGACTCGAACATTCATTGTTTTAACTTACCTTGGCTAGGAGCAGTTTCGTTTTAGGTGCCAGAGTGACAACGGCCTCTGTTTATATCCAAGGTACATAGCGATATTGCGTGTTCTCCAAATTGCTATTTTCATTTTGAATACTATTGGTGTGTATACACCTGACAAGGTATATAAAACAGTATCATGATATTTATTTTAAGAGTGTGGCGTCCTATCAACAGCTAAGGCCATTTAAAAGGTTATGATGACATTATCCATTGTGTTAACTAGCTATATATTCCCCCTAGTCAATAGCTAGGCATTGGATAGGATATATTACCGTTTTATATTAAAACAGTTTATTTAAAAGGGCTCACCGTGGACAAAAATAATATTAGAGGCTAAACAGTAGACAAGTGCGATTTTTAGTTCCAATGGATTTTTTTAAAACAAGTCGCCATACTTTCGATTAAAAACATTCAATATTTAATAGTTATTTTGAAATGCAAATACTATTCAACATGATGTTAAAGGAGTTCTCTGTTAAATTAAAATTTCATTATACATGTTTATGATTTAAACCATTATGTAATATTTTTAAGAAGACGTTGAGTTTATTGGTTGTAACTTATAAGAAATTTGTTTTCTCAAATATAAGAATGCTGAAATTTGCACAAAATCTTACGGGAGCGCATCACGTCGCATAACTTGGCCATTCCCTTGTCATTGATTGGCATCTAATTTAAGCGACCGTCAAAGACATTATAAACGGATTGCTGTTCTAAAAGCTGTATAACTGCGATGCTAAATAACATGTTCGATCATTTTAAATTCTAAAACGTCAAATCCACGTCAGCACACATATACGATGTCTCGTTTGAAATGACCTGACATAGTTCAAAAGCCGAAAACCAGCACTTCGGCATGGTGTTTCAAAGACGATGATTTGTTTCTTAATAAAACATATTGGACGTTTTTATGCTTACTGTGATAATGCATATGTAAATGAAGACCATGTATGCTGATTTAGATATACCAAACCCATACATTTGCTGAATGTGGTGCTTGAACAAGGTGATGGGTTCGGCTTACGGCGCTAACAAACGAACGTGGGCGATATCCCAAGTGTGGCTCGTTTATCAGACAGACTGTGTTTTCAACATCAATGGGTCATCCAAGTAACTTGACGCCAATGTCCATTCACGTATCACGAAGTATACTACCTCTTGCCATCTTAAGCTTGCTAATTCTCTCCACAACAAGAAACACGCATTAGCTTGCAGTCGTACAGAGCGCGCTGGACTGTAACAGTTCTGATTATGTATACACATTCGATGTTTTTCTGGGACAAAGATACAGATTTTTTTTTTTTCAAAACGTACATGTTATTGCCAATTTAGTAACCACATCGTGTTTTTAGTAGCAAATAAATTTTTTAAAAAATAGCCGATGGCAACTTTGGCTACTGACAGCGTGAGTCCTGGACCGTCACCGTTACCCGTTTGATATTTAGAGTTTATGATATGACCATTTTGATATCACACCCCATATTAGCCCGAGAGTCCTTATATCGGGACTCGAGGGCTGATTGGTGATATGATATCAAAATAATCATATCACAAACTTTTTATCAGATGTTATTTTCCTTAAAATTAAACAAAACATACAGAAAAATATATTTCTTTATTTTATTTACTGATATTTATAAAAATGGTAAAAAAAACCAATGATGTATATAAACAAAACAGTAACAATTTTACTTAAAACGTCAACATTTAGAAATTCCCAAATTACTACAAAATAATATGGCTTGTCATATTTTTAACAATATAACACAATGGATCTGGTTGGAATTCAATTTAATCACTGTCTGAATCGACCATCGCCACTCGACATATTTTTAATTTCGTTTCATAGCTTGCAATGATATTTGCCCCTGTAAAAAGACTGTGTGAGGATGACAAGTAGAATTTTTTGAATTTGTCATGGTAAATGGTAGGTCAATTATTGAAGGGACATCATCGGAAACAGTGGGTACGAGTAAAGCGACTTCAATACACTTCATGTTTTCTCTTTCTTCTATTTGTTGGGATGCTGTAATTAAATTGTCATCGTCAGTGTCCCCGGGACTCACATTTTTTAACTGATATGGACGAGTATCACCATTAGGCCCCACCGATAAGTCTGGCAGGATGTTTGACATTTTTTTTCTGTTGCTCTACCTATGCTGAACTATAACGATTTATAGAGTTTATGTTCTGGTGACAATTATTTGCATGACCTCAGTTGGAGGGACACCATTATGAACAAGTATGGTAACTGTTGTTTTTCGAGCGGAATGATTGACCTTCCTACCTGTAATACCGCATTGCTCACACATCACTTTCATGATGGAACCTAGTTTGTTTTTACCCATGTTCTGTTTCTCAAACCAAAGTGCATTTTCATTTTTAGACCAGTTCGTGTTGACCGCCAAATAGAAAGGTGACTCAGGTGCTTTCATTGCTTCTGGTCTGACTTCTGTGTGCCTTGTAGGCTTCTACTGGACATCTAGGATCATATGAAATTATAAAAATATCAACGACATAAACAATAATAACACACAATCAATAACCATTTATAAGACGTTAAACAAATCGAGTACAGACAAGATGACAAAATAATGAAACAAAATTACAAGATACCAACTAAGAGCACATCATGAACCTTCACAAGAAAACAAAGTTGAGGTCAGGTGTTCCGGATGAGCGAACATCTCCTGCATCACATGTCAAAATAAATAATATTTCAACTAACCAGGTACAGAAAACATCTTTGGGTAGAATGGACGCCCTACTCCCTGTCATGTCCTGGTTTTCGTCGACCGTTCATTGTACTCGAGGTATTCTTGGCAATCTGACATTTTTTTAATGCAGACATCCCCCCAATTCATTTCGATATGTTCCTGGCGACTTCAAAGACCGAAATGGGTTGTGCTGTTCCAGCATGTGGTGTTAGTAAGTGAGGTTGGATTTCCTGTAAAAATAAGACATTTAGGCTTATGTCATTTTGTTCAACAAACCCTCTCAAAAGATTTTATTCAAAGTCAATATATTGTATAAAACAGTAAAACACAATACAATAAAAACGTCGGAAATTCTTTAATAGGAAAAAAACCGCCTTTGAAACACCATGTCAAAGTGCTGACTTTCGGCCTTTGAAGTAAGTCAGATCACTTCAAACGAGATATCGTATATATGTGCTTTCGTGGATTTGACGTTTTAGAATTTAAAATGATCGAACATGTTATTTAGCATCGCAGTTATGCTGCTTTTAGAACAGCAAACCGTCTAGAATGTCTTTGACGGTCGCTTGTATTAGGTGCCAATCGACGACACGGGAATTGCCAAGTTACGCGACGTGATGTTCTACCGTATTATTTCAAACCATGTAAGAGTTGGTCCATATGTTATACTGCAATTTATATTTGCAATGTGTGATATTTAAAAATTAAATATTATAAAACATGAAATACAGCGAATATTAACCAAAGGTAAATAATTATATTTCTTGTATCACTGCGGCTTCTTTCGATTTGAATCTGTGTTTGTTTTATTTTGGATTGAATGCACAGAATTAGATTATCTAAGTCTGCAATAAATATGTAATATATTTTTTCTTTCTAAACCTTTCAACCTCTGTTTTTATATGACTTATGTGTCAAGATATGAGATCAAGTATGATTTTCTCTCTTTTGAAAAGAATTATGAAAGTGTTTGTGCATTCAGCATTTGAATAATTTAAGATTTTCTTTTCTTCTTCTTAGCTACAATAAATAATCTGAAAGTCTTCTAAACAATTATCACATTATGGTTTTAATGATAAACATTATGTAAAATAACATTTAAATTTAACAGATGACTCCTTTAACATCATGTTGAATAGTATTGGCATTTCAAAATAACTATTAAATACTGAATGATTTTTTAGATAAACTAAATAGACCATTACTTATCAAACGGTAATTTATCCTATCCAATGCCTAGCTGTTGACTAGGGGGAATATATACCTAGTTAACAAAATGGTTGATGTCATCAGAACCTTTTAAATGACCTTAGCTGTTGATAGGACGCCACACTTCTAAAATAGATCACATGATAATATATAATATGCTGTGTCAGGTGTATACACACGAAGAGTATTCGAAATAAAAATAGCATTTTGGAGAACACGCAATATCGCTATGTACCTTAGATATAAACAGAGGCCGTTGTCACTTTGGCACCTGAATCGGAACTACTCCTAGCCAAGGTAAGTTAAAACAATGAATGTTTTAGTTTGTAAGTTTTTTACTAGCCTTGTGTTTAATTCTCTGTAAGATAATTATATAGACTGTGCAGGTATGTAATGTACCGTTACACACCGGATAATCGTCTGTGTGCAGTCATCTGAAGCGATTATGAGGCTAGCGAAACGTCAACTGTGTTACCGTGTTTAATGGCCGATTCAATAATGAAAAGTTTCTTAGTGTGTGAATTTTACAGTGTCATTTCACCTCATTATTTAACTAGCTGCTGCTAAAGTACAGTTCACTTCAAACCAGCAAAACTAAAACGTCGGGCCGTTAGTTCAATTCAAAGCAAAGGCAGGAACCCGGGAACAGAGCTCATGACCTTCTGCACTTAGGCGAACTTTCAACATTTAGGCCGAAAGTAAAGTACTACCAAACAAGGCACTAGGAACTTAAGACACCTTTCTTCAAACTATCAATGAAATTATAAACGCGTCATTATTATCTATATCACCCCTGCAATACACCCACAAATCAACCTTTAATTGGTGTGTATACTCACCAATGGTATTCGAAATAAAAATAGATTTTGGAAAACACACAATGCCGCTCCATATCGATATATAAACGGGGTTGTTGCTCGCCTACAACCTGAATCTAAACAGCCCAGAACCAAGGTATTTATAACAAGAGGTTTTTGGCTACGTAGCTCTCTAAATTAAGCGTATGTCGTACAGAAGAACTGATATTGGTACATCGATCTAATTTGGTATGATTAACACTACTTGGTGAAAATTGTCAGGCAATTAAATATCATTTCAATATACCCAAAACAACACACAATGCCACAGGTGGTGTCGAGTCCTCGTACTTTCACTTTTGTTTAATTAGAACAAAAACGTACAAAGTGAAAGAACGAGGGTTTAACCCCATGTGCCTGTGACACAGTGCAGAGTGATTTTCAACCTAATAACAATATCGGCTAGCCACGTATCTTATCATTTCCTGTGCAACGATGACTATATATACTCCCTGTAAACACCTAATCATTCTTCATTCAAAAAAAAAGTTTTATGAATTAAAATTAATTCCTTTCTATGAAACTGGGAACTGATGTTTTGGTACATACACTTTAAATGTATAAGCACCACCAAGTACGAAAAATAAACTATATCAGGAAACCACTCAAAAAAGAAAGTCAATTACTCTAACTGACCGTGATTTTAATTCGGTTATAAACGGGGGGGAAAGTATGGAAACCTGTCACCAATTCAATGCTTTATATGCCACATGAATCGGTCTAGAAATTTTGATAATTACAATAAATGCGCATTCCATCGTAATTGAGAAAACAAACACGTATTGTTTTGCTGGCTACGTGTGACAACGATTCTTATCAATGTATGTTTGGAGGTTCGGATGTTATTTCCGAAATGAAACCAAAACAACACATGCGGCACAGAGTGGTCGTCGGCCTAATTAGAACGTGTGCTGACTGTATGCGTCACCTAAACCGCTAACCACGCGTCAATATCAGTCAATTTCAGTCATCTCTCCCCCCCCCCCCCCCCCCCCCCCCTTTGGGAAGTGGCGTGCATTATCTGAATTTAGCAACACCGGTCTCTGAGCACCGAAGAAATGAATTCACTCAAATTACACAAATCGATTTCAACAGCCAAAAATGGTCAATTGAACATCTCGTGTTTCCTAGCTCGGAGACCACCCAAAAACACTCCATCCCCAGAGAGCTAAAAATGACAGTTTCAGTTTTTGGTGTTTTAGTTCACATTGAAGCCGAAAGTAAAGTATTACCAAAAACAAACTAGGGAACTAAAGACACTTTTTTTTTAAATATCTAGGAGAGGAAAACTTTCGGGTGGTTCGTTTGGTTCTCAGCAAAGGCAGGAAACCGGGAACAGAACTCGTGACCTTCTGCACTAAGGCGAACTTTCAATATTTAGGCCGAACGTGAAGTATTACCAAACAAGGCACTAGGGAACTAAAGACACCTTTCTTAAAACAGTCAATGAAATTATAAATGTCGTCACGGACCGATGACACGACATCACCGTTTTCCTAGCCTTTACAAGTTCAAATGTTCTTATTTGTCCTGATCATCCATACCTGTTACAGTATCAAGTGTTTGTTTGTTTTATTAGTATTGGGTCCTTTTAACAGCCAAGGACATTCAAAGACGCACCTACATGTTTGTAAGATCACAGATAACATATATTGAACATAAATAAACACGTTTACACATATTTGACTGAAATTTGCTCTGTTTCAGCTTCAACGGTTCAATAAGAATGGCAACCATTCATAAGGAAAAAATACTCGATGATTTAAGCGCAGAGTTTCTAGAATGTTCCATCTGCCGAAATCCATTCGATGAGAATCTGCATATCCCTAGGTATTATCCCTGTACACACACGACGTGTGAACAATGTATGACTCATCGATTTCTACAAATTTCAACTTATAAACGTGTGATTCGCTGTCCGTTGTGCATGAGAGTCTATCCTGCCCCATTTCCTGACGTTTCCTTTTATGAGAAAAACATTATTTTAAGAAATTTGAAAGATTTTATTTCAGAGAAAAGGAAGACGGAGTTGTGCGACAAGTGTCCCAACCAGTTTGCGGACGCGTACTGTAAAGATTGTGACTTACGTCTGTGTAGATCTTGTAGTGAAGCAATCCACATTGGCAATAACTCAAGTCACCGCGTGATTTTTGGGGTCAATAATCTCCAAGTTGACGCGTGTCATTTTTGTCTTAAGCAGTCAGATATATTCTGCCCGAATTGTAAAATATTCTTTTGTAAAGCTTGTAAAGATGTTCACCACAGTGACGAAACTGTTGGTACTCATAAAATCTGCATCACCAACCCAGAATACATTCCGGAATTTGAAATGGCACCCCTGGAAGATTCATCTATGCAAACACCACAGGAAATCGGTGAGTCAGTTCTACTTCAATTTCATAGAAATAATATGTCACAAATCTTTCCGATTGCCCACCCTTTCCGAAAATCGTGTCTTTGTATTTAAGAAAATGTGTTTTTGTTCTGAGAACGAGTCAAGTTTCGAGGTCAACGTTCAGAATATATTGGCGGAGTTATAGAAATTACCGCAATTAGACATAATTGTGTTACCGCATTAAGACATAATTGTGACATCATCAACAGTTGATAAGGGCGGAGTAAATAAGGCTTATGCAGTTTGCAGGCTGAAAGTTTTATTGAAATACCATCTTTCAAATTCAAACATGTTAAGCTGAAGTTATCAAATAATATTCGTTATGGTACAACATACCTAGTACCTAGATGTTATTGCGTTGTAGGAGGAACACCAGTGTGTCAGGAAAGATACAACCTAAACTAATGTTTTTTATAGAAATTATTAATGTGGGTAGGACAGGTTCTTTGGTCATGAAAGAGACACACCATTCCATGATATATACATATATATATAAATGTTACAGAGTATGTACGTCCGAAAACACGAGAGTCGTAGACCAATACATCTGTATGTAAATAACAAGGTGTAATACATGTATTATTTCCTTGGTATTAACACTGAGAACGAGTGTGTTACTAAATCATAATGGAACTGTGCCAAAAGGGAGGCTGTTATTTCATTCTTGTGATTGGAAGGGAACGATTTCATGACATTTTTTTCATAATGATTTAGATTATTCTATTAAAATAAAAATCAAATGATTTTGTTCGAATCAGTCAATGTCAGAACTTCAAAATTATATCTAGATATCTGAAAAAGACTCATCATCAAACAAGTATTACAATTGTTTCAGAACTATGAATGACAGAGCGTTGATGTTTATCAACACGTATATGAAATATCTATTTTTAAACTTTGCACATTATGCGACAGAATCGTCTCTGAAGATGGATTCAAAACAGATTACTCTTTGTTTGTCCTTGATTATATACAGTGGAGTGCGCATAATGATATATTGTCTACATGTGGTTTTGTGGACATTGTTGTTTATTTCATTGTTGTAAGATAGAGTGTACTAGCTGAGGTATATGATCTTAAGAATGATAACTTCTAGTGAAATGTGCATGTTGCAGAGATGTTTATTGATACTTAAAATATGTATATAGGGTCTAAAAAGTCTTTAATTTCCAATAGTTAACTGGTTTTCTAAAGTTTTAATTGCTTTAATTGTTTTCCGCTTTCCCTTCGCATTTTAGACAATTCTATGCGAGTTCCTGTTCGATCCATGAACGAAAGATGTCAACTTTGGATATGGAAGCTATGGACCTTCAGTCAGGATCTGGTTGCCATTAAGTCGCCAGTAAACACAGCCTTGGTGTTCTTTCTGGTGATGCTAGTCGTAATAGTCCTATACATCCCCTGCTTTCCCGCTTACACAATTCTACCATCAGAGGAAGGTATACATACCCTTATTTTTTTTTTTGAAATTTCTTTTAAACTACTATCGCTTTTGCTATTATTTGGTTTGGAATCTGCAGCTGCTCTTGTTTATCCTTTTTATTAATAAAGTTAATATTGAATTCATTGAAAGAGATCCGGTCGCTATTGACAGTGTGTTTATCATATATAGGCAACCTGCCCAGGAGACCATCTGTATTAAGATACCACTTTACAGAATTCCCAATAAGACATCAGAATTCAGGTTTGAATTTGATGTTGTCAATAAACGCGAATTTCTATAAATTAATGTTAGTTACAGATCATACTTTGCTTTCAACCTTAGAAGACGATAATGCTTTGTTTTTCTAAAAAAAAATCCTAATTTTTCAATAACCTAATTGATTGAATAGCAACATTTTTGCAATCGTTTACAGAATTTATCCTTTCAAAGAGGATCGAAATATTGATTTAAAATACAAAATTAAAAACTCTAGATATATTCGTTTTTTAGGCGTTGTTTGATTGGATACGGGACAAGTTCTCGTCTGCGATAGACATACATACAATTGTAAGAGTATGGCCAATCTAAATAAAAATTTGACGTATAAAATCGTTAATAACACATCGTTGAAGGCGTCCGCTTGTCAACAAAGAGATCGAGAACGCGTTTGTATGTTTGGGGTCATATAGACGATATAACAACGAACTTAAACTAAAACGTAAAAACATTTAAAAGATGCAAAAACATCAATTGCCAACGAAAATATTTTACTATACAATGTTTGGCATTTGTTTTCAAGTCTTTCATGCAACATTCCGAGCTCCAATAAGAAATGTTGCTGTATGAAAATCAAGTGTTTGTTTGGACTGTCAAATGACAAAATATAATTGTAATTTGCACTACCTACATGGTTATCATTGGCATGATCTATTGCTGGAATCAACGACCGTGCTGTACGTTCATACTTTCCGGTTAATCATATAATCCCTAAAACAGGTATATTGGCAGTAGGACTGAATCCTGAATCAAGTTTTTAATCTGAAAGTCAAATTTATGTTATATTGAAATAAGTACTTTATCAATGGTTTGTTATATGTTTTACGTTCCATAGATAATTTAAGTCGTTTAGAGCCAAACAACAATGCTAAAAAAAGACGTTTAGAAAGAAGAAACTAAGAGGAAATAGGTCAAAAAGGTTAAAAAATGTGAATAAGCAAAAATCGCCGAATGTAAAAATATATCTTATTGTAAAGATCAATTGATTGTAAACGATCAAATATATATTGACACAGAAAAAGAAATGAACCAATCAAATTTTCATAGACAGTTCATTATAAAATTTTTGGAGTATTTGTTTGAAATAAGCGCCTCCAATCATAAGAACGTGTGACTGTGAATAGTTGATCACAAGTATTACTATCAGGTTGATATTGGTTGAAATGAAAAAACAACAGATCATTTACGCTTCACATTCGTTTTATTAATATTTGCTATGGATGTTTAAAAAACAGCAAGGTATTTGATATCTCCAGTCTTATAGATACTTTCTCATTTCAATAAGTGTGACATGATAGGCTATCATAATAGATATAAGATGGAAGAACATTAAAATCTTGTTAATATGAAGGAAAATGTTTGAATTGGAATGCTTGGAATGCTGTCAGAGCAGGTTATAGCTATTTTGAAAGTTCATTCAATGGTAGATGAATAGAAACTGCTTCGGATGTAAAAAAAAGTAATGAATTATTGGGAAAACGGCAGCAAAAAGATCGGTTATCAACAACAGAGACTGTTGCAGATTTTTCTCGACCTTATGACCGATCGTATATATGTATGTTGATGGATATTAGATGTAACTGTATATCAGTTAGATTTTGCTACTTCCTTTGATACTAGATTGTGTTTCAGACTGCTTATTCATAAGGATTTGGATTTGCAGACTGAATATTAACAAAATCATATTGTAAAAGGGTCAGATATTTGAATCCCGATCAACCGCATACTTAAATTACCCATACTATGATAGTTCCTGGGTACAGGAATGGTTTACAGTATTTGTGGATATGTTCTCGTCTGCGATAGACAGACATTGAATTTGTAAGAGTATGGCCAATCTAAACAAAAATTAGACGTACAAAATCATTAATAACAGAACGTTGACAATATCACAGGGTTCCGCTTGTCAACAAAGAGATCGAGAACGCGTCTGTATGGTTGGGGTAATACAGTTGTGTGGTAGAATAAGGCATTTGCAAATATTGTGACATGCTGAACACAGAACATGAAGAACATTAAAATCCTCTTGATACGAAAAACAGTGTTTTAAATGGAAATGCTTGCAGAGCAGGTTATTGCTCTTTTGAGTTGATTGTTCTAAAACTAATTTAATAGCAAAGAGAAACAGTAAGATATTTTAATTCTGAACGACATTCCACGTGAATAACCCTGAATATTATTATTTCTGTAAAACGGGAAGGTTTACAGTAATAGTGTTCATTTTGTTTTGTAGTCGAACCGGTGAACATGATATGTCGACACAAAACAAAAGAGGAAGTGTACCAAGACAAGAAAATTTCGAACAAACAGGTGCACAGGACTGTGTGTACCTTTGACGTTTTCCATCACAGTCTTCTCTACAGAGACCGGACATATTTTGTACTAGACATCGATATTAACATAGCAAAAACATTTTTAGGAAAACTGTTCACCATCAATGTGGGCCATCTCAATATGGAGGACAACACCCAGCACAAACAGCACTGGTCTATTTCGCGGTGCAAGACCAAAAATGACGATCTTGCTATATGTTTGGATGACGTCAACAACAAGAAAGAGACCCTAGTAACCCAGAAGCTAATCGGCACAGTTGTGATGGAACAGAATAAGAGGGTATCGTTCCTCTTTTTGGTAGATAATCAGAAACAGACTATGGAAATCTTCGCACCAGTGGTGCTTTTGAAAGATGTTGTTTTTCTAGAAAAGTGTTATGAAGGCCATATCTTGCGTGTCTGGATTGCGCTGGCTGATTTAAACAATGACATGCATGTAACAGCCAGAATAAGGAGTGGGGCAAATATTACAATAGGCGATCTACCGAATCCTGCCATTGTTACTACTTATCAGATCGTCCATGGGGTGTTAACGTATCCTTTCCGCTGCCTTTATGCCTACCTCTGAAAAACATTCCTACCACTTCCTTATCCGAACGCTAACAACGAAAAGGAGACATTGAACCTCTAAACGCAATTTCTTCAGTTCTTTCGAGACTAAAGTTTTATTGATTGCCAATACACAGCTTTTCTTCTTTTATAACGTTACCTTATTAAGCAGGAGAGTTTGAATTCATATTCGTAATGTGTATTTCCTTATAATGATAAGCAACGTTATAAGCTACAGAATCGTAAGTGAATAGGCCCTTAGTCTGACCCTTGGGGTCTCTGTTTTTCCATATAACCGAATCATTGTAATGGTAAAACATACATTGCAAGATGAATGAAACAAATACAAAGAGAAACCTTGTGTACATTATGTGGCTATCCTAAGTAATACAATTAATCTAGTAGGTTTCCCAAGTATGTTTGATATAGTTTTCTGTGTTTTTCCTTGTACAGTAGCATCCACCTAACTTCCGTATGGATATAACTGTAGCCCCGGCCTACTGAATTTTCACACTCGGAACACTGTTGTTTATTGTATTTTGTTTATTTTGATCCTTATAACTTCTCATAAAAGTCTCTTCAGAAATGATTTATCAAAGCTATAGTAATGCCTGGGAAAACCCAGTTCCCTATACGTAGTAACAGTCTTTGGCAGTGGAGCAGGGATTCTTAAAGTTGTTATTCTTCTCATAAATAATATAAAGCTTTTTATTCGGTAAGGTTAGTTTTAATTGACCAATTTCTGTTTGAATCACTATGTTTTTCAAACATTCAATACTGTAATACCATACCATGTTTACTCAAAAATGAAAATTTGAAATATTATGTGGAGACATTTTTACATGCCATGTGCTGCATTTAAATTATATATGTACAGATTAATACCTTGTAAAACAGATATTGTACGGAAAACCTGCGGTTGTATACTCCTCAGCTTGCCACCTAATTCTAGTTCATATCAGCGTAATTTCCCTTTGTTCGTATATATATTCAGTAGTTGATTACCTAGTCAGTCATGTGTCATTTGAGCTTAAAGATTTATATCTGTTTACAGGTGTGCTAACAAATAAAATATACGCTGGTTTCTCGAGTATTTTTGTATAATGTTATGTGTCCTTGTCAGTCATATAGTATTAATCTCAGTATCCATTGCTGCCATATTTTAAAGCTTATACTTTTTTCTTCCCCGACATATTGGTTATTTAACGTGGATTAACTGTTATAAGACCATATTGAAAAGGTTCTTTCTTATACTGTAATGCTCTGATATATCTGCTTTAAATTGTTCAATCTAAGTAGAATGTCCGGGAGTTTATCTTAATTGATTCAAATCAAAAGACTTTGAATACCTATTCGATGACTATACCAACACGCATAGATATAAGAAAACCAGTAGATTTCGAGTACTTAAAGGAAATTCCAAAGGGTAGGCTATCAGAACACGATCTGAATTTTGAGAAGGATAGGTATCAACTCATTGAATGACACCAAGGTATATGTAAATAACGTGTTTATGATATTACACAATTGAAAATTTTAATAATTAAATAACAAGTTGGAATTGTATTCAAGTGTGAGACGTTTGGATTTTGGTATGCCCAAGTGATATATAATAATCGAAATACATACCGATGTGTCAGTCAATGAACATCTTTGGATTTCTCGTATTAACAAATTATCATGGTTACGCTATTGTATTATCATGGTTACGCTATTATGTTATCTTTGTGTTACTGATATGTTTGCATGGTGTTGCTAATGTGAGACCAGCTCAACTGGAAACGTTATACCAATGTAGAGATCTACCGAATTTAATTGCAAATTGATTGTTACAAGTTGACAAAGTCATACATATAATATCAGCAATGAATAAGAAGAACATGGTAAGGAGTTGAAGAGGGACAAATAATTTAACTGATATTAAGGAAACATTTAGCAAAATTAAACAGTGTCGAGATGATCTAGGTGGAGAGAATCTAGAGATGAGATGTCAAAAGCTAGCACTGTAAAACATATGAAAGGTCTTTGTATAAGGAACCTTAAACGATTGTTCGGTAGTATATTTTTGTGATGAAAGAATGTGGTGCGAGGACCCTTAATGTTTGTGTGTTACCTATATGTAAGAATGGGTGGAATGTGATTACCTTTAGTCACCAAAACATTGAAGGATAAAAGACCACTTTTGATATTGGGAGGTTTTCCAAATTTGATAATCAAATATTAAGAGTTTTTAAATGTATAAGTTCTAATAATGTTATTTATATGTATAATCTGTAATGTATTATCAGAATATTGGTATTGTGTAGTGTTTAAATTTGAGGTTTTTGAAGTAAAACCAATTTTCATGATGTAATACTTGCCATAACTTTAGTATGCATATACAATACCTACACCCATCTTTGTAGCCCAAAAACAAAAGATTCAAATATCCCTACCTCCCTACCGTGACGTAACCTATATCTCGATGACAGTGCCACGGAGTGATCTCCCTTCCTCAAACCCCCTTTTTCTGGCAGGCGCCATCATTTTACTATTTAGTCATAACATTCTGATTAAATATAAAGAAATGGATAGAGTGTAAGATTCCAGTTTTCTACATGTATATAATTTCTATATTCCAAATT
Source organism: Mizuhopecten yessoensis (assembly GCF_002113885.1). Classification (NCBI taxonomy): domain Eukaryota; kingdom Metazoa; phylum Mollusca; class Bivalvia; order Pectinida; family Pectinidae; genus Mizuhopecten; species Mizuhopecten yessoensis. The sequence continues at coordinate 435,295 of NW_018408910.1, read as the reverse complement.
ATAAAGTACATGTATATAGTGATTAGTATTGTCTTATAAGGTATTTATTTATTTCATTTTCAGTAGTACATGTATAACTCTATAAGAACAGACTTTCATACGTCGCTTAAGACAAAGGGAAATTCTGTAAACCCCCGCAGGATCTGTGTATTCTTTTATATTTAGATATATTTTGTATATTAGTATAATGTAATTTCATATCAACTGTATATTGATATTTATAACTAAATGCAATATCATTGATCTGTACATTATAAAAATGATATCACATTTTATATGGAGTTCATTGAATCAAAAACGTATCTATCTAATGTACTATTATTGTGATTAATTAAAGTATATATGTAAGAGTTATGTCCCTTGATGTATATAGACTATGACAGATTTGAGTGAATCTGTAATGTGTTTATTTTGTACTTGCAGAGTTTTTTTAATATACAGTATAAACGTCATAAAAAGAACCCAACGGTGTTTAGTGGATTTTTGTATCTCACAAATATAGCCTTGTAAGAATATTCATCCACAAGGAACTTTAGATAAAAATGGATTTCAATTAAGGGCTACTCACAGTCTCCGACAATGATTAGATGAAATGCTTAGATCAATCGTGGTAAAGTTCGATAGTTAAAAAGATTATGAAATGGTACTAAAAGCGACCCCAATATACTAAAAAAGGAAACACGATTCTGATGTAAATGATAAATTACCACTGGAGATTAAATCACGGTTGTTTCTTTTATTGATACGAAATATATAATATGGTTTCAAATGCCATAATAAAAACGCTATTAGACCGATTAAACTGAGACTTGGTAGGGATAATCTACTGATGATCTTGACAAAGTGCTGATATATTTACGAAAATTCAGAGGTTCAATGACAAAATATCGTTACTTTTTTGGTCGATGGTGATTGCAATATGGGAGCCATAGCCACTATTTCGAAACCTTCTTCAAACTTAAACTTAAGTTCTAGTTGTTCGATATATCTGAAACATGGTAAGAATAATCGACTTGTTAATCAGAAGTCACATCTGGCTGCCATTTCGAAACTTAGTTGAGGCACTTAAATTCAACTTCTAATTGGTTGGTAACTTTTAGAGATGATCTCATGAAAGTAAAAGTAAAATTACTTCCTGGTGCGATCGGGAATGAAATCATAGTATCTAAATATATAAATAAGATAAGTTTCATTATAGGAAAGTGGAGGTAGGTTTTGCTAGAATCAGAACAGGACATACATGTTTTACTCGTGCACACTTGCTTAATGGTGAAGTGAAAACCTGTAATCAGTGAATGGAGCCCTAGCTATATAGAAAGCACAGAGACAAGGTTATTCGTGTCCGTCTCAGGGACCATTCATATATTACCAATTCTTATTTATTGAATCGTGAAGACCAGTGGCATTGCATAGCATGTCAGAAACCAATTACAGCAAGAGCTTGATATTGGATTGCATGGACCTTCAGCCAACACTAAACTTTTCTATATTATTTTTATAAGTCTGAAACGTTTCCGAAGCTGTAAACATATGTACACTTAGTCTATTTATCTTATTAAAATACACTCATGCAGGTTGAGAATTAAGAGAAGATCGGAAGAGTCGACAAATGTGGGAACCCCTTGCATAGTTTGGGACTTGCGTTTGCGCGACCAAAATAAATCTGCTGCACACATTGCAATATTTGGGATTTTTGTCTTTCACTCTACTTCTAACTTTCTTATGTTTCCTGGTGCACTGCTTGGCGCTACCTCACTTCTGGCTTTAATGTTGAACGTATGCCCAGGTGACGAAGGCAATGGGTTTTGTCCCCAGGCCGGGACATACCAAATTCCTTAAAATATGATTCACCCGTTGTCAGTATAATATGACCAGGCGGAATACTATGCTGGGTGTTTTCAGCGTGATATGTCAGTGAGATAGCTCTATAAAAACGGTATCAGGTAGCAGTGTACAGTAGAAATGACCCGACTCTGAAAAACAAGACACGTGTCTATGAAATGTAAACATAGCGGATTTACCATACACAACACATATATTCATGTATATATATTTGTAAACTGCTTTATTAGCAATACATATAAAGTACTAGGATGTGTATAAACTCCTTTTTTCTATGTATGTCACTTGTGTGAAAACCATGGTTACCACATCAAATATTACAAAAAAATGCCAAAAACCACCAAATTTGACTCACAACTAGTATTTTTCTTTCCCTAAATTCTATTAGGTTAAAGATTTCATACTTGGTTGCAGAATTATCCGTGTCCTTGTATAGGTCGTTCAACTGGATTTTTTGCAATTTGCGTTGTGTGCTGTTTTTGCAATTTGCGTTATGTGCTGTTGTCAAAATTTTACTTCCTGTAAAGCTAGCTTTTCATGTGAAGACACCCTTTCGGAAAATGGCCAAAAGTTTAATCTCTGACCAAAAACATTTTTTTTTTTATTCAAATGTGAAGCCCACATAGCTCATTTCATCATGCTTATACCAATTTTAGAACAGTTTTATTTTTATTATTGTTTTACAGATCATTATACAGGGGTAAGCCATTTAACAAAAATATCACCCACGGCCACAACCCCTCTACTGTACACTGCTACCTCATATCTGCGTTATCGTTAGGAGGCAATTACACCATCATACCCTGTCTGTTACTATGTTAAAGCCTATAAAAATTAAACCAATATATTTCAAAAGATATAAGTAAACATCTTGATGGGCTGTCAGGTATTTTATGATGATAATAATTTCCCACGTCATTTGGTCCTTAGTGTGCGGAATACTAAGTTATTAATATTCAATACTAATTTGTAATCAATTAGAATGGTTTGGTGTGTGCTCGTTTCTCTGACTTCATTAGTTCCAATTCACATCTTAAGAACAAAGCTTTTGTATAGTACAACTCAGATGACCTTTGAGGCCCATTGTCCTCTTGGTGAGAACGTATGGCTTTTTTAATATTGTTCAGACATCAAAGACTTAAATAGTCAGCGTATAAATATGCATCCTAGATCCAGCATGGAGAAACTAGAATGCCAAAAACGCCGCGAAATGTGAAAACAAATCAATTTTAATACGTTTTCGAAACTATCTTTTTAAAGAGAACAAATATCTCAAAATTTGGCTGTGCATTTATTCCATTTTTGCTTTCAATGACAAATTTAGATTTCTCATAGTGTATGACATATACCTTCGTAAAGTGATGGTAAAGTGAGGTAACAGGTCAAATATAAGCAACCAAATGTTCACAAAATACTCTGTCATGGAACTGAAACAAATAAATAAAGCCTTATAATATTAACATTTTAACATGCATATATAAAAAACGACAAGCATTGACCATGCTAGCATGATTAAAAGCGCCACTCATATATCTAACCATCTGAAGGTGATGAATTATAAACACTTAAACATTATAGTACCTTTGATCGAAATGAGTTAAGTTTACTTGTTGGCGGATAGGTGTGCTTTACTGAAGAAGTTAAACGGGGAATTAGTATTCGTGATTCCTCATTTCATGTTGTACTCTAAATATCTTCAGTTTTGTTGTCAAGCTAGCGTGATAAAATCAACATCGTCATCCATACTTACTGGATAATCAATTTTCATAATTCAAATGTAGAACTTATAATTGAAATCATGAGTATTTAAATGAAGGATAATGATACAAGCTAGTATAAAACGCACCATACCTTATGTACTTGTTACGTAATCATATCTTTTGTTAACGCCAAGGCAGAGCAATAACTAATTGATATGTATGTTTTGTCACCGAAACCATAGGAACACGTAAGCGTAGCAATGAGAATACATTAGCGTTACCATGAGAACACATCAGCAAAACCATGAGAACACTTTAGCGTAACCATGAAAACTCATAACATGTAGCATAACAATGAGCAAAATAGGAATAATATCCAATTATCTGTGTACCAGAATTTAATTTCAAAAAAGGGAAAATAGGACGTGAAACATGTTGATAACTGTTTTTTCCAAATTGGTATTTATTGTTGTTACATCCTTCCGGGGTTTTATTCCTGATTTTGTGATTTGTAGAAACAGTTGGTTTATTCAATTTACTTCCGGGATATTCAACTGCAAAACATTTTACTCAGACTAAAAAAAATAAAAAAAAAATTGGGGAAAAATATCAAATACTTTCCGTATAAAAAATGTCCTCTTTTAGTATGGTCTAATTTTAGTTCATCCAGGTAAAACATACATGAACGGATAAAACTCAAAATACCATTATACAGGCAGAGATCAAAATATGAGACTCTTTCATGTCCAGGGGTTTAGGATAAGGACATTCCACCCGAGGGGTTTTCAAATTTGGTAAAACCCGAGGCTTTGCCAAAGGTTTTGCCTAATTTGAAAATCCCGTGGGTGGAATGTCCCTATCCTACACCCTTGGGCATGAAAGAGTATTTTTCTCTCATACCAACAACTGGAATAAGCTCAGAAACCATGAAAATGCGTTTGGACAGGCCACCATTTTGATTATGTCATTTTTTCCCATGCGTATGATCAAAATGGATACTGAAGCAAACGTTTAGAGGATACAAAAGCTGGTTTTCCGTATAATTACAACATATTAAACTGTACAGATGGCACTTAATTGCAGCACGTGACATGTCAAAAATGTCTACATATTTAATTTAATATTTTCCATTTTGGTAATTTCTTGATCGTTTGGCTATGGGAATTTAACTAGTAATTGGGAACGGAATGCGTTTAAACACGGTATGGTATTTTTGATTGTCTAAAGAATATGGTGATTCAAACAGAAACTGGTCACTAACAGCATATCTTTACCGAATCGAAAGCTTTATATAAATAATGGAGAACCATAACTACCTTAATTAGTTCACGTATCACCGCCAATACTGTAACTACGCATTGCGAACTGTTTGCCAGGCATAATTATAGCTTTGATAGATCATTTTTAAAGGAACCTATACATTGCGGGACTTTTATGAGAAATGATAAGGATGAAATAAACAAAATACAAACAACAACAGTGTTCTGGGTGTAACACTTCAGCAGGCCGTGGCTAGACCGAAATCCAAACCCTGAGTTTCAGATTGATAATAACATCGCTATAACTGATTGAGCGACCTGGTACACGGTGGCGTCGTGGACCAACTGTGCTGCAATTAAATCCAAGCGGAAGTTACATGGAGTTTACTGTATACGTATTTAGGAAAAAAACACAGTGCAGTGGGACAGGGATCCTTGAGTGGATAGACTGTTTTTTATGGCGATATTACACAGTGAAATATGTATTACAGAACAATAATGTTAAACCCATGATTCTGCTGAATGAAAAACACTTGCCATATACATATTTTGGGAACATACTTTGGAAATTTTAAATAGCCACAGAATGTACTGTGGATTCCATTTTGTATTTGCTTCATTCGTCTTTCGATATATCTAATGGCCTATTAACGATCCGGCAGCGAATAATGTTGCAAATCAGGATAAGGAAATACACATTATGAAACTGAAATCTCCTGCTAAACGAAGTAAATGTAAAAACCAAAAGAAAAGCCTTGTATGACAATTAATAAAACATTGAGTCTCAAAGGAACTCAAAAAATTAATTTAGGGGTGCAATGTCTCCTTTTCGTTATTTTCGTTTGGAATAGGAAGTGGTAGGAATGTATTCCAGAGGTAGGCATAAAGGCAGCGGAAAGGATACGTTAACACCCCATGGACGATCTGATAATTAGTAACAATGGCAGGATTTGGTAGATCGCCTATTGCTACATCTGCCCCACTCCTTATTCTGGCTGTTACATACTTGTCATTTTTTGAATCAGCAAGTGAGATCCAAACGCTTAAGGTCTTGCTTTCATAATAATGCTCTAGGAAAACAACATCCTTCCAAAGCACCACAGGTGTGAAGATTTCCATTATTTTTTTCTCGTTATCTACTAAAAAGAGGAAAGATACCCTCTTGTTCTGTTCCATCACAACCGTGCTAATGAGCTTCTGGGTCAGTAGGGTCTCTTTCTTGTAGCTGACATCTTCCAGACATATAGCAATTTCGTCATATTTGGTCTTGCACCGAGAAACAGACAAATACATACTCCGTTGTTTGTGATGTGTTTTGTGCTCCTTGTTTAGATAAAACATCTTGATGGTGAACAGTTTTCCAACCCTCCCATCATGATATGTTTTTGCTATGTCAATGTTAATGTCAAGTACAAAATATGTCCTGTTTCTGCTGAGTAAATTGTAATGAAAAACGTTAAAGGTACACACAGTTCTATGCTCCTGTTTTTTCGAGGTTTCCATGTTCTGGTACACTTCTTCTTTTGTCCTGTGTCGACATATCATGTTCACCGGTTCGACTACAAAACAAAATGAACGCTATGATAATTAAGTAGCGCAAACATGCGGCTAAAAAATCGTGTTACCCAATTACTGTAAACCTTTCCTGATCACAGGAACTATAATAGTATGGGTAATTAACGAAGAGGTCGATCGGGATACAAAAATCTACTTACTTTTGACCATTCTACATCATGTTTTTGTTAATGTTCAATCTGCAAATCGACATCCTTGTGAATAAGTAATCTGAAACACTATCGTAGTACCAAAGGTAGAAGCCAAAACTTTGTATTATACAGTTACATTCAAATTCCACAACATATATATATCGACAGTTCTAAGGACAGGAAAACTCACAGCAGCATTGGTTGTTGACAACATAACTTTGTTTAGCCGTTTACCAAATAATTCCTCTATTTTGTTTACAGCTGAAGCAATTGCTATTCATATATCATCGAATGAGTTTGAGAACAATAAACTCCTTAAATAGCAAAAACCTGCTCTGCCAGCATTCCCATTCTAAACATTGTCTTTCCTATTAACAAGATTGTAATGCTCTACCACCTGATATTTATTATGAAAGCTTGTCATGTCAAAATAATTGAAATGAGAAAGTATTAATAAAACAAGAATATATTAAATCTTACTTTAATTTAAATATTCCATAGCAAATATCATTAGAACGAATTGGAAGCTTAATGATATGTTATATCTTCATTTCAACCAATATCAACCTTATCGTAAAACTTGTGATAAACCATTTTGCAGTCAAACATTATAATGATTGAAGGCGCTATTTTCATTCAAATGTGTGACAAAATGTATGATGCACCGTCTATGAAAATTTGGTTGATACATTTTTCTGTGTCATTAATATTTGATGATTTACTCTCAATTTATCTTTACAATAAGATATTATGTTTTTTACAACCAATTCGGTTGCCATATTTGCCCTTTTACATCTTTAGGACTTGTTAACCAATTTCGTTTTAGTTGGATTTATTTCATCTTCTGAGCGTCGATTTGTGCAGTGTTGTTTGGCTCTAAACGACTTGCGTAATATAGGAGACATAAAACAATACAACAAACCATTAGTATTTATTTCGATATAATATATAATTTGAATTTTCAGATGATAAACTTGATTCAGAATTCAGTCCTACTGCCAATATACTTAAGTGTTTTAGTGATTTTATGATTAACAGGAAAGTACAGTACAGTCATTGATATCAGCAATATATCTTGTCAGTGATACCTGTGTAGGTAACGCGAATTACAAGTACATTTTGTCATTTGACAGTCCAAACGAAACAGTTGATTTTCTTACAGCTAATTGGAGCTCTTTTTTCCAAACTATAGCACTCCTTATTATCAGTATCAGAATATTACATGGAAGACTTAGTGAAAATCAACGTTAAACATTGTTTAAAGGGTGGGGGTATAGTAAATACTTTCGTTCTCAGAATGTTTGCACGCTTTACGACCAATTCGTTCGCAATTGATGTTTTTGCATCTTTTAAACATTTTGATTTTTTAGTTTTAGTTTAATGTACTAACGTCTATATGACCCTACCCATACATATGCGTTCTCGATCTCTCTCTTGATAAAGCGGAAACCCTTGTTATTGCCAAAGTTCTGTTATCAACGATTTTGTACGTCACATACTCTTAAAAATGTATGTCTGTCTATCGCAAACGAGAACATGTTCCGTATCCAATCAAACAACGCTTTTAGTCGTTATTGCTGTATTTTAGGATTTCAATCCTTTTTGAAAGAAGAAATTCTATAAACGATTGTAAAACTCAACTGGAAAAAAAATCATCAAGAAGGTGAATTGAATATTGAGATTTTTATTTTGAAAACTAAGCATTATTATCTTCTCACGATGAATGCAAAGTATGAATGTAACCGCATATGATTTATAGAAAGTCACGTACTATAACAACAATTATCAGATTCTAACCTGAATTCTAATGCCATATCGGGAATTCTGGAATTCTGTAAAGTGGTATATTAAAACAGGTGGTCTCCTGGGCAGGTTTGCCTATATATGATAAACACAGTCAATAGCGACCGGATCTCATCAGTGAATTACATCAACCTTATTGTAAAAAAGAAAAAGGAAAACATACGCAGCTTTATATTCTAAACCAAATGATAGCAAAAACGACCGTACATCTGTAGTTTTAAAAAAAGTCGAAATTTTAATGAATGGTATGTTTACCTTCCTCTGATGGTAGAATGGTGTAGGCAGGAAAACTCGGGATGTATACGCATATTGTAACTAGCATCATCAGAAGGAACAATGGCGCCAACGTGGTAACCAAATCCTGACTGAAGGTCCATAGTTTCCATATAAGTTGGCATGTTTCGTTAATAGTTCGAACAGGACCCTGCATAGAATTATCTAAAATATGAAGGGAAACAGAAAACAATAAAAGCAATAAAAACACCCAATAAACATTGTTCCCGTTAATCGGAGTTAGCATCGCATACCTTATTGCAGAACTAGTCAAGTTTCCATTAAGTCGACAAAACAAAAAGGGGCGGAGTTATGCAAATTTCCTGCGAACGAGACATAAATGTGATATATCAACAGTTGATGTGGGCGGGGTTAAATAAGGCTTATGCAAATTTCAGGATGTAACTTTTATTGAACAACAATCAATAGAATTTAAACGTGCTAAGCTGCTTAAATATAATGACAAGATTTAGGTATTTAGGAAAGGGTGTGCAACTGGAAAGATCAGTGTTACAACATTTCTGTCAAATCGCAGTGAAAGTGACTCACCGATTTCCTGTGATGGTTGCATAGTTGAATCTTCACGAGGTGCCATTTCCGATGCCAGAGGGTAATCATGATTGTTGATGTAGACCTCATGAGTAACAACAGTTTCGTCACTGTGGTGAACCTCACTACCCGGTCCAGATATATGCGAGTCACAACTTTGCAGAAGTTGCCGAGTCATGCATTCTTTACAGGTCGGGTTTGCACACGATTCATATCTTGGACCACGAACATCATCAACGAACAATGGATTTCCACAAATTGAACATTCTAGAAACTGGTCGCTTACATGTTCCTCTTCAGGTAGACTGTTCATTTGGCTGGTTGCCATTTTAACTGTCCCGTTGAAACGGAAATAGAGAAAGCTTTAATTAAACATGTGTAAAATGTGTTCTTTGTGTTCATATGATACCCCGCGTGGTGGAGGTGCGTCTTAAAGTAATCATTAAATCAAAAGGCGAAAACCCAAGACAGGGTCATTTTACTGGCTGATCCAACACCAAACGAGTGATTTATCCTACTTAAAAACTCAAACACTATATAAGTATACCCATAGTGAGCCCCAGACAAAGGGTAGGATATTATATAAATGGATCACCTGCAAAATGCATTCACCTTCACACATATCATGGTCCAATGACCATCCATTAATATACCTTATAAGTTACTTTACACACATTAGCAGAGCCAGAGGTTTTCCAAATAACATGTTTCTCTTAACATACCGTAAACTGAGGTGTTCCAATTTATTTTGATAACCAGTATATAATGGATCTGACAGGGGTATTCAAAATGTCACTTGTGCATGCTGTACAGGATTACAGATGACATCTCCCTCACACAAAGAGGTGCTTGATATGGAGAAGGAACATACTCCAAATTTTATCCTCGATAGCAGTAAAAAAAAACACAGGAATTTAGCGACATTTTTGGCAATGTGTTGATTCAAAGCATATATAAAATTGTGGACACTGATTCTAATATTTCCAAACGGTACAGTGTTCCTTTGGCAGACTCTCAAAGGCAAGATATATCACATTCACGTTTTGCCAAAAACCAGAAGCAAAATTGAAGTTGGCAGTGAATTTATTCAATAGATGTGTGGACAGACATTAAACATGTGGAGGGTGAATTACAATGGATTTAGAATTGTTAGATTACTTTGTAGGTGCTTTCATTTTTGAAATCCGTAAAGAGAACAGAGAGGATTATGATATTCGTAGGAATACTCTTTATGAATTGCACTGGCAATACATTTCTTTCGGGAAAAAAAAGATTCATTATGAAGAACTATAAAAAAAACACTAGAAATGTCCTGGATATTTAAAAAGATGAAGGACTTAACTAGGTAGACAAACAGCAAGCATATATCATCAGTATTGACAATGAGGAGACGATGTGACGAAAAGGAATACTGGGCTATGATACTCCTGAGAAGTTGCGAAATACTCTGTTGTATATACTGGGATTAAACGTTGCATTAAGAGGTAGACGAGAACATTGCAACTTACGAGTAGGCACACACAGTCAGCTCAAAATAGGAAAGAACTACCAATCTGGCAAGATGTATCTTGAGTACATTATATACTGAGGACATACCAAAGTGTAACACGGGAGGAATTGACCACCGAATACTGACTAGGAAAACACCAGGCCTTTGCCAACACCAAACATCCTGTTAGATGTTTAGTGCAGTTGTACTAACGATACATGTCACTATGGTAAGTACAGTTACTCTAAACAATAAAATACACTTACTACAATATAACAGATATAACATATTGCAATTTTAGATGTGATTCAGTTATCTAAGGTTCCAAGTGGCTTGCTAGAATCTTGTTTTTTATAACCTGTACACAGCAATATAACATCATTCGACTGCCTAGAGTACAAAAACAAATCTTATTAGTAAAATATTATCATTTCAAATGATGCCCTATTCTTATTTTTGTTTCTCTTTCTTTCTTTCTAGAATACCGCTTATTGAATTGCCGTTAATCTACGCTCTCTTACCAAACCAACTGCAACAAGATGGTATGCTGATATGCGCGTAGCAATAAATACATTGTCCGCAGTTGTGAGACATCTCTATTCCAATGCTTGAAATTATGTCTTTTTCACAAACCACTCTCTCAGGACGACCTCTCCAACTCGGATGTATGAAGCAGACATACCCAAAAAAGTAATTTGTAAAAACAATATCTTTCCGACGCTGTACAACAGTAAAAGCGTACCAGCACTGTCCAAGAGCAGTTAGCAAGTGTAGTTGTGCAGGGAGTTAAACGGGAAAACACTGAAAATGCCACAAACATAAATGAGGTAGCGGCTGACCAAACTTCAACTAAGTACATAAAATATCAAAAAGGAGACATTTTTGACAATATATCAGTTAATGCATATATATGTATATAAATTATATAGTAACGTATGCTACTGTTCATCTGAAATTGGTTAAGTGACAAAGAACTGAAAGTGTGTCGCTGCATATGTTATATATGTATTGGTTTGCATGTACTCCAAATTATAAGATGCTTGAAATTAGTTTGGTTTGGTTAAGTATTGTTTAACGTCCTATCAACAGCTAAGGTCATTGAAGGACAGCCTCCCCTGTGTGCAAGATGCATGCGTGTAGTGTATGCGTGTGTGTTTTGGGCGGCTGCGATATGTTCGTGTTTGTCTCTTTGTGATAGCGCGGAACTGATGCCGACTTTATAGTGCTACCTCACTGAAACATACTGCCGAAGACACCCAGCAGAACACCCCACCCGGTCACATTATACTGACAACGGGCGAACCAATCGTCCCACTCCTAAATTGCTGAGCGTTAAGCAGGAGTAGAAACTACCATTTGTACAGACTCTGGTATGTCTCGGCCATGGGGACAGAACCCAAAGCCTTCCTCGCAGGTGCGAACGCTCAACTAAAGTCCAAAAGTGAGGCATTGTCAATGTGACCTTTTGGTAATAAACTGTGTGAGGTCTTGTATAATAAATAGAATTTATGAGTAGACAACAGATTACACCCTATAAAACCTGAACTACGTGAATGGTATCCTAGCTACGGCTTGTTCTAGCGATCGACTCCTCAAGTTTAAAAACAAATATTGGGAGAAGAATGTTGAATCATAGTCTGTTTCTGAATAGCTTTGACAGTATTTACCTTTATTTCACATGTTTTTACCTGTAGTTACTTGTTCTAAGTAAGGTTAAACAAATGAATGTATAGCTAGAAGCTGGTGATTTTTAATACGATATCACATAAGATATCGTATTAAAATATATTAAAATAAAAGTATTCCATAAAGAATTCAAAATGAAAAACTTTTTGTAGTGATTGTGATGATAATTATGATATTTGATACAATACATTATTTTACTTTGTAATACGTTTTTAGTTTAAAAACATTATAAAAATACAATAGTAGTAATATAGAATAGTTATTTCTGAGCAATACAAAAAAACTTTTTTGTTGTATCATTGAATGATATACCTAATTTGCCAACTAAAACTCTAATTTAAAACATTTTTTGTATGTGACAAGGCGTTGTGTTATCGATAATAAACCATAAATAACAAGAATTCCACGGAATTATGTCTTGAGTGTCGAATATCCCTGCTTTGACCATCAACAGCAAATAGTTTGAGAATCATTCATGATAACCGAACTTAGCTGATGTTGACTTATTTTCAAAATTTCAAATTCAGATTGGACTTGAGAATATATCAAAATACATAAACAAAATTGATGGAAAGTTGATATGATGTTTTTTTGGTAATTAAGATATTTAGAAAACAATTTTCAGATCCTAGTCAGCATCCGAAGCAGATATTGAGTATTGAGACGCACTTCAGACGTAAGCAAACTTATGTTTATCAGTGTGATCTGTAGGCTTATAGTGTTAAACTGACTATAATTGGTTTGCCTTTTGTCCTTCTATATCAACACAATATATAAACATCACATTCATGAGAGGGCGATATTGCATATTTTCACCCCAAGGAAGCATTGTTGATATATTTTATTATACCGAGTGTCATGTTTAGGTGTTTCACCACTTCACCATTTTTAAAGGTCGACAAACGTTTCAGAAAAGTTTTCACTGGGATGAACCAGGGGCGCATACATTCGGCGCATGTAACAATTTTTGGAATAACACCCTGGCACTGGGACGAACCGTGCACGCATACGTTTGGCGCATGTGATATTTTTGGAATAACACCCTGGCACTGGGACGAACCGTGCAAGCATACGTTTGGCGCATGTGATATTTTTTGGAATAACACCCTGTCTTCTTTATCTTTGTAAAACGAGCAAGTAACATTGAACATGTTCAAATCTTTTTCAACCAATCAGATTACGAGATTTTAACAGAAGGTATAATAATATAATGTATTCTCCAAAAAGTTGGGGGAAACATGAATAGCCCCATAGCTATAGGGAAAGGCCCCGAGGCGAGGATATCTTTGCCCCTCTCCGAATAGGTCATTCATACATTAACCATTCGTGTACATTGGAGCGCAAAGACCACATTCATAGCATGGCATGTAACGTTTCACCATTTACAGTTAAACACTTCCTAGCAGACTGCATTGACCTTCAACTATCACGAGAGAAAAAAATCTATGAAAATATAACAAGTACTTAATATCTTTCCGAAACTGTAAATGCATCTACAATGTTCGACAACCTGAAAACTTTTGGTATTTTTAACTA
>NW_018408910.1:420700-420814 GCF_002113885.1 Mizuhopecten yessoensis | reverse complement strand
ATATCTAAGGAATATGGCGAAATTGCGTGTTTTTCAAAACGCTATATTTATTTCGAATACCATTGGTGAGTATACACACATGACAAAGTGTATATGCAACCGACTCAATAAAAA
>NW_018408910.1:419158-419272 GCF_002113885.1 Mizuhopecten yessoensis | reverse complement strand
ATATCTAAGGAATATGGCGAAATTGCGTGTTTTTCAAAACGCTATTTTTATTTCGAATACCATTGGTGAGTATACACACATGACAAAGTGTATATGCGACCGACTCAATAAAAC
>NW_018408910.1:414148-414447 GCF_002113885.1 Mizuhopecten yessoensis | reverse complement strand
ACAGCTACAGACACATAATCAACAGCTACAGACAATTTATCAACAACTACAGACACTTAATCAACAGCTACATACACTTAATCAACAGCCACAGACACTTAATCAACAGTTACAGACACTTAATCAACAGTTACAGACACGTAATCAACAGCTACAGACACTTTCTCAACAGCTACAGACACTTAATCAACAGCTACAGATACTTACTCCACAGCTACAGACACTGAATCAACAGCTACAGATACTTAATTAACAGCTACAGACACTTAATCAACAGCTACAGACACTTAATCAACAGC
>NW_018408910.1:407831-413318 GCF_002113885.1 Mizuhopecten yessoensis | reverse complement strand
ACAGACACTTAATCAACAGCTACAGACACTTAATCAACAGCCACAGACACTTAATCAACAGCTACAGACACTTAATCAACAGCTACAGACACTTAATCAACAGCTCCAGAGCTCCAGACACTTAATCAACAGCTACAGACAATTAATCAACAGCTACAGACACTAAGTCAACAGTCACAGACACTTAATCAACAGCTACAGACACTTAATCAACAGCTACAGACACTTAATCAACAGCTACATACACTTAATCAACAGTTACAGACACTTAATCAACAGTTACTGACACGTAATTAACAGCTACAGACACTTTCTCAACAGCTACAGATACTTAATCTGTGATCGAGAAGACTTCACATTAAGTGACTATTACCACAATACCGCTAGCCTGCTGGCCTTGTCGCCAGTAAATATCCCTACGATTCAGGACTAATTAGAGACGTGTGTCTTACAATCATGGAGTGCTCTTGGCCATTTTTACAGCTTATATACATGTGAGACTGTTTGGAGTACCTGAACTCGTGATCAAGAGTATGAAAAGATTAAAAATCCCAGCTTCATTAAAATATCATGTTTACAGTCAAATCATTTATCCTTCTTGCTTAGTCATCTTGTAGCATTATCTGGCCCTTTGTCATATTAAATCCTTAATAAGGATAGTCATACTAACAGACTAAAATACAATTGTAACAAACAACGTTCTCCGAAACTCATATCATGTTGTAACTATACTTAGCATATTAAAGAGACAGAATTTCTTTCAAGGTTATTCATTCGTGAAAAAAATCAGTATTCGGCTAAAATTCGTTAAGTATCTGTGGTTTTTAAAGGGAACCCATTAAATATTCTCTATGCCTATATAGCTATGTGTGTATAGATTAAGTATATTACTTACGCCGACACGCTTAGGAAAATAACACACACGATCTCAATTAAACCATGCATGCGCATTACATATTTCAACAATTATATGTTGGTGTCCCTAATCCTATCCCTACTTCTTTTGCTGTAACCCTATCCTTAACTTTAAAATGTTATTATATATATACAATAAAACACTATCCTTTTAGGCTATTGCGTGACACAATGATATTGTGTATATATATATACTTATTTGTTACGGAAAGGACGTAAGTAAGCTGCAATAACTTTTGTCCAATCCATTTGTCTTTGGTTACAATAAATTTGATTTAAACTAAGTTCTTCGTTAAAAACGACAAAATCAAAACAATGTCAATTTTACCACTTTTTTTGTTCATGTCTTAATTAACAAGTGTTCTTTTGCTGTCTAAAGTAATATGTTCAATTTATCACCATATACTGCTTGGAAGAAAACATGTCTGTTTTAAATTCAATATTTTGTCATTAAGTATGCATAAGCAAAATGAAATTTGCTATTATTATTTGGGATGAAATACGATATAGCTTCCACTTACTTCTTATCTTGTTTCAAATGTTTGTGAAAAATAAAATGAATAGCATTTATTTTTGATACAAACCTATGTGCTGAAATATACCTTCAAAACCTCCAGAAACCAACCAGATGTTAGGGGACATCTCAACCTAATGAAAGACAAATGAACTCCAATAAAGTAAGTCAAGGTGTTCGGTAAGGTTACGCTGTTTCCTTTCCCACAATCGCAAAACCTGTACACGTTATTTAATATCCCACAGCTCAAAAAAGCGCCCTGTTCACCGGCGATTAGGCCGAGTTTCCTCTGACCCTGACACACGTCTGGTGTTGGGGCCCCGACACAAGACATCTATCAGTCAAAAAGTCTAAGTCTGGTGTCAAGACCAGAGAGAACTCGGGCTAACCGGCGATCTGTTCCGGTTTTTGCCACCTGCTAATTCCCCCTACCAGAAACACTGTTTGTCACTGTAGACAAATTTAATAGCATAATGATGAGATGCTCACGGAATCATTAAAATATCGTTCGGTCGACAGTTTGTAATAAAGCAAGAGTTTTCGTCAATAAATCAAATAGCAATTTCTATTTCTTAAAATAAAATATTTAAAGAAAACACACAGCCTTATTGTTCTTATGAGACATCATTTAATGTTTGTTTTCTCCAACTGGTAATTCTAGATCTGTTGATCTCAAAGTCAAAAACGCATGCGTCGTCAGTTGTGAGATGGGAGGCATATTTAACTTGTTTACACATTCTGCTTGAACTCTTTAAGCAGGTGTGTACAATCTACTGACGCCTTCTTTACTTGATCGAGGTGAATAAAAATAGTTTCGACATTATTTTGATTGCTCATGTGTAGTATATAAAAAGTTGTAGACAGAAATACCCGATATGATTTTTGGTAATTCAATAGTCTTGCTTTTAAAACGATGTCCGTCTTCACAAACGCCAATTAAGTAGACAATTATGCAGCTGTCTATTAGGCGATTTATTTCCTGTGTGTCTGTTTCCTATTAAGTAGTTTATGAAATTGGATATTGCTTCTTAATACTAGATTTAAACTTGCGTGTACAATGTACCGATTTAAAACGTTTGATTGGTGTTTTCATTTGTAATTTATCACATCCTCTAACTATCAAACATTCCATGAATGGTATAATGTTATATAATGATCTTAATCATCTCGTTCGAGAATTTCACCTTTGATAATTGTGTTTATCTTTTATGGTTGCGTAATTGAAATTATATTATAATTTTGGTAATTGGATTTTAATCTTCTGAAAATCACATGACACAATCCAATTATTGATTCTCCTCCGTGGTTTTTGATTTGGCAGCGATTGATCCTTCACTGCAACTTGGACATTTCTTTCATTCTTTTCGAAACTGATATTTATACATACATATCTTGTAAGGACCGTACATATTGTCATACTTATGGGTCGACAGATGATCAATTGGTCATTGAATGACAAATGATGCATACATTTTCTCTACAGAAGCCCATGTTATCAATCCTCGATACTATATGGGTTACGCTCACTTTCGCTCTCTGTACCCCTTGAATAATATGTGATAGCAAACTTGAACTTAACCGACAGATTTCTTTGATGTACATCAAAAGATCCAACTAGTCTTTTTGTCTCATCCACAAGACAGCGCACACTGAACCTTCGATTTTGCTACTCCATGCGGGGAGCGAAAGTGAATGTAATTCCTGGAGTATCGGGGATGCATGGTATCTATATATATCTTGCTCTAACGCACATTTCCTCAAACGCCATTTATCTATCGAGTTCCGATCTGTTCTACACCCTTTGCAACATAAATTATGTTCGGTTCCTGGACATGTGGAAATACCAGTTAGCAAAAAGGCCGATTACGCCGCCAAAACGGCTTCATTGCTACTAACAATTGACTGTTAACTTTGCTTCATTCATTTTAAGCAATGAGCAGACAACAAACTATACTTTATTAAACCTGTAATCGGAAAAAGGGGCCCTTGATGTTGTTACCGACCATTAATTGACTCTAATAACCTCTGGTATGTTTGTTGATGGGTCGTTAAATACGTAAATAATACTAACTGGTGGGTAAATAACGATATCGAAGCTATGATGAGGAAACTTTCCCATAGTTAAGTTGTGGCATTTGATTTGATGTGTGGTCTTTGCGGCGACATTTCCCATGGTCACGTTTATAACATTTGAGACATCTTTGTGTTGATGTTAATGAAGTGAGCTTTGATATGTTATGCAGTAACATTTAATATGTAGTTTGATGGCATTTGATATGCTTTCTGGACATCCGAAATGTTTTTTTGATAGTGTTGATGATTTGTAAGGTTGTTTTGGAATGGTGTGGACTTACGAAGAGCTTTTGCTTAGATTTGAGATGTTGCTTGGTGACTTTTGAATTTGTGTGGTAGCTTCCTACACAATGTAGATGATTGGACGCTGTCCTTTAGATGTGCCAGGACCCTTCAGATGTTGAGACATCTATGGACAATTTAAATATTTGTGATCTTTCAAATGTTGTGTGATGGCCTTCAGATAACCTGCACATATGCTTCATGGTTTAATCAAGTTAACTATTTTAGATTTATTATCATTTTTTATTTAGATATGCTATCCTCTTTTCTTTTATAAAGTTGGGGTCAACATTTGGCCCCCACTTTGATTTCTTATATTCTTTGCCATATGTAGATACATAAAAATGATCAATAACTGCATAAATGATCATTCATATGCTACTGATAACCGTAGTGGACCTAGGCCTCCTTGCGTAACACCAGGTTGAGTGACGGGGGTTACCTAACAAAATGACAGATACATGTCACAGGCGAATGTTATATTAAAAATGAGTTATGAAAGTGTACAGTGTATAAAATTACTGTTATTTTGATACTAAATATGTTATATTAGTATACTTGAAATAAGCGTAGTGATACTTTTAATAAGGAAAACATGCAAACGTTTCACAAAATTTAAAATATAACCAACATTGTCAACTTGCCTATATATAGTTACAATGGTAGTCTATATTTTAAACTTTTTAAAAAACTACCCATATATGTATTCTGTCTACAGATTCATTTTTATGCAATATCAAAACCGGTAAAGTACATTTGTAGCATGCCAAACATGATCAATGCCCAATTTCACATAATCTTGAAGATTTGATTATCAATGTTCATTATGGTAAATACCGATACATTTTCTGTTTTTGCATCATATCAAACCACTTTATTATTTTACGCATGTTTTAAATTTATGTGCAGCAGTAATCTTTCCTCTGGAGAACTACTTAAGGTTATGATTGTGTTATAGACAAAGATATGCAATTATATAAAAAATAATAAAATAATCTTTATATTAATACTATTATACACTTTATTATACTTCCCGCAAAGAAGTTAGGGAGGGGGGATATTGGAATCAGCTTGTCCGTCCACCTGACCGTCCGTTGAAAAAGTTTGTCCGGACAACTCCTTCTAAAAGTGGACCAATTTCAAAGAAAGTTTCCAGATATGATAACTAACACCTGCGTGTGTGCATCCAGGCATTATATTTTCATCCTGACCTTTTTCTTACATAGTGATGGCCCTTTGTTGAAAAATCCTTGTCCGGACATTTCCTCCAAAACTAAGGGGTGAATTTCAACGAAAGTTTTCATATATGTTAACAACCACCTGATGATGTGCATCCAGGTATTATTTTTCTTCAACCTGACCCTTTTTAGGAGTAATGGCCCTTTGTTGAACAAGAGGCCCATGGGCCTTAACGGTCACCTGATATATTTATACAGAGAGTTGATTTTGTTTTTAACATGAACAGAAATATTATTCAAAGTGACAAAAAACAATAAAACCACCTTACTCAATATCTAGCATACAGATTTCAGACTAAAAAGGATTTGAAACTAGCACCTCTGATTCTTAACAAGGAAAATGAAGAAATTTTAGCACACTGACTCCTTTGAGCCCCACCCTACAGCCCTTGGGGGTAGGGCTGGCTCAAAATTTTCAAAGTATCAAACTGTCAATTCAAGGTTATAATTCCAATCAAGTTATTA
>NW_018408910.1:242697-405793 GCF_002113885.1 Mizuhopecten yessoensis | reverse complement strand
AAATTTCATTGAAATTGGTTCAGGGGTTTTGGAGAAGAAGATTTTTGAAATTTTAGTCAATTTGACCCTTTTTGGCCCCGCCCCTCAGGCCCCTGGGGGCTTAGGACTAAACCGGCAACTCTTTTTGTTGACCTTTGTCCATGGAAGGTCCCTGCAAAATTTCACTGAAATTGGTTCAGGGGTTTTGGAGAAGAAGTCGAAAATGTAAATTGTTTACGGACGCACGACGGACGACGGACGACGATGAACAAAAGGCGATCGCAATAGGTCACTTGAGACTTTGTCTCGGCTCTGTCAAGTCATTTGCTACACAACATTTGTACAAATTCGGGTAATTCAAGGATGTAAATTAAAAACACCTGGCTATGTTGGACACAACAAGACCTCAATCAGAGGAACTAATTTCACAGGAATTTGGCAGACTTATTTGATTTTGAGAAGCTTTTGGTTTGTTTTGTGGTTTACGTCCTGCCAACAGCTATGGTCATTCAAGGATGTGCTATGTTTTGGTTGAGAAGGAAAACTGGAGTGCCTGGAAAACCCCCCACCAAACTTGGCCAGTACAGTGACTGCCCCACATAAACCTCGAACCTGCAACCCGGGTGTTGGACATCCTCACTACTCCAGGGGTTACGCTAACTTTCACTTTCTGCACCCCTGGAATATGTCATAGCAAAATTGAAGGCACAAAGATAGCTATTTGATTGGTCGCAGGTAAAAAAAACCTGACCAATCGCTAGACTGATACCCATCTTTTGAAGATTACAATTTTTAACGTTACGTTCCAGCAAGTTTCTTTTGATGTACATCAAAGGATCAAACTAGCCTGCTTGTCTGCACACTGAGCCTTTAATTTTGCTATGACATATATTCCAGGGGTGCAAAGAGCGAAAGTGATTTTAATAGACGGCCAGACGACGCCTTAACCACTCGGCCACTGCGGCCAAATTTGGAAAAGCAGCTGGACTAAATGAAACAAAGTCATCTTTGGATTCCTGGTAACAAACAGTCTAGTAATCTATGTTTCAATGAGGCTAGGCAGTATACCTAGATACCATTTCTTCGTTTTACTACACAGAGGGCAAAACTACACTAACATGTGTAGTGCCAGATCAGTGGGATTACTTCTCCTAACAATATCAGCATCACTGATTCCTCATAAACAAACAATGCTAACATTATCTTCTGTCATGATAGCAGCAACACAGAAACAACACCAAGGTTAACAAGCTTACAAGGGATCCCGTCTTTAAATGATAGAGCATCGGACATTGCTGATCGACTTATAAATACTTTCTAATGAAGTGAATAGATGCCATGCAATCCACACATACATGTACCCACACAATAACGTACCCACACAATAACGTACCCACACAATAACGCACCCACACATTGTATTTTCCAAACATTTATTATTCAATGGTATTTTGATGAAAGTTATTTTTTTCTGTGCATCTAGCTTTTGTACATTTCAACTATCTGTCAAGAGAGTAAGAAAAATACTTCCTTAAAAGTTTTCAATATACTGTAAGAATACACCCAGTGATTTTTAGCTCATTTTTACAGCCAAGTACAGGCTGTTTCCCAAAATGACCAAAACATGAGGAATGTATTCCCAATTTCAATACAAATCATGCTATATTTTCCCAATTCATAAAGGAACAGGCTGTTGTAACATTTAGGTAAAACAAACACCGACACATCACAATGTAAAATATTTTCTGGAATAAACACTGATGAGCACCAATATTTATAATGTATAGTAATTGGGTTGAGGGTGATTCGAGTACAGGCCCTTTGACCAAACCCATTTCCACAACATTATACCGTAATTAATGTACAACAAAAGAGTTCTACTGTTAGACTTTCATAACTATACAGATTAAGCCACTTGTGAACACGATCAGATCTCTGGTGACCTCTGACCTCATGGGTTAATATCAATAATCTGCCACTTGTTGACCATGGACAGGTAAGGATCTATTCTCTGGTGACCTCTGACCCTAATGATTAATCTCAATAATCAGCCATCTATTGAATATGGAGAGGTCAGAATTAGGTCTCTGGTGACCTCTGACCTCATAGATTTATGTCAATAATCTGCTACTTATTAAACATGGACAGGTAAGGTTCAGATCTCTGGTGACCTTTGACCGTAAGGATGAATGTCAATAAACAGCCAAATGTTGCCCATGGACAGATCAGTATCAGGTCTCTGGGTAACCTCTGACCTCATGGATAAATATCAATAAGTAAGGATCAGATCTCTGGTGACCTTTGACCCCATTGATTAATGTCAATATAGAGTCATTTGATGACTTTAGACAGGTCAGGATCAGGTCTCTTGTGACTTCTAACCTCATTGAATAATGTCAATAATCAGCCACTTGTTTACCATGGCAGATCTGGATCAGATCTCTAGTAACCTTTGACCCTATTGAGTAATGTCAATAATTGGCCATTTGTTGACCATGCATAGGTCTAGGTCAGTTCTCTGATGACCTTTGACCCTATTGATTACTGTTACTAATTAGCCATTTGTTGCCCATGGACAAGTCATGATCAGATCAATGGTGACCTCTGACCCTAATGTCATGAATCATGTAGATACAGTCTCTTGTTGACCTCTGTGATGGAAAGGTCAGCCAGTGGAGGTATGGACTCGGGTGGGAAGCTTCTGTCTGACGGCACAATGGTGTGACTATCTGAAAAAGCAACCCGTAAATGATGTTACTGTATAATACTTGATGACTTCTTGCAATCTCATTAGCAGGACACTAAACATATACATGTGACCAGTTCTCAAAAACTCATGCACAGTAAAACCTCCACATAATGCTCTCTGTTTCATTTGCCACCTTGTTCACTGCCAACTTATTTTAAGGGTTCATTTTTTCATTTTTTTTAGATTTTTTTATACATTTCCCACAACTTATTGCCAAACCCCTCAATAACACCAAAGTTCCTCTTGACAACTGGTGGCAGTATAATGAGGTTTTACTGTAAATCAGTTTTGCAGTGAATATCAATTTCAAAATACATGTAAATAGTCCTACACTTAACTAGGTGTTTGATACATGAATATTCATAGGTAATTTTTCAACATACAAAAGATATTTTTGCATGGTCAGCATGACTGTTATCTTAGCCAAGATGTGCATTTGAAACCTGCAATTCAACATTTAAAAACCTTCCTTTTTTTTTAATTTTCATTAAAGCATACAATTTACCAAATTATGGATATTTGTGAAGGTAAGTATGATGGGATATGAACCTGAAAAGGTTAAAATAACCTTGCCCTTACCTTAGTTGATATCATTGTTGCAGGTTCATATCACATCATATTCACACTAAAGTCCATAGTATGAATAATAAAATCTTAATCTGTAATAACACCTTGGTATACAGGCATAACACCTGGGAGTACAGACGTTTTACCCATCTGATTAAAGGATATGAATCATTATCAGGATAATCATTAATTGTTGTAAATTTATTCAAAATGCCATAACAGGACTTTACAGTTATGATAGCCTGATCGTCTGAGACTAGTAAGAATCTCCAACTAGACTAGTGATTCTAAAAACTGCTAGCCAGATTGACTAGTCAAAAATGATTAACTCATCCACCCCTGAAACTTCATAATGAACTATTCCAACCGTTGATTAGGAAGAGTTCAAATGTGTCTTCAGGGGTGAATGAGTTAAAGCTTAATTATCTTGTTGAATAGTTTTCAGCTATGAAATTGCACATGGACTAATAACAATTGGATATAACTACCCCAACAGACAAGTGGTATTCAAAATGAATTTCTAGCCCTGTATAAACTTCCTACAGTACATTGGCAGATTTTGCTCTCACCTTTGATTATCTCCCTTGATGTAAGTGGCGGAGAGTTCAGAAAGGTCAATCCAAAATAGAGAGAATAGCTCATCAGGAAACAGAAGCACGCAAATGTAGGTAAGGCAACTGCCCATTGTCTGTAAAGTGAAAATCGGTTACAAGTCAGGGTTATATATGTGTAAATTCTGTATATGTTTTGGTCACTAGACCAGCTGCAGCTAGCCCCAAGGTCTACAGCATTTACCTAATGCTGAAGCCTGCAGGTGTGTTAGTAGCTGTATGTGCATATCATCTTGGATGTTGGACATCTAAACAGAATCTTAAAATAATACATATATATATATATATATTAGACATTATGTCAATCTGAATATAGCCCTTTATAAAATAATTGCTTTTCAATGTGTTATTTTGTGTGATGTGAATTATAAAAAAATTAAGAGCTGAGTAAGAGTCCAGTTCATTGTGAAAGTTGAAAACTGTTTCACATGGTCTTTAGGACTATAAGCTTAATTATACCATTCACTCTCTTAGGGCCATACATATCACACGTAATATAGAGTCCTGATAACCTAATTAAGGACTAATGATGCTTCTGATAACCTAATTAAGAACTTATGATGCTTATTTTATTTAACAGAGTTATGATAGATGAGGAATCACCCACACCTCAATGTACATGTATCACCCTTTCTGTGCCAGACTTTTTTACCCTTCATATTTATCTTTATTTTTTCCATGTATTTGAAGACAAAATAAGAAATGTATTTTCCTTCAAGAAATAGTGTTGAACATCTTTCAAGATAGGATTATGTGTCCGATTTCATAATTGAAGAAATGAAAGTAAGAATTTGGGAGACTTGTTCTAAATTAAGAGGAATGTACAGTTTTGATAGCAATTAACCTATTTTACAAAAACAAAAAAAATCATATATATATGTAAAAATGTAGAAAACATCACTATATACTCACTTCTGCGGCCAGTAGTCAAGTCCAAGTTGGTGTAACCATGCATCTGGTACCCACGCCCATACAAGGTACAAAACTGAAAAAATAGGTCATTGAATGTCAAACTAAAGAAACTGTTAGTGAGCTCACAAAAATATACCACCTTGTGCTTAATTACAGTGTTTCTGGAGCAGAAATTAAAGTTTCAAGGGACACAACTCCATGAAATATAGTCAAAGAGTCAAGTCCTTTCTTCATGCACAACTTCATACAAGTATTTTCACTGTGTAAATTTACAAAATAATCCAACACAAGGTTTAGGAGGAGTTGGGTTTACAAGGATCAAGGTTGACAGTCAATCACGAACGGACAAACAAACGGGTGATTCTATAACCCTTCGCAAATTTATTTTGCAGAAGATATACTAATATTTAAGGTACTTGCCAATAAGCATATAATATACAGTATTTATTCAAAACAAAATTTGCTTGTAAATTAGGCCACTTCTCATTTTTTTTTTTAAACCTAATAAGGTTTACAGGATGTGTTGAAAAAGGGTGCATTATATATATTGAGTTTTTTAAAATACCAGTTTTAAATGTGTTTGTGAGGAAATGATATACCTGCATATGTTACAATACACATCTGTCTTTCAACATACTTTTAAACTGACCATTTACAAATACATGTATTAGTTAAGTATAAACATATTTATTGCCAAAATTAGACATAGGATTAGGCACAGGTTATAACAACTTATCAACGCCTTCTCCCGATATATAACAAATACATGTATACATGTAATCTTATTATATCTAAAGTATACCTGAATGTAAGACAATTAAGTCAGAATTCTTCATAATAGTTTATTTACACCCCAGAGAACATTACAAGCACAACTGGATCCCAAAGGTCTTCTATATGACTTTGCTGCATAAACTTACAAAACAAAACAAATGCCAGCAGGTACAGGAAAAATCCGTAGATGGCACGTTCAGGTGTTGGTGATGGGGAATGTTCCGGCATTCTTTACCACAATCAACGCTGCATGCTCAGCTATAAGCTATTAGGCAGTAACAAATTCACAGTTGATAGATAATTTTACATTGATCTGAAAACAATTCTTTATATATATAACACCAGTTTTAAACACAATTAGATTATAGTAGACGGCCCCCATCTCTTGAAAACTGAATTATTAAGAAAAACATCAACTAATGTTGATCCTTTGGATTGTCTGATACTAGGATCAGAGTAACCAGCTGTTTCAAACTAGAGGGAGTTTTAACACATATATAATATAAAAATAAAGTCATGATTACAGACAGATTAACCTACGTTGATCACTTTGGAAACACAGACTTCTATCGTTAAAATTATTCTTGCTTGAAATATGTCATAAGGCGACAATAACATTACAATAAGCTTTCAATTTTGTATAGCCATGGTCGGGTTGGTAGTTACAGGTGCTCGGGTTCTGGAATTAATGTGATTTAATTAGGTTTCGCACAGGTATCATATGATTTATTAGTATAGTTGGATGCAATACTTAAAAAAGAAGCGTTATATTTAATCTAGAACCCAACTATTAACTATATTATAGTGATGTGATATTATCATGTGCAATGCTTAACTGTAACAAATATATATTCTAAAACCCAAACACCTGTATAGTTACCATATATTTCTATTTGTCCATTTCTATAAGCCCGTGTTTCTTCTGGCCCTGACCCAGCCTTAGACATTTTGACAGATTGTTATCTAGACATCTATAACTAATACTATCTGTCAAAAAGTCTAACGTCTGGTGTCAGGGCCAGAGGAAACTCGAGCTACATTTCTATCTACTAGGTAAAACAGCTGTTTCCTACATGATCTATGACGGGAACAAGTATATCAACATCCTGTAGCACACTGTGCTTACTGTTTACCTTGATACTAGTCTAAATCATGAACCAAGCAGAATATTGTTTCAAGTTCTTCTTTTCCTTCCTGT
The DNA here is from genome assembly GCF_002113885.1 of Mizuhopecten yessoensis. Classification (NCBI taxonomy): domain Eukaryota; kingdom Metazoa; phylum Mollusca; class Bivalvia; order Pectinida; family Pectinidae; genus Mizuhopecten; species Mizuhopecten yessoensis. The sequence goes on along the minus strand of NW_018408910.1, from coordinate 399,003 downwards.
AAACACACCGCAAAATTATAATATAGTAAACCGTATTAGGTCATTGTATATCCGGAAAGAATATTACTTTCTTTCAACATTGATAATTCAATGTTATTGAATTTTTAATGAACATTTCTTACTTAATTTTATTTTGCTATATATTTATATATTTAGATCAAACAAACATACTAAAGAAACAGAATGTAATGAACTTTTATTTGTTTCCGGAAAAAGATATACTTATGTTTTCTATATTATAGTTGATTAAATACCGGAAGTACCATTTCTGTTTACATCATGGCGGCGATTGTCTCCACTGGTAAACAGTGGAAGGATTTTTTCGAGAAAAATAACCATTTGCCACCTGCAGAAAACCGGGAACAAGCTGCTCCTGAAATATCAACTCCGATTTGTATAAGCCTGACGGGAATTGAAGGTCTATTTGTTCGAGTAAGTATTCAATTTTAAATTTATATTTTGCCGCGTGTCTGAGCATGTTTTGATGCGAAAATGTTGACATGGATTTTACATTATCAGTTCTCTCACAGCAGAAAATATACAAATATTGTGAATATTTTGTATAAAGGATATAGTTGTCTTTGTCCATCGCAAAGAAATACATGTAGCAACCTCAATCCAACATAACACTTAATAAAGAAATTCAAATTTAAGGATCCAGAGATACAAAGAACAGTGTAAAAGAAGATGATTTTATGTCGTATTCATCAAACAAACGGGTGGGTTGTCCTGCTGGGTGTCTTCGGCAGTATGTTTCAGAGTCAGAATCAGTTCCGCGCTATCACAAGGAGACAAACACATATCTCAGCCTCCCAAAACACACACGCATGCATCTTGCACACAGTGGAGGCCGTCCTTAAATGACCTGAGCATATAGATGTTGATAGGATCTAACAGCAAGCAGCATGTGATATTTGTGGAGATGTTTGCTTGAGAGACCTATCTAGGGACCATCCAGTGCATTACAGAAAATGAGAAAGGAGTTGCGGCTGACATTCCCATTTAAATTAAAGTGGTCAAAGGGTTAGTGCCAGCACTGGTACTGCCACCTCAAAATATTGTTAACTGACTATGAAGGTTTCCAACAAACAATTAATTAAGCCATACAGATGACCAATTAGATCATCTGTATGGTTTAAAGGATAGGAGAGCTTCTACCATGTACAGAAACCATTTAAGGTGTCTCTTGTCAATACCAGCAACAATTCTAGTCTACAAAAATATGTACAGCCTCTTCACAAAGAGTATTCCTGATTGGAACCATTTAAAGGAGTAAATCGTCTTCATCGGGAAACTTGAGGCATTCAAGGCGGCTCTGCAGCACTGAAAACCATTTTTAACATGCACTCTCCATTTTAACTATGCAGGTATTGGATTCTAACAATATATGAACCATTGTATCAAACATAAGAAACACTAGTACTTTAGTTTGTGCATTTAGGTGCATCCCTGATCCAGGGGCACAATTGCAGGAGATGGCTTCTGATTGCCTAAGAGATTGTCTGATATGACGGATGGTGAGAATATTTAATATGTATATTTTCAGTATTATATGCACTGGTAATTCAACAGTGATCTTTTTAAACCATTAACACATTTGAACCTTACCAAATCAAAGACTGGTTAAGTCCAGTTTAAAATTGTTGGGGCGGGGGTGAGGTAATAGTCCGCAATAACATATATGTATATATGCATGTATTTATGGGGCAAAGAAGTAATTCCAACAGTGTGGACAAGTTTAGGTTGTCAAATTTTCGGAGCGATCCGCTCCTTTTTCAAGACACAGTGAAACAGAACAGTTACATGTACATATACATCATATTACAAGAAGATAGAATTGATATACTATAATTGAAAATATAGCTATTATATAAAACCAATAGTCCCTTATAATATATAATGATAAATGAATGCATAAACCTATGGCTATGGTTGCTTTTCCTTGGTGAACATATAGCAAGATTGATTATATTTTAGTTTCATGTGTGATCTAAGACTCACGTATATGTAACAAGCCCCCAAGTTTTGGCGAAGAATTTCTCAACTGCATTTTACTACTAGCATATCTCCCCCTAGTTTAGAACTAAGAATCAGACATCCAAGTGATCAAAATTATCAAAGTTAATTGTTTTCTAAATACATATATGTAATTCAATATTCTAGAGACAGCGGCCAGTCTAGAGTGATCATACGCATATTTACTACCTTTATTCTTGAGTGATTGGAATATATAAATGGCTTTGATTTATTTATATGATAGAGTTTTTGTGAAAGGAACCAGGCACTGTAAAGTACATATAAAGTTACCTGTATTGTATATCTACATAGTTCATTGGAAATCACAGACATCTGTCAATGGGTTTTTCCACGTCAGGGTTAGGTCTCCAATCCCCTTAATATACTGGTAAGATATGGTATAAGATGCTGTAATGTGCCATGATTATGGCGAACAGGCTTGATTGCCCTTAGACTGATCTTTACTTATTGTCAATATTGTGCTGTATTTTACATTATACTCAAAATACTTAAAACTTTCATGAGTAAATAAAAGACATAATGCTGGGATCCCTTCCCAATGGAAAATTCTTTACCATTTAAATCACAATTAAAATTAATTGCTAAATTTTTATTTACCAAAATCTCTGAAAAATTCCCAATTTAAAAACAAACATTTAACAAATAACATCTCAGCTTGTTTTCAGTTCACATGACAATGCAATGGTATCATCTAAAATGAAATAACTTTTGATTGATAAGGATATTTAAGTCATTTAGATGATACTTTGCAAAAAATCAGTGTCGGTGGTATCATTTCACAATTCCTAATTTGGTATACACTATACAGAGATAATCCTGTATAGGGGGCCATAATGTTCCAATTTTATTTTATTCTTATTTAGAATCGTCCCTCTCGATTTTGATATTGACTAAAAAATGCTGAAAATGGGACACTGCTCTCAAAGTCCAGGAATTTTCCCAGGGTATATACCACAACACATTTTCTCGATTCGTGAGCATCATGCATCATTTGCAAATTAGTGAAAAAAGCTTTGACATAAATCAAGTACTTCATTATTACAATAGGAATATTTGGTTAAATTATTGGTGTAGGAAAGGACTTTTCTACTTTCAAATCCAAGGGTTCTCATCTTTTTCCTTGCCTTGTACAGTCAACATTCACAATAAATGGACATGAGACCTTACTTTTTCCCAAAAATAAAATATCAAACTAATGCATAAGATAAATAGCATAATAGATGATGGCAGGCTTAACTAATTTATGCAGCCATAAATGAGATGAAATGCTAATTTATGTTAAAAGATAGATAAAGAACTATTCAATATCCTTTGGTAACTGTAATGAATTATAAACTGCAGTGCAATCTAAAGTTATAGTTTATATACAGTAAAACCTTGTTATAAGTATACTGCCACCTTTTGTTTAGCCATGTGGGGTTGCCACATGGTTTGGCAACACATTGACTTGTATGGAATTGTAATGAAATATCAACTTTATTTTACAACAATTATGAAACAAGTTATATCAAGTTGTATTAATCACTCTCGTTGGCTTGGATGTTAGCTGTTGGGGGTCTTAATGTGGAAGGAAACTGCAGTATCAGGATTCGCACCCGGCTGCCTTAAAGCTTGGTTAAAGGCAATTACAAGTGCGCTATCCACTGCGCCATACGACTGTCCTGTGCATTTTGACAGTAGGTAATAAGGTAGCAAACAAAACCAGGGACATTCTAATGATATTCGCTGTGTACAGTATACTTAATTTGATGCAGTCGTTTCATGAACCTGCAGGCAATTAAATGTAAACTTTAATAAAAAAAATAACTGAAAAAAAATATTATTGACACATAAAATAAATAATTTGTTCCGAAATGATACTTGGAACATTTGTTCATTAGATTTTTATCACAGGTGATGGATATTGAGCAATATAAATGTGTTATATATGACATCTAGGTGATACGTACATGTAGATGGAAGTGAACATGAAAGGGGAACAACTCTTATAGTACTATACAGATTGGAAAATGATATCTAGGGAAAGTTGTCCAGGACAGGAATTGGTCATTTATCAATGGTTAAAATTTCAGAAAAATCTTGGCCTGGTCTGTAGACACCTATACAAGAGAAAATAACTTGGAAATCTATTGAAGGAATATTAATGATAACAGTTGATTTTATAAATAAATGATGTTTATTTTCATTGATTCAAAATTATTGAAATATCAATAGGGATATTAGTTTCATTTATATTTGACAAAGACAGTTATATAAATTAGTAATGGCCTTTTATTTATAATAAAATGGCAAACAAATCCATGCCAAAAAAAGTCAAACAAATTCGGAACACTTCTTGGTTGGATATGCATGTACATATACGACACAGAGCATAGGGACATATTGTACCTTTTGTAAGCCCTGATATAAAACTCTACCCCACCCCTGGTAGTCATTACTAATAGATTTGTACAACCCTTGAACACATCATCTAAAAATCAATAAACTTATAAAACTATTTTTATTATAGAACATACATTTACTACATATTATAAATTATCAGGGCTTGAAAATGAGGGTTTAAGAGCCCGATAGTTTATGACCTAAGGGAAATCTCCAGTCGGAATAATCACAGGATTAAAAAACTGCTAGCCAGACTCACATGTCAAATTCTTATATAATATATATATAATGTTTTTTTTACATAAATCTTATAACAGTCTGTTTCTTTATTATTTGGGGAAAATATAGCACTTATTTTATTGGAATTGGGAATATATTCCTCATTTTTTGGTCATTTTGGGAAAACAAGACGGTACTTAAAATTTTAGCTAGAGGAAACAGCCTGTATTTGGCTGTAAAACGGAGCAAAAAAATCACTGATACATATATAATACTTTATGTTAAATAATACAGCAGGGCCTATATATAAGAGATACATTTTAAAGGTCAGTTCGATAAGATCTAGGTTTCTAATTTTACAGTGCAAATTCTTTTAACCAAGATACAGGTATTGACCAATATTTGTTAATTATTTTAATAATTAAGTAATATCAAATTTTGACTTAGTCGATTGGGCTATCTTTTTTAAAACCACTAGTCCATGTTGAGATGTCACTAGTTTCATGCGTACCCATGCCGAAGCTACCCTTTTTGTCTACGTATACAGACCAGTAAAATTAGAGATACATGTACAAGCTCGGTGAACTGACAAGTGGTTTTTGAAATAGATTTCTAGCCATGTATATAATATACTTTGTAAACTGTCTGATCTAAAGTCACTGTAAAAACATGATTAGCAAAATAAAACAAACTGCAAGGGAACCAAAACAATTTTACAGTTATATCTCTCAAACTTCTTTCCAAATTAAAGCTCTGTGTGTTTAACTACTTTGGAACCCAACCTTTAAAAAGTTCAATGTTATACACTGTAAAAAATAGCAAGTGTTACAGACTAAAGTCCTATATACATGTATGTACATACATTTATATCATGCTGTAAATGACTGTCAGCGTGCAGTATACTGGGTAGGGAAGTGTCATTGACGCATGCGACTGTCTGATTAATTATACGTATACATGAACGTTGGACATTTTGTTATTTTAATTCAATTTCTATAACTTTATCGAAGGTTTGACTGTGGACTATTTATTTTAAAACATATTTATATATAATATCCTTTCCTTCTCGAAAATAAAATTTGAACATAATACACTGTAATAAATATTGGCAATCATTCAATTTAATTTAATTTAGATGAAATTTTAATGAAGGTACAATTTAACAAAATAAATCCATGTATTCCAGGATCTGTCTTGCGCACCGATAATGTATGTTTGTTAATATGTATATATTGTGACAGTTTAATTACTTTTAAAAGAAACAAAATATTGACTGCATGTATCAAAATGTTTCAATCCACTTTACTTCATTTTTAAAAAAAAATGTAGAATTTTCTGAAGTTTTTCTTGTTCAACATCGATTAAGGAATCTAAAAAAGATCTTATTTGAGATCTTGGCATTTTTCCTGTCAGATCAAATTGGGAAGAAAAAATGTTAAAAATTTCATTGAGAATTAAGGGGCCAAATCCCTACACATATAAATTGTAGTAGGTTAAATTAAAACTGACAGGATATGCATTGATCATTTAGTCGGCCACTGACCTGTGTAATGGGTTTGAACTTGTATCATTGAATTATTGTGTCGTTTCAATTCACATAGTCAATTTGGTTCAATTTGTATCTATTTTTTACCTGTGGGACAGTATGCTGTACAAAAACTTTGTTTACATAATTATTTAGTGTGCCTCCTTGATCGAAAGTCAGGTCATGATCACCCCAGCTCCTGATGTAAACAAACGTAAATACAAATGGTCTGACATTTCCACTGTATGGGCTAGCAACATGACAACTGTAGATTGTAATGTGAAATTCTCGTTTAAATACCTTCTCAACCCTAGCTATATATTACAGTATGACCAGCATGATAGTTAAGGTTCCATACTGTGACATGCATCACAGACTTGACTGTGATAGCATGACCTACTGAACCCTAGTGTGACCAGTCTGCTCTGTCCTATTGTGACCAGTCTGCTCTGTCCTAGTGTGACCAGTCTGTACTGTGACCTGCTCCACCCTAGTGTGACCAGTCTGCTCTGTCCTATTGTGACCAGTATGTACTGTGACCTGTTGAACCCTAGTGTGACCAGTCTGCTCTGTCCCATTGTGACCAGTATGTACTTTGACCTGCTCCACCCTAGTGTGAACAGTCTGCTCTGTCTTATTGTGACCAGTATATGTAATGTGACCTGCTGAACCCTAGTGTGACCAGTCTGCTCTGTCCTATTGTGACCAACTATACTGTGACCTGCTGAACCCTAGTGTGACCAGTCTGCTCTGTCCTATTGTGACCAGTATATGTACTATGACCTGCTGAACCCTAGTGTGACCAGTCTGTTCTGTCCTATTGTGACCAACTGTACTGTGACCTGCTGAACCCTAGTGTGAACTGCTGAACCCTAGTGTGATCAGTCTGATCTGTCCTATTGTGACCAGTATGTACTGTGACCTGCTGAACCCTAGTGTGACCAGTCTGCTCTGTCCTATTGTGACCAACTATACTGTGACCTGCTGAACCCTAGTGTGACCAGTCTGCTCTGTCCCATTGTGACCAGTATGTACTGTGACCTGCTCCACCCTAGTGTGACCAGTCTGCTCTGTCCTATTGTGACCAGTATATGTACTGTGACCTGCTGAACCCTAGTGTGACCAGTCTGCTCTGACCTATTGTGACCAACTGTACTGTGACTAGTCTGAATTATTCTGACGTTTTATCGACTTTTTTATATCGGTCTGTCATCGATTAACGTCGTAACTCCGGCCTTCTATAATATGCGGGAAATATGCGCCCCGCGCCTGGAGCGCACTTCAAACTGATATTTTAGAAACAAATCGTCACTTTCACACACATGTCGCACATGGATCGAAAGATCTATTCTTTATGCACAAGATGAACATACATAACATGCCTCAAATAACCAATACAATCACTAAAAACATATTTTTTCAAACTTACTCTGTTTTACTCTAGTTTTTTTTATAGCCCCGCCTTCTAATGCCACTTGACTAAAATCTCGCCGGCCTACGTCATAACATTGGGAAATACCTTCAGTAACGGGGGATCTCGTCAAGTCATGTGACATTGTTCATGGCCTAATTTCCATTAAAAACATGGGTTGGTATAGAAAACGTTGGAAAATACTTTTCGTAATGATCTTTGAAACATTTTATTGATACCACCTAGTGCATAAAGAATATATCTTTCGATCCATGTACGACATGTGTGTGAAAGTGACGATTTGTTTCTAAAATATCAGTTTGAAGTGCTCCATGGGCGCGGGTCGCATATTTCCCGCATATTATAGAGGGCCAGAGTTCTGACGTTAATCGACGACAGACCGATATCAAAAAAGTCAATAAAACGTTAGAATAATTCGGACTAAACTATGACCTGCTGAACCCTAGTGTGACGAGTCTGCTCTGTCCTATTGTGACTAAACTGTACTGTGACCTGCTCCACCTTAGTGTGACCATCCAGTCTGCTCTGTCCTGTTGTGACCAACTGTACTGTGACCTATTGAACCCTAGTGTGACCAGTCTGCTCTGTCCTATTGTGACCAGTATGTACTGTGACCTGCTCCACCCTAGTGTGACCAGTCTGCTCTGTCCTATTGTGACCATACTGTAGGTTGACCTGCTGAACCCTAGTGTTACCAGTCTGCTCTGTCCTATTGTGAACAACTGTACTGTGACCTGCTCGAGCTCCACCCTAGTGTGACCAAACTGTACTGTGCCTTGCTCCATCAAAGATTGAGTGATCACCAGACAGCTGGTTTACAGTAACCTGCTCCACCATAGGGTGACCAGCCTGCTCCATCCTAATTATATATATATATAATGTGACCAGTCTGTGCTGTGACCAGACTGTAGGTTGACCTGCTCAACCTCAACCAAAAATGTAACCAGAATGCAACGTGAGCTGGTCTTCCCAAGAGTTACCAGAATCTGACCATTCTGTTCCATCCTAATGTGACCTGTCTGTAATGTGACCTGCTCCACCCTATAGTGTGACCAGACTTTATCATAACCTGCTGATCATTCCAGCTCCTGATGTAAATAAACATAAATACAAATGGTCTGACAAATCTATTGTATGAGCTATCAAGTGTATAGTAACCTGCTACACCCTAGTGTGACCAGACTGGACAGTAACCTGCTCCACCCAAGTATGGCCAAACTGGACTGTGACCTGCTCCACCCAGGTGTGACCAGACTGGACAGTGACCTGCTCTACCCTAGTGTGACCAGACTGGACAGTCACCTGCTCCACCCAAGTATGACCAGACTGGATAGTAATCTGCTCTACCCTAGTGTGACCAGACTGGACAGTAACCTGCTCCACCCAGGTGTGACCAGACTGGACTGTGACCTGCTCTACCCTAGTGGGACCAGACTGGACAGTAACCTGCTCCCCCCAAGTATGACCAGACTGGATAGTAACTCCTATTGTGACCAGTATGTACTGTGACCTGCTCCACCCTAGTGTGACCAGTCTGCTCTGTCCTATTGGGACCAGTATATGTACTGTGACCTGCTGAACCCTAGTGTGACCAGTCTGCTCTGTCCTATTGGGACCAGTATATGTACTGTGACCTGCTGAACCCTAGTGTGACCAGTCTGCTCTGTCCTATTGTGACCAGTATATGTACTGTGACCTGCTGAACCCTAGTGTGACCAGTCTGCTCTGTCCTATTGGGACCAGTATATGTACTGTGACCTGCTGAACCCTAGTGTGACCAGTCTGCTCTGTCCTATTGTGACCAGTATGTACTGTGACCTGCTCCGCCCTAGTGTGACCAGTCTGCTCTGTCCTATTGTGACCAGTATGTACTGTGACCTGCTCCGCCCTAGTGTGACCAGTCTGCTCTGTCCTATTGGGACCAGTATATGTACTGTGACCTGCTGAACCCTAGTGTGACCAGTCTGCTCTGTCCTATTGGGACCAGTATATGTACTGTGACCTGCTGAACCCTAGTGTGACCAGTCTGCTCTGTCCTATTGGGACCAGTATATGTACTGTGACCTGCTGAACCCTAGTGTGACCAGTCTGCTCTGTCCTATTGGGACCAGTATATGTACTGTGACCTGCTGAACCCTAGTGTGACCAGTCTGCTCTGTCCTATTGGGACCAGTATATGTACTGTGACCTGCTGAACCCTAGTGTGACCAGTCTGCTCTGTCCTATTGTGACCAGTATATGTACTGTGACCTGCTGAACCCTAGTGTGACCAGTCTGCTCTGTCCTATTGGGACCAGTATATGTACTGTGACCTGCTGAACCCTAGTGTGACCAGTCTGCTCTGTCCTATTGGGACCAGTATATGTACTGTGACCTGCTGAACCCTAGTGTGACCAGTCTGCTCTGTCCTATTGGGACCAGTATATGTACTGTGACCTGCTGAACCCTAGTGTGACCAGTCTGCTCTGTCCTATTGGGACCAGTATATGTACTGTGACCTGCTGAACCCTAGTGTGACCAGTCTGCTCTGTCCTATTGGGACCAGTATATGTACTGTGACCTGCTGAACCCTAGTGTGACCAGTCTGCTCTGTCCTATTGGGACCAGTATATGTACTGTGACCTGCTGAACCCTAGTGTGACCAGTCTGCTCTGTCCTATTGTGACCAGTATATGTACTGTGACCTGCTGAACCCTAGTGTGACCAGTCTGCTCTGTCCTATTGTGACCAGTATGTACTGTGACCTGCTCCACCCTAGTGTGACCAGACTGGATAGTACCCTGCTCCACCCAAGTGTGACCAGACTGGACAGTGACCTGCTCTACCCTAGTGTGACCAGACTGGATAGTAACCTGCTCCACCCAAGTGTGACCAGACTGGACAGTAACCTGCTCCACCCAAGTATGACCAGACTGGATAGTAACCTGCTCCACCCAGGTGTGACCAGATAGACTGGACTGTGACCTGCTCCACCCTAGTGTGACCAGACTGGACAGTAACCTGCTCCACCCAAGTGTGACTCGAAAAAGACTTACCTGCTCTGCTCAAGTGTGACCAGACTGCACTGTGGTTTGTAACCACTCAAATGTAACCAGACTGCTATGAGACCTGCTCCACCCAAGTGTGACAAGACCTCTGACAGAGACTTGCTTTACCCTAGCATGAGCAGACTCTCATATAGTAGTGTGGTATATATAGCTGGTCCCACCTATAGTGGGACCACGATCTGTCTATACATATCGTGACACAGTCCTTGAGTCGTCAGGTACCACTTTATTGGATGTTTAAATACCTCTCTCTATACAAATAATCCAACAGTCTGAAATAGCGTTCATTCAGCTTTGATATATCAGTTTGACCAGATGTGGCTACACATTCTGCTTGGAATTCTGAAAGAGAATAAATAGAAATGAACATTGCACTCTTTATGGATTTTATTTGGATTTTCTGTTCTTCGCTGATTTGAGGGAGTTCAAGAGGATGTGAACTGCAATAAGTAAAAGTGATGTATTTAAAGCTATAACAGAAACTTAATTTACATAAAGTTATCTTTAAGTTTTGAGCATCATATTTGAGAATTAAGTATGATTATTCAGCTTTTAGAATAAACATGTAATTTGCATTAATGATTTTTCAAGGTATGCTAGCAGTTATTGATACATGTACCTCAAATTATCTATGACAAATGTTGAATTAATTAGGCCAAAAAACAAAATTATGTTTGTTTAGATTTAATTGTTTATAATAATTTCATTTCGGTATTTTTTTTATTTTCATGAATTAATATTATGCTTTAATTATATTTCAAATGTTACAATGCACTTCCACACATTATAACAATGGCTATTAATTTGGCAAGAATCATAGGTCAGACTCTCAGACCAGGAAGAAAGTACAGTCTGGTTGTGAACTTTTCCTGCATAGCTAATGAATTAATCTTAGATTCAAGTAGGTGATAAACTATTTAGCTAAGGTCGGCAGCAAAGTCTAGGGTAGGTCAAGATACTTGAAACACACATTCAGGTTTTTTGGCCTTTATATAATACGTATACATATACCTGGCATCAATATATTGATTTGAGGATGTGATTTAATTTTTATCAGTGTTCAGTTATTTGCAATAGGCAGTAATGAGTTCTGAAAATCAATAATGAACGACAATCATTGATCATGGGACACTTTATATAATAAGAATGTTTATGATCAGAATCTATAATAAATTAATCTTTAATATTATAATTTAAATTGCTTATTTAATATGCAATATCTATATAAGATTATATCAAGATGAATGCGTTGTACCTCTACAAGCCTACAGTTTAAGCACTCTATAAGATAATGTTTAATACCTTCCTAATACTTACTGAGTTTTTTGAACTCAAGAAATCTGTGGTCTCTCATAGGCTTAACTAGTTTCTGTAACGTTTTTTACTAAGTAATCTTTATATTCAGCCATGTGTGCAGTTAAACATTTTTTTTGGAGAAAATTGCTATTGTCAAAAACATGCCTCTTTTGCCATTGTAGGGGTATTGTGGACAAGAATGAAGATATAATTGATATTGATAATGATCAAAGTTAACACACGAGCTCATACTTGCCATTACTCTCCCTATTTTAGGAGGGAGACTCCCGATTTCGGACCCTTAAATTTTATATTTCCTATCGGTGAATTTGCTGAACTATTCCTATATATTCTAAAATCTAATGATGTGTGACCTTAGGCGATAGAATTAGACACTTTTTTTTATTTTTTATTTTTTTATTTTGAGCATGTCAAATTTTGTCCATGGAAATTTCAAACGGTTGGCAAGTATGGCAGCAGTATATATATACGCTAAGACAACAATTGCAAGCTTAAAACACTGTTATTATAGGGAGATTTTATACTAAAGAGACAATATAGATATTGATCGATGTATTGAAATTATTAATAGGAAATATTGATATTTTCATTCACATAAATAAAAACATTTTTATCATCAGATTGAAAACACAATTAGCTGGAAATGATTTTATCGACCTTGAACCATGCAGCTCTAGATTGAATGTGTTTGAGCAAATATTGAAACCATTGCTGTGAGCAATTAATTGTGTGAATTGAATTGCTTTTAGTGGGTGTCATTGATTTTAATAGTTGCTAAGGTAGGAGTTAGGTGGACAACTACAGTCGACATTATATATATGTATGACACTGTATATTGGGAAATTTTTGCAACATTTTAATTTTCTCCTTTTTCGCCCTGCACAATGAGGATGAATTTAATTATTACAGCAAACAATATTGAGCGATAAAATAAAAATAGTAATCAAATTTGAAGGGCAAAATTAGCGTTGGGCAAAAACAGACTTTATTGGAATATTCTAGGGCGAAACATTGATTGGTGAAAGTGTTCTGGTATACAGTTTATATATATATTCACAGCTGTATAAATCTGTGAAAATAAACATTTAATGCATGCAAAACTCATGGACAAGTACGTATCTTGATTGATATATTCTAGATCTTCTGATAATCAACTCCTCAACAATACAAACCAAAAGTGAACACACCTATATAATGCCTGTGATTTATTAAGACCATTAAACAATTTCTTCAATTTTATCTGTTGAAAATTATGTAACTTTGATAAGTATATATAATGATCACAATTTAATTTGTTCCCAATTTGGAAAGACTTTTCAATAGGTATTGTTTGCATAGCTATTTATATAAACATGTAGGTACATGTCCACAGGTTTTATCAGGGCTTTTAAGTTTGTACCGAAAAATATAGTAAAACATTATAAGGAAATGTTAGATTTCCGTGACAGGACGTCTTTTATATTTGGTATGTTTGTATAGTCATCAGATCAGAACAGATCAAACACTTTTAAGGTTACGTATATGCTTTGTACTACTGTTTATAATAGAGTTATATTACATATACTCTCTAATACGTCCCTGTATCTCAGTGTTTAGTGTCATGGGCCAAGTGTAATTAAATACGGTGAAGGTTCGGAAAGATCAACAAAAATGGTATACAGTGTACATGTTTATACGACAAAATAATTATAACCTTTTTATGTTCAAAGAATCTAATGTTAATCTGGACTAAAGTCTCGGTCGATGTATTGGAATCGGTCATTATGACAAATATATGCCTATTGATAGCTTCAATGATGGTCATTATCATCTGGTGTACATGTATGAACACGTGTGCTTGTATGTACGTAGGCCTTCATTACGATATTAACCTGTGTACTACACACCTATTTTTAGCTATTTTTAACTAACCTTTAAGATATATTGGACCTTATATAACATACATCAGCAGTCTATGTACACTATACAGTGCTTACCTATTTATTGCTTCTAATGATCTCATTAACTATTAATGTTTTTTCATGACCTGATGTGTGCTGTACCTGTCAAGTTTAATTCTGGCTGACGAATCAGGACCACAGAAATATTGATTCCAATGTTATTGATCTGACGTTTCCAAACAATTCAAAAACAAATATTTTTAATGTATGATTTATATATACGCCCAGGACACATGCTTGTCTATGCTGAACATGCATGTATGAGTCTCCCTATTTTGGCGGGAAACTCATGAGTTTTCACTTTCATTCTTCTGACTCAGACTTTGAATTTTGTCACTAGAATTCCCATACTATTGTTTTTTTAACCAAATCCATTTAAAAACATGTATTTATTGCACAGAATGGGATAGTTGGCACCAATTGTCAAATAGATTCGTGCACTGAAGTAAGATAAGATTATTTATTATTCTGCCACTCAGATTTCCCTAATTCTAAAATTGAAAATACAAAATGTACTTGTTCTAGCGTGTGCATGCATTACCTGCAGTAAGTATAATACACGTTTCTACCCCCTACGTTTTGTACTAGCCATAGGTACAAGTTGTATTGAACATTTATATCAGTGGAAACAACTTTTAAGAAGCTGATTTGTAACATATATATTGATAACAGAAACCCTGCTATCGATTGCTGTGGTTTTATAGCTTTACTGCTGCCAAGTTTTCAAATTGATTACGTTACATTTTTATCACACGCACAGAAAACGGATATATATCATTTAAAGGATTATGTCAATTAAACTTATGCTTCAAGAATATTTTATGCTGAAATTTAACATTTAAATTGCTGAGAAACTAGATGGATTTGAAACACCGTTAACAATTTGGTGGTTAATGTATACGTATACAGGTATTGACTGATATGTATATATATATACATGTACGTACCAGTTAGTGATTTTTTTGGATCTGTCTAAGTAGGAATGAGAGCTTACAATTTTGTTGTATAGAATATTCAACTATACCTGAATGAGATACATGAAGTTTCATGATTATACCTGTACTATAGGTATATATGTATGTGTATAAGGCTTTTTCCCCGAGCTGGAGTCATTGACTCTAATTATAATCTTATCTCATGAAGGCAGCAGCTAATGCTGAACATGCCCTGAAGAGCTACTTAGTATAGGAGATTGAGGCTGCAGCTGAACAGCAGCGGATGATGAAAGCTCTCCGGGGATAATCCCAGGCATTGTCGTACATAGTGAGGATATTGTGTTACCTGTTGGAATGACTGTCTGACTTCAGTAACGTACGTGTATGCGAGGATTACTGGGTTCAGAAAGAAATCTGATAAAATGTTCACGAAATATTTCATTGAAATGATCAGTTTAATTTTATCTCCATAAATGTATATAACTTCAATACTCTAGATAAGGGACTAATATATTATATATGTTTAGTCAACATAACTGTCAGGTTATAAGCTGGTGGGTATACAGAACAGTTGTCATTCGCGGCGTTTACTGGTATTGCGACGGATGAGGTTACAGCTGTGTGAATAATGTGTTTCCATAGCAATCTAAAGTTGTTTATTTACAGTCATGCAGGATCATTATTGTAGGAGCATGTTTTTCCTGGAATATTTCGCTAATGGTGATATTTTGGACCAAGATCAGCTAAGCAATGATCAGTGATAATATAACATATTGTCTCTGCAATGAAATTTCAACTTAGCATTTATATAATCAGTCAGTCTGCTGGGATGTACCTTTAACGGAAGTTATTAACGATTTCATTTGTTTATAGTTGAGTTGTCATGGTAACTTGTTTTTTTATATTAATATTTCATTCAGATATGCTTGATTAGCCAATAGTGTTGGAACTTGTGTGAGATAATTGTTTTCATATAAATATTTAATTTAGATGGCAAGTTTGCTGGAGGAATCCGGATCTGTTACTCGCGGAGTCAATGTCCTGTCATACACAATGATGATATGTGTAAAATATTACACGTCAGTTACAACGAGGAACTGACGGGTCTAGTCTAGCTGTCAGCAGAAAACTGATTATTACATGTTTGTTCTAATCAAGTGATGTGTCGACTATAGCAATTTATCTTGTGGTGAAGTTTGGAATGAATTCCTGAAGGATATAAAATATTCAGAAACTGCATGGAAAACCAAAAGACGAAAACACTTAATTTTGTGTAACAAATAAAATAGGGAAGAATTGAAAGGAGAAAATGATATCTGTAAGACAAAACCTTATTGTCTGAAGTATGGAAAGTGACGTAGACAAGGAGGTCACCAAAACGCCTCCAAAAGAAAGTCCGCAGAGAATATTGAATCGTATTGTACCAACACTGCGCCAACATGCTGTGTTGCCGTATATACGACATCAACGCTGGAGTGTGGCGACCGAGGAGAAGGAGTACACGCCAGTGTGTGTACACTTACAAGGGGTGGAGGGGTTGTTCCCTCCAAGAAACACAGGGCCACAGGTATACTCATCGAAACATCACTAGCTTGTTACATTATGTAGATTGTCTTGTTTTCCCTTCAGACATTTCTGAAGATATTATGTCTTTCATCTGTTGAATGTTAATTGCAGTATTTAAATCAGAAATGTATATCTAACAAAATCAATCATTATTAGTATCTATATGTGTAATATGCTAAATAATTTCAGTTTATAGGTCACATATATAAATATGCATCACATTTCAAAAACAATTTTTTAGTAAATTTTGACAGTTACAATGGTTATACAATTATGTACATGTATTCCGAGTCGAACTACCTCCTATCTTAAAGCAGCTAGTTACCGGTAATTGTAATTTGAAGTATAATGTAACAAGATAAGAAAAGTTCCCTCCAACTTTTCTGTATTTCTAAGAGTCATTGGCATGCATTTCTTAATGTAAATGCTTTAAAACTAATATTTAGTGTTAGGAACAAAACAGTACTAAAGCAACTCTTTCACATAGCATTTTGGTAATTACTTCATTTCGACACACTGTAAGCAAAGCAGCTATGTTGAATTGATTTATATTTATAAATGGAACCTTTATTTTAGGCAATCATCTACTTTTAAAACTCCTCATTGAAGTTTTAACTGTTTGTTAATTGAACAGTTGCATTAAGAGAGCTAGACCAGTACGACCACCTGCTGGTACACCTTTACGGACTTCCTGAAGCTGGTCTCTGAATGCAGGTGTGATCCTCTTACATCTTATAAATTTGCCATTTTTTCTCGTGTAATTTCAGAATGAGAGTAAAACAGTGGAATACCAGCTTAGTATAAGCCTCTACGATCTGAATTTTCGCCACTTCTTTGGTCGACAATGGATTGGGCCGTACACCTCGATGAATGCGAACCAGAAGAAGCCGAAACTGAAATACAACCAGGTTTGTTACTGTTCCGTGTGTGTTACAAAATACAATTCATAACCAATTTTTGGGTTGATACAACCAGGACTTTTCAACCATTAAGATTAGGACATATTCCCTGGAGATGTATAGGCTATTGGTAACAGTTTTCTCTATGGAATTGACACATCCTTAGCATTTCAGAGTTGGTAGCTTGCCTCTCTTTGGTAAGACGTTTCCAGAGTCATATATAACAGCTTATAAAGAAGATTAGTTGTATTTTTAGTGCACATGTTGAGTAAAACCTTATTTTATTCTTTTTCTGTCACACTGACGATCCTTGATTTTCCCGGACACATAGAAGTCTGTGATTAATATAATGCAGGGATAAATGCAGGAATAGAAATAAATCACTCGGTTGTCGAGCTGACGGAAAATAAAAACATAATAGAACCATGACAGATATATATATATTCATGTGGTATTATTTTAGATACATGAGGGGGAATTTTTAACTGAAATAGGGGGAAATAATGCCAAAATTGGAGAGGGGACTGGAATAGGCCTTGATATGTGGCCATAAAAATTACCTGTATAGCCTCACAATTACTCCAGCCATCAACTGTCTGCCTTTTTCTAACTGGTAGAAATATACATGGCATTGACTTTCTTGAATTCCATGTTAGTATTTTCAGTAGTGGTATAAATTGTCACCTTTCATGAAATAGCCATGTAGTAAATTCTGTAATGATCACATAAAAGTATTCATTAAATCTTTGATTATTTTGGTTTGCAGAATGTGTATTTCCATACGTCGTTAGGCAATGCAAGTCTTGCCGGCGTTGTCGAGGCTGTTGCTACAGTCAGAGAAGAGGATGGCAAGCAGAAGAAGTCAACATGCGCCTGGGGCCTCATCCGTATCTTTAAGTCTAACGAGGATCTCCCAGACTTCGGCCGAGCCTCAAACCTCCCCGTCCAGAAGTATGATTTTATTTATGACCCCACAAATTTCTTCTCGCCTCAATCATCATAAAGTTCTAACATTAATACTATGTATATAGCAATGGAGAGTTTATTTCACTCTGTGTGTCAAAGCTCTGGGCTTTAACTCATTAAACGTGGCTTTTTATAATGAACTATTCCAACCTTTGAATTGGGAGAGTTCAATTGTGTCTTCAGGGATGTATGAGTTACAATTATATTGCGTATTCATATTTAGATCAATTAGTCTGAGAAAGGTACAGAAAAACAAATCAATACCTCTGATTGACAATTCAAACATTTCTTTGGTTGTGAGAAAATGTATTGATATGTTGTTTGAATTAACACAAGCTTAAGTCACAAGGCTCAAAGCCCGGTTAGCTTTGTTAGTCATTAACACAAGCTTAAGTCACAAGGCTCAAAACCTGATTAGTTTTGTTAATCATAAACACAAAATTTAAAAATGTGTTTTTAAGAAATTTCTGAACATGTACTTTAACAAATTAAATATGCATTTCTACCCTATTTTAATCAATTGTAGTTTTTAATCTCAATTTAAAAAAAAAATCTAAGTCAAAGTGGTCTAGAAGCGAATTTCTGTCTTTCAACAATAACTAATTATTGAGCAGTGATGGTTTTCCTAATTAACTTGATGTAAACGATTATTGTTGAATGCTTTTGCGATACATTGTATCAACTTGTAGTTTGTGCTGTTAATTCAAACTGTTTCAAAAATGAACTGGATGCACACTGGGAATACACTGATTTATTATATAACCCCAACGCTTTTTTATGAACTGTAGTTTGGTAACAATCAAAAAGTTTTTGTTTTAATTTTTAACACAATTATTATGTTTAATTTTGAATCTGGTGTAGAGGATATGAAATCCTTTACCAGAAATCTATCAGTAGATTAAACATCATTAAATGTTGCTTTTATCATGAATTAAAATAATTGTATACTTCATGTTTCATTTGAATTAAGTATACATCAGTTGGTCATTATTTTTAATTATAGAATTCAGATGTTTTATGGAACACCAAGAGCACTTTTCTTCATGGAGGAACCGATTGAGAGTAAGTGGATGTTTTTCAATTGAATTTAATTGAATAATAATGGACAAAGGCTTAAAGCCTCTAGGCCATTTTTTAATTGAATTTTATTGAATAATAATGGAAAAGGCTTAAAGCCTCTAGGCCCATATCAATAAATATTTAACAAATTATTTGCAAGAGTGTCCAAAACAGCTTTATAAATATGTAAAACATAGTCTTATTGTGTTTTACGTATCATAGATTGTTTCTTTAAAAGGTATATCAATTAAAATTTCAAACTCCCTATATAGCTAACTGTTTGAGCGTTAACAACATGTAGAGGTGGATTGTCCCACACATCTACTACTCTAGATGTGAACGAGTTTCTCCTCCGTGTCGACAATTTGTGTATACCCTATTATTCATTGTAATAATACTTTACTTCTTACCATGTACTATTATTGACAATGTACAGGGTATCTATACAGTGAATCTCAAATTATTGCATCAAATCTTCTAGTGAAATGTTGGCATTACGGACTTGAGGGATATAACAAGTTTCTACATACCGGTAATTCCTGAGATCAGGTCTATACTTCCAAAGTCGAGGCCGCAGGATATATGGATGGTCAAGGGGACCACTGAAAACTTACTACAGTTTGAAATTCCATACTTCATTTGTACTTACAATATGAAATGCAGAGACATTAAATTGTTATAATTTCCAGCCATATCTAATATTTCACTATCATCTGTATCAATATCCGAATTGCATGTTAAACAAGCTGAAGGATTAAGATGGAATGCTAGCTCCTCCCACCTGTCACATGATTGGTTCAGTTGTTTCCTCAGGGAAGATTCACAGAAGTTGCCAAGGGATGTAGTTTTGACTAACACATGGCTGATAGAGGGCTAACTCCCTGGACAGCAAATTTAATCAGTTACTGTTATATACATATGTGGAGTTAATTATCAGCAAGATGTTTTTGTTTGTGCTCCAGGTGACAGTAACCTGAAGCCGATCCCAGACTGTGTGCTGTCCTATACCCTTGGTACCCACAAAGCCCTGCTAGACGTAATGAACCTTATACCAGAAAATGTCATCGTGGCCAGCAACGACATGATCCCAGGCCTACAGGAAAGCCAGACTCCAGGTAACACATCACCTGTATTTTTTATAGTTTTTAACAGTTCATCAGTCCTTTCTATCATGACATCACATTAAAACAATGAACTTGATATCATAGACTTTAAGATTAAGTCACTGAAAATTTAACAATGATCAGAGAGGGTGTTACAATTTCCAAATTGTTCACAAAAATACTTGGCTGAAGTGTTCAATTGTGCTCAGGAGAGCTGTGGACTTTTGAATGAAAATTTAAAAGTTTTGTTTATAGATCTCATTTGAACAATTGCTGTCTAAAGCAACATACCTTGAGTTTATCTGCAGTCAGCAGAAAGTTCAGTTTACAATATCAATTTTACATTTTGCTCTGCATCATATAATCCTACTGAAGTCATTTGTGGTTTATGAGACCATAAATCTGGAGTGATGATCATGACGTCATTACCCATAGTTGTGATGTCATAATCATAACATTGGAAAGAAAACTGGTTGATACTGGCTGTTGGCTGTTCCATTTATTGAAAATCTACCTTAAATTTTAACAATGATATTTGAAATAGAAATATTGATTAATATTCAAAACCACTGGAAAGTAATTAGATTTGATTGCTGGACTGTTGTGAGTGTATTTTGTTCTGTTATACTATATAATTCTGAACAAGACTGCAGACAAATATTGAAAACGTGCTAAAGCATACTGTTCATTTTATCTGTGATCCTGTTAAGAATTATCAGACTCTTAATTAACTCTGAACAGGATATATACAGTTCAATGTTTAATTGGTGCTTTTCATGCTCATTTAGAAACACTAGAATATATGATGACTTCTGAATATAAAATTATTGTATTTTTTGCATCTTATCGATATATAGCTGCAGTACTAAATTGCCACAGATGTATGAATGTACTACTGTACATGTATAACATGAAAAGTTGTTCCCAGTCAAACTCCTGCCCTTCGCCAGAATAATTTGTATTCACCAAGTGTTAATTTGGCCTTTCCATTTAATTACTATGCATATTACTATGTTGACTAGTGTTCACTGTAATGATATATTCACCCTTATCACGGCAGACGATAAGGGTGAAAATTAAACTCCAGTGAAAATTTCCTGATATACAATAATCTAGGTACTTTTCTATGACTACAGGCAAGGACCAGCTGAAGAAACCCAAGTCTATGCGTAAGATAGCCTGTCAGCTGGAACACGTGAACATCCAACTCCTGCCCACTGTAGACAAATTTGAGGAGGAGCTCTCAGAACTTTTACACAAAGACCGCGTGGAACGAGACGGGCGTGCCACATCTGGCACTCAGGTCACCATCGTCGAGAGGAGATTGCTGGTATGTTTAACATTCCCAAATACTGATTTTAAAAAGGATTTTTTTTTTATGCATAATAATTCAAGCACATTATAGGAATGTTTTGTATTTTGGAAAATAAAGAGGAAGTACTCGAACATAAAGTTACACCCAAAGCTTAATTCTGGTGCCTCTGGTTTTAGACAAGACTTCATTGTTGACAAAAGCATACCTGAAAATCATATTAAACTATTAAATTAAAGAGATGAAAAAAATGTACCTCATGATATGACTGTCCCTTTCAAAAAAGAATATCTGTTAAGGTGGTCAGGTGGCACAGTGGATAATGCACTTGCCTTTTGCAAACATAACAGGAGTTTGATACCCTGATCAGATGCATGTGAAACAGGTATCGGGCCACCTGTCTGAACACTTGGGTTTTCTCCAGGTACTTCGGTTTCCTCCCACATTAAGACTCCCTGTACACTAACATCCTGGCCAACAAGAGTGATTGATATAAATTGTAATAACTTGTTTCATAATTGTTGTTCAAAAATAAAATTTATATCAAAAAAAAAATGTTTTATACAATTGTGTCATGTATTGAGCTTGGAGATCAAACATGTAACCTTGTCACTATAGGTCGGTGTACATAACGGCTGGGGGTTCCTTGACAAGCCTCAGATATTCCACCTGGACCTTCACCAAGACAAGTCTAAATCCCTAAAACCTACCGCCAGTCCTAGTGTCCGTCGCAGCAAGAAGTTTCAGCAGTCCAGTCAGAAGACAGAGGACAGGTAAATTTACAAGATCTACTTTGCATTCTGGAGCTGATTATTTTGTGTGGGACACAATTTTATTTACAGTATAAAGAATGCTTTTCTTTCCTGTTAATTTATCAATGTTGCATTCACCCAGTACATATGACACTGGGGTCGCAGAGACAAGTATGATCAAAGTTGTTGTGTTATAACATTTCGGGTATAAATCCTGGCGGACCTGTAAATGTTTATGCTTATTTCATAAACGAACAACTCTGTTCCAAATGATTCAACCGTTTGGATCGCAATAACTACATGAAAGCATGAAAGCATGAAAGCAGCCTTAGAAGTATACTACAACACAAGGGAGATAACCTTCATTGTTTCCATGCTGGAGGGAATATAAGAGCCACTTTTGTTTATCGTGATCCATACAGTTGGACCAGAGTTATTCGTTTATGTAATAGGGTTGGACCAAGTAATCTGATGCTGCTTTTAGGCGAGCCTTGACAAAGCCTTGCAAGGCCTGCATAAACATTTGTAGGTCCGAAAGAATTTATACCCGGAAAAGTTACATTAAAAAAACAGACAAACCAGTTGTTCAGTATATAAACGAACAGGCCCTAAATGTACACAAGGGAGATAACTTGATTTGTGTCTGTTACAGTACAACATTCCTGACGCTGCAGAATAAGATAGAGCTAGGAGAGCTCCTAGAGGATCCCATGGTGGCCATCACTTTTACCCTGGAGTATGTCATTGGGGAACCTCTCTCTGAGGAGGACCGGAAGGTAAGGTCTCGACAGGACACCAGGCCCCACTTTTACAGAGATCATGGTAGTATTAAGTAGTAATAGTGATAGGCAATCGGTTTAAAATCATAATCATAATCGATAATCGGTTTGTAATCGGAAGTAGTAAACCGATTGATGATCAATTCTACCATCGGTTTATAATTTTATGGGACAATACCTAAATAAAATGAAAACACTGCTGTTACGACAATATACAGTGGTGTTAACTATACATTAGGTGTTGTTCTTTAATAAAGAATGAATTTCAAGCAAAGGGCCGGTTTCCAAAACGGCCCCTTCTCTGATTCAAATTTCCTGTTGGTGGTGCATTGCCCATGCCGTTGTGGTCACAAATCTATAAAGTATAAAGATTTAGGTCACTTGGTTTGTTTTTTATGGCTCCTCAAAGTTGTATCTTTCAGAAGCTGTCTAAGTGTTGATAAAATGTGCATGTTATGTAAAATATTAATGAAAATCTAATCAAATGATGGTCACCGTAAAGAATACATTCATGGCATGATTGTGACAAAAAATCATGTTTCCATCGCGCCATTTGGCTGTTTTATGGAAGAAACAATCTCAAAAATGCCATTTTCGATGATAACATTTTAGACACAAAAACTGTGTTTTTTAGAGAATACACCCTTTTATGGGCGTTGGATGCAAACCAATTTTTATCCTATTAAACAGTACGTAATATGCTATTGATGAGAGGAAAAATCATCAAAATGTAAGTGGTGGAACATTTTCAAATGTTGGGTTGAATTAGCCTATGGTTGAATTGCCGATTTTCGACTTTCTTTAGATAATTAACAAAAAAACGAGAGTATTTGCTCGGTATGTTGAGAATATGTACACAGATATGAAAAAAAGTGAGAGAAACACTTTTTCATAAAAAAAATCCAAGATGGCTACTTCACAAGTCCCCGTGGTTGAAGACATTGGCTGACAAATAGACAGAACAACAAACAAAACGTGTTCCTTATGATTTTGGTTGGTTTTCGCATTTACGGGAGTGTTCATAGCTACGGGCGATTGTATAATACCTATATTTATAAGTTTGGTTAGTCACATGGTAACGGGGATCTTTCATATCGAGCCCCAAACATACTTTCGACATATGCACTCCGTTGCCGCATGGAAAACTATTTCAAGTTTTGTCGGAATTTCTTTACCTGTGGTTGTAATGGTCGAGGGTTTTCCAGCGTCCTGTAATACCCAAGGTAGTACAAGATACTGGAGATGTGCGCACACATTCCCATCGTTCTCTCTCCAACTGGGCACTGGCAGTAGTAGTCCTTTATTGGGGCCTCAACATCGGGTGAAACGGTGAACCGTATCCAAACGTTATATTTCGTTTGGCTTTTGTGTCGAGAATGTATTTGACATCGGAGAAGGTCTGGGGAGTGCTGGTAAAGCCACACCTCATAGTCTCCGTCATCACTTAAATGTTCGGCGATGTAACCAGGAGCCAGAGATATCTGATACGTTCCACACGTAATGGTTCTCAAGTAATCAAGATCGAGACGGGGAAACAGTACGGAAGATGCATCCATCTTGACAAACTCGGACCTTGCCCGTCTAGATAGATCCGGATCTGTCTTGACTCTCTGAGCTAAACCATTCGGTGTTGTCAAACGGTCCTTCATACGTTCAGCCATTAGCCTATCTTTGGCATCTCTCTCTGGAGATCTCTGGTAGATCGGTCCTCTAATACCATTCAGACAGGCTGTGACGGTTCGAAGCAAAGCCTCGATGACATTGATAAAGCTGTTAGACACCAATTGCGTTCGGAAGAACGTCCAGTGTTTCAGACGACCATGATAGGATTCCACAATCCACCTCGATTTGGTGATAGTTCTGTCAAGATTTGCTTGGACGTCAGAATGTTGACTTTGACCGGGTTTCAGGTATGACGGCATGCTAGCATTGAGGCCAGAGGCTTCGAGAACTGGTAGGACATCTCTAAAACCTCGGTCAACGACAACGTTGTCGTCTGGTTGTAGCCAAGTAACTAGCTTGTCCATGACTTTTTTTGTAATTGTAGCATCATTTTCGCTGCCAGTGAATGGTCCTACTGTGTCCAGAATGTAGCCATCTGGTAAGGCGATGCTCATGAATTTGAGATAGTTTCTCTTCTTCTGGCCACAGTAGGACATTCTCTGGAGCTTGTGGTCGGAGCTTTTCTGGATATAAATATAGGTGCCATCTAATATGGCAGTGGCTTTATCTCCAAAAAATGCTTCTGAAAAGACAGTATTGTGCCCGAGCAACTGTTCTCTTGTCAAGTGATCCGGACCTAGAAATTGTGGGACTATCGATGTGTCTAATGCCTGTACTATGGAGTGGAAAGTTTTGGACACACTTGACTTGGAAATTCCAAAAAGAGAAGAACACTGACTCCAGGAAATGTCGGTTTTCAGTTTTACCCAGAACAGTAATAGAGCATCGTGTGTAGTCTTGGTATATATACCAGATGAAAGATATGGGGAACAGTGCGAGTGGATTTCGAGGAACTGATCTTTGGACCAACCTGTCCAGGCCATGCATGCCGAGTCATCAAGAGAAGAAAAGCTTATTGTAAACGCAGACTGGTTCTGTGAAAGGACGTGCGACACCTCTAGGAGGTCATTAATGATTTCGGACGATTTTGATGGTAACTGAGATTCCAAGGAACCTCTACCATCAAGGACAACCTCTGTAGACGGATCTAAGTCGTTACCAATAAGGTGAATGGAGCAGACGCGGGATGAGGTGGGACACCACAGTTTGTGTGAATAGATCAGGTGATGTCTTGCACGTTTTGGTAAGACTGATGATTTTGTTCCATTTCTTGCAAAGGTAACAAGACAGAGACAGCATTTTTTGTGTGAAGATGATCCATTCAAAAGATCATGAAGGGTCAGCAACGGCAGGATATGGGACGGGGAGTCGTCTTCTTCCTCTATTTCCTGGTTCTGCTCGGGTTCAGGTTCAGGCTGATTTTTGTTCCGAAGATACTTCATGTAGCACTTCTGGCAAATAAGTGCTTGTTCCTTTGCTGACATCAATCCTTGTTGCACCAGCGTATCTAGGAGCCATTTATATTGTGGACTATTTACATTGCGTGCACTTCTGTTCTTATTGCCACTACGTTTCTTGAAGTATACTTGACACCCTTCTCCAACACATTTACCCTCCATCTTGAAACAATAACGATTGGTTTATGAAGCGTCGATAAAGTAACAAAATAGCAAGCCACCGATGATTGCTGTAAACAGCTAATACTTAGTAGTTTGGTACAATTATGCGAAAATGTGTGATAAATAACGAACAACTAATTACACAAAATAACAAGACAATATAATAAATCACATTCAATACCTCCAAGAAGCGCAGAATTGATTGATTACTTAGAACAAAATAAAGTATTTCATATGGATAATCTATCTATTCGATGTGGCGTGGTCGGCAGGCACAAAGAAAGTGAGACAAGTCAGGGTCCCAACCCTGACAGAGCCACAACGCTTTGGAGATGGGACAATAAAACAAGGAAAGTGAGACAAGAATAGCTAGCGTCGAGTCAATGATTCCGTAAACGTATAGACAAAGACAAGAAGATACGGATAAATGTACAAGGCCACACGATCAGAAAATTCAGAAGAGGACAACTTGAGATAGAACAGTATTCATGTATCAGGGTGTCCTCAGTGTAAATCTTTATATCGATACTGTTTATTTAGTCGTTACACATCATAAAACTGTCATGAAAATATCCGCTCTGATATTCAATATAAAAGTTTGTATATAATAAGCTATATAATAGGGTTTCAGACAAGGTTGTTACTCATTTCCCCTTTTCTTTCAATTTACAACCACATTCAGGCGGCGATATGAGAACGTTCCACCACATGGAATTAGCTGATTTTTGGTACACATATGAAACAAGTAAAGCTCTATCCGATTTTCTGATGGAAATTTGCATCCAAAACTATATAACGGGAGAAAATTGCAATTTTATGGCATTTTTCTTCATAATTGTGTCTCTGCAAGTGCATTTTCATCCGAGAATTTTTTTTTTTATGTTTTATGAATAAACACGATGTTTTGGAAATATTTATCAAAAGAAATTTATACTATGTTGCGAATTACAATTTCGAGATAACCTTCTTTTATTTACGAACTTATGTCTTTGATGCTGAAATTGACAACTTTATAAAAATACATTTTCACTGAAATTATGAAATCTGGGTGTCGGAAAGGTGTAAAATTATTCTTCGGAAAAGAAAAAAAACAGTAGTTGCGCTAGATAAGAAATTATACGGGGGCAGGCTCCTATGGAGAATTAACATTACTGGAAACAGGCCCTTTTATGCAGTTTTATCACTCATACATGTATAGTAAAATCCTTAATAACATATTACTTCCAATAGATATTTTACACTGACCACATTTAACACATCGATTTCAATGATGAATCAATTTTATCGATAATTGATTTTGTAATCGATCATCGGAATCGGAAAGGACAAACCGATTGATTTTTTCAATATAATCGATCATCAGCCCAACACTAGTATTAAGTATGATATAGTGTCATGGTAGTGTATGTAAAGTCTAAGCCTTTCAACCCTAGGAAACTTTAATAGACTCTACCATACATTTATCTGGATGAGTCAATGAAGGTCTACAATGGTGAAAGGGTTGACAATCTCATGTTTCTAACTTTGAGTTTTAAACTTGCTCTATCTGTTCTAGGTCAGGACTACTCCATATATAAATAGATGGAGACAATTGTTTTGTGGCCCATGCCACCTACAATTAACACTCTTTCCTGTTCTTTATTAAATGTTCAAATACAAACTACCACCTACTTCCTGATGACCTACCCAAATACTTTTAAATCTGGATCTTGCTTCATTTAATTTGCGGATTTAAAATACCTGTACCTTACATATGCAGGTGTTCATAGTACTCCAACAATGTTAGAGGTTTTACACGGCGAAAAACTTTTGACAGTCGCAGTCGGCAAAATCATATCCGATAGAAAAAACGCCGACCAGCGGCCTCTCATGTTATGGGAGTAGTGTTCATAGATCAGTTACATATTGTATTTGATATCATCTAATTGTACAGGATTACTCTCAGTATGATAAGTATGATATGGTTTGTCTCCTGGCTTCACAATCAAGTCTTAAAGGCTGCTCAAGGGCCACCGTGGATGATGCACTTGCCTTTCACCAAAATATTTGTGGTTTGAATATTTTTAAAAAGTGTAGATTTAATCTTGAAAATATCAACGAAATGACTTTTTTTAATTGACAGGTGTCCAGCTGCGTAGCACGGGGAAACACACGGACCGTCTCTATACGTTGGGCAGCATGGAATCCCTTTTTAGCACAAAGCTCATATGAAATAAGATTGGCACTGAACGGAGGGCCGAGTCCCGCCCCTGATGAGGAGTTCATTTATAAACTGCCAGACACCAAGATGCAGCATGAGAACGTCAGTAAAACAGCAGGGGGAATCCTGGCCTTCTCCTTCTCCTTCCTAGGCCAGGTAGGACTGAAGGGATTCTCTGAAAATGTATTACTTTGATATGGATTTTGGCCACAAGTTTTATACAGGCTTGAAAAGGTCCTAGATTATGATAGTTGCCTAGCTAGGAGATGTCACTTAGTTATAGTTTTTGCCAAGAAAAATCTTTAGTTTCATCTCAAAAAATGCCTGAACTTTAAGTAGTTATATCTATTGAAACCTTATTTATGATCATGAAATTGATTCATTTTATAACTGTGTTTTAAATTGAAGTTTATTTTTTGTAGAACGAAGGGTATGGTGGCATGCCCAGTGCGGCAATGCTTGGTCCTGGGGGTATGATGTCTGATGGTATGATGCAGGGTATGAGTGGCATGATGCCCGCAGGAAGTGGCTTCATGCCAGGGTCCATGGCCTCGATGCAAAGTGGTGAGGGTAGCGATATGATGATGGACTCTTCCGGATTACGGAAACCTCCCTCTGGCAGATCCCCTAGGTAAGGAGCTGTTTGGTAACGTACATTGTATTGTATATCTTTACTGTGTATCAGTTTCCCATGCAAGGTGTTGTACAGTTATTTTATTATCGTCTAGTATACAAGCATGTTATTCAGCCTTCTATACAAGTAAAGAGAAGAATTGTCTTTCTTTAAATGCATACAACTTAAATTATATTTTTAAGTAACTGAAAACTCCATTCGTTATATAAATCCATTACTCCCTCTACACAGCATGACTACCCATCCAGATGTGTATAAAGCTTGACCTGTACTGCTTGATTGTGATGTCATGATCAACCATGTACGATACAATTGTATTTCAGAATTCTTGTGTCAATGATAACAAATAAATTCACTTTGATAAAGGACTGCCAATGGTGTTATGAACAAGACCATGATTTTCTCCAAAAGAAGATGACATCTGAACTCATCCACCCCTGAAGACACATTTGAACTCTTCCAATTTAAATGTTGGAATAGTTCATTATGAAATTTCAGGGGTGAATGAGTTCAAGTGTGGTGGAGTTGAGGTTCCTATTTCCCAGTTTAAATGCTGTGTTGGTGCCTTGCCTGTTTACAGTGGTTTTGGAATGTATGCTAATCAGGGCGCTATGGCTATGAGGCGGCCGAGTATGGCCTCTGTAGGCCAGAGTGAGTGTACAACAACACGGACTGCGATGGATCAGTAAGAATCACACATGTTCTTAATACTTCTCCATCACTACACGTGTGTTTTCCTGTTGTGACTGACATGTCAATTGTGATTTGAAATTCAAGACTATGTGTGTCACTACTTGAGATTGTGTTGCAGTGCGATCTGTATGTTTGTCAGCTTTTGTCTATAATACAAGCTGCACAGATTTCAAAGAAGCTTATGCACTTATCGGTTTACAATGTCATTGATAACTTTGTTATTTATTTTCAAATCAATATTTTGATCCGTGTGGTTGACGTTGGGGTTCATTTTATGTGTGTGCCTCTAATATACAGTTTTGCTAATTTCTGTGTCCAATTTTGTTACCAGAAAGAACTTGTACTTTGAAAATAAATAAACTGGGTAGTTCAAAACAGTGTTTAGATCACTGTTTGATGTACGGATAATTAGAAACAATAACCAAGCTGTGATTGCATTTCAGTTATAATGAGGGTTGACGATAAATATTTGCCTTGGTGTTATAAATATCTGCATTAAGTGAAGGCAGTAGATTCATTTTATCTGTCTATGTCATGACTCTGACCACTATTTTTTTCTCCAGCAGCTTGTGAACTCATGACATTGAAATAAAAACACAACTTGTCTTCCAATTCAAACTTTTAGTTAAATGATTTTTGAAAGAGTTATTGACTTCCGCTTTTTCTTTAGCATTTCAGACTTGTTTGGAAATTTTCTTCATCTTTTCCAACTAATCTGCTTGAAACTTGGTTGGCTTTATTGTCAAGTGGTGTTGATGAGCATTCCATTTCAGAACTTTGATTCCAAGATTTGTTATACAATCATTTGGCTATGTGTATCATCAGGCATTTTGTTATACATATGTGTGTGCAGTGCTCTTATTCTTCTGTTATTAAATGAAGAAATTTAAGGAAAACATAATTGAATCCAGTAAGATGAAATTTTTAATCAGTCCTCTGTCTAGCGAATTGTTTTGTTTTACATACATGTTCATATGTATTTGAAGATTTGTGGGATTTTTGTTCTGGAATAAATGGACACATAAAATAAGATAGTGCAAGTATTTATGTAAATAATTTTGATATTTTTCTACAGTCTCAAAAAACTATATTTAAAATTCACAAATAAGGTGAGTGCTATTTAGTTTTAGGATAAGCATAAAGTTAACAGTATATAAATATGACATTCATTAGCAGATGACAGTGAATATTGTCAACCCGAGAAGACCATTGTCACCCGAGGCGAAGCCGAGGGGGACAATGGGTTTTTGAGGGTTGACAATATTCACTGTCACCTGCTAATGAATGTCATATCTATTTTGTTACACCAAAAAAAAGTCTTTGTAGCTCAGAAACGGCAGCAAACTTCGATAATGACATCTTGTTTGTTGATAGTCTGCTGTTTACAATCGCTATCGCACCGGCGCTTGATGAAATTGGCTGTTGACGTCAAACATTCTTGTGACCATCACGGTGGGGAAACGAAGCGGTGCACGCACATTTTTTGCGCATGTGATATTTTTCACTGTCTCATGGCAATATCACCCGCGCCCCTTAAAACCAATGCATTTTCGGAGGGTGACAGAGATTTTTGTTTAATTTTCTCCCAACCAATCAAATAGCTAGAAATTCACTTGAGGTGTAACAATATATTTTATGTGTTGCAGAACTCCAGGCAGTGGCCCAATGTCACTACAGGTGCCACAGATGATGCCACAGGGTGGCATGAGCCACCAGCAGCAGTTGATGCAGCAGCAGCAGCAGCAGCAACAACAGATGATGATGCAGCAAGGGATGGGTCCCCAGGGTGGGATGTCTGTCCCCCAGATGTACCCTCCTGGACCCCAGGGCTACATGATGCACCCCCAGCAGTCCATGTATGGCCCCCAACAGGGCATGTATGGCATGGAGATCTCTCACATGGTATGAGAACGTGTAATTTTAATTAGGTTTATGGTTTCAAGTCTTTCTATTTATTTAAGAATTGATTTAGAGTGGTCGGGTGGCACAGTGGATAGTGCACTTCCCTTTCACCGAGGTGGCCAGGGTTTATTCCCCGACCAGACGTGAAAAGTTATGGGGTCACCTGCCTGACAATGTGGGTTTTCTCCGGGTTCTCTGGTTTCCTTCCACAATTTATCCCTCAAGGCCAACAAGAGTGACTAGTTTAAGTTTTGAAAACTTGTTTCATAATTGTTGTAAAATAAATAAAGTTTATATTTAAAGATTGAATGGCATTCTTTTTTTGACATTTGTAAATGTTTGCAATACTGTCAGCTCAGTTCAAACATACATATTCCCATGATGCATTGTATGGGTACATGTATCCTTGAATGTGACTGTTGTGCATAATATCAAAAATGTTAAAAAGTCTCATTCATATTCAAACCAGCATAGACATTTTTTTTTATCTTTCTCCGTGGTTTCTTTTGGTTCCTTTTACTCTTAAAGCAAATTTGATGTGATGATTTTATTGGAACCCTGATGAGGTTTTATTATCAGAAAGAACCGAATATTTCATTGATTGGACACATAATAGTTCTCTTGTTATGCTTTTATATATAACAATATTGTTAGTTTGTATTTACTTTGATGCTTTACAGTGGCGATAATATAAATATTTTTGTTCGTTTTGAAAATAATCAAAACTGATTCAGATATTTGTGTATAAATTTTGTTTTGTATTTCTATAGTTAGATTTTGCCAATATCTTTCTAATGTTATCTCATAATTGAGGGTGTGAAAGGAGAAATTTAAGTTCTGCACCAAGCTTAACAAGCATTTTGTATTTGTTTCAGTCCATGAGCAGTCGACAGGTTGGGATGTCTACGGAGATGAATGAACTCCCTTTTACCCCCGTCCATGCCCCCATAGTGGTGCAGCCCCACGCAAATGCCGGGTGAGTCTAAATCAGTTGTCTCCCCTTTATCTTTACTGGTATCCAAGTGCTAGTATTAAATATGGGAATCGTATATTATGTAATGTGTAGCATATGAATTACAAACAACAACAAAAGTCATATACTAAACTAAGTAATGAAGCTGCTGGGTTATACCTACCAGGTTACACAGAAAATAAATATATGTGTATGTAGCAACTTTTCAGGAGGTAATTTCTTATATAATTCACTTTTTGCACTTCTGGTGAAGTTTTTGTTTTATTTATTTTAATGCTACATACTGAGATGAATTTTGTGGATTTTATTTCTGAAAATTCCTAGTGGATCCAAATGGAACATTAATGCATGAACATTTTTTAATTGACAAAACACTGCCAAAGATATTGAACACACTTTTGAAAAAAAGTATAAATATTGTTTGATGTTTA
Organism: Mizuhopecten yessoensis; assembly: GCF_002113885.1. NCBI lineage: Eukaryota > Metazoa > Mollusca > Bivalvia > Pectinida > Pectinidae > Mizuhopecten > Mizuhopecten yessoensis. The sequence goes on along the minus strand of NW_018408910.1, from coordinate 365,718 downwards.
AAATAATTGATGAAAAAAAATGTTATCTTAGATTTTTTTAAAGTTTTTAGAACATGTTTATTAAATTCAAACCTTCCTACAACAGAAAGTAAAATTTAGGAGTAATCTCCCTTCACAATGTAAAATCTCTTTCGTACACATTATTATAGAAATTTATGTTTTATATTTCTATCATAAAAAAGCAGAGGATTATGAAAACTTCTACTGCATTTTATAGAGAGAAACAAAGACACTAAGTACTGTTTATATTCTCTGGCCATTAACACATCGCCTTTGTTATATAACAGGGCCCAGGGTTTGTCACGGGCGGCGTATGCCCGACTCTTTAACGCAGGATTTGAGCCGATACTGGACAGGAACAGTGAGCCGCCTGAGGTCATTGACCCACGACAGCAGCGTAGACTTGACCTCAGTAAGGAGAACTCTGATCCTCTACAATGTAATGAAATTGTCTTCCAGTTCCTGGCATTTTCCAAGTGAGTGTTATCTGATGTAACTGTAGACAGTGAATCTCGAGACTTTGTCCTGAAAAATATCATACAATACAGTTTTTCACTTACATATTATAGGATAAAAATATTTTCACCAATATTTTTAAGGAGAGATGGTTTATTTGGTAAAAGTAATATATTAATCACAAGGCAGTCAATGTTATTTCTTTCATTTGTATCCTCCAAATATATATATTGTTGGTAGAACGGTAACAAAAATGAGTGTACTTGTAAACAAAAATGAGTGCACTGGTATACAAAAATTAGACAATTTATGGTATATATATATATATATATACCAACACATTTTGATTTCGACAAAACCAACTTAACAAGACTTATGTGGTATTTTGAAGAACTTGTCCTCTGACCAAATGAACTATGTTTGTTTATAAAGATCCATTGTTTTGCAAGATGGTTTTTAGTGAAATCAATTTTGTTGTGTTCTGATAATCTGTTTATTTATTTTAGAATGATGACATTTGAAGCAACAGGACCAAAAACTGAAACAAAAACAGTATTCTTCACGTTCCAATTCTACAGGTGTCCTCAGGTCACCACTGAAAGGTCAGTATATATGTTACCACAGAGAGGTCAGTATAGAGGTCACCACTGAGAGGTAAATATATACATGTATAGGTCAACACTGATAGATCAGTATATAGGTCACCTCAGGGCAGTATATAGGTCACCACTGAGAGGTCAATATATAGGTCACCACTTAGAGGGCAATATATAGGTCACCACTGAAAGGGCAATAGTATATAGGTCACCACTGTGAGGTAAATATATAGGTCACCACACATATCAGTGTATAAGTTACTACAGAGGTCAGTTTACAACAAAGTACATAAATAAGTTATGTATAAAGTAGGTCAACAAATGTCCAAAGGTCTGTATCATAAGTGAAATGGTATCAAAAAAGCAATCCTATGATATTTCCTGTTTCTACCATAACCTGCAAATATTATTCTACTGTTGGAGAGGCATGCAAAAATGGAGTTTAGTTTAGTTTAGTTCTGCTTACATGATTAGCACTAAACATCATAGGCTTCATCTTAATTCTCAAATGAGGTGTGTAAGGTACATGATAATGATATCCGACGTGTGTTAGTTCTACAAATAACATTTGAAAATACAACTATATTCTGTTTGTTTTGTTGTCATGCTGTTGGTAGGACCCCCACCGGAAGTTTTACATTTTCCCACGAAAACACGCTGTTCTCTCTACTGCGTTGCCCCCATGCACAAATATAATTACAATGCCGGAATTATTGTTATTTAAGCATTTAAAAATGTAAATATAAGGAATGAAATTTATTTTTCAACATTCATGAGGTCATAACAACATTGGCTTTCTGGACATAATATCAAGAATCGCTAACGCGATTCATGGAATATGTCCAAAAAGCCAAAAAGTTATGACCTCATGAATGTTGAAAAAATAACTTTCATTCCTTATATTTACATTTTTAAGTAAATAACTCAAGTTAGATGAAGAGTTAGACTAAGGCATTGTGATACAAAGAAATTTCATAATAAGTGATGAGTTTTTTATTATGTTGTTCTAAAAAAAAATAAGCACTTGTTTAATGTGATAAATACCATACCATTAATTTCTAAGAGCACTCAGACAGATGTGTTTGTCTGTATAGTAAACCTGTGTTGTCGATGGATGTCAGATAAAATCCATGTATTATTACTTACATAGTTATATACGACACTGTCATCTTTTAGTATACTGAAAAATTACACTTAAAACATTTAATTCAGCATTTGTTATGTTTTAACAATTTTCATGCATATTTGAAAGCACTTAATTGTGATAACCACTAAATATATATCCCTGTCATGTAATCCTCTGTGTTATTGATAGCTGCACATGTAGTGTGTGACACTGAAACAGTGTCTGATCACTATACAGAAATATAAGTAAGTTTATCTCATGTATTTTCAGTATTCAGTTGGATGCTTTAACGCTTTAATGGTGGACAGTAAATTGTGTACCTCCACCTGAAAATTCATCCTATATTTTGTTCCCTTGTTTCTAGAATGATGCTGGCCAAACCTGAGAACGAGTTGTCATCTGACCGTTACTCAGTACCGTACATACTACAGAAGATTCAGCCGGATGGAAACATGACTCAGGCCCCTCCGGGCATGGAGGTAAGTTAGGACGAAACATGACTCAGGCCCCTCTGGGCATGAGGGTCGGTTAGGACGAAACATGACTCAGGCCCCTCTGGGCATGAGGGTCGGTTAGGACGAAACATGACTCAGGCCCCTCTGGGCATGAGGGTAGGTTAGGACAAAACATGACTCAGGCCCCTCTGGGCATGAGGGTAGGTTACATGTAGGACAAAACATGACTCAGGCCCATCTGGCCATGAGGGCCGGTTATGGGGCCTTGTGTTTATGTGGACACTAGTTGGTCTACTGGTAACATTTTGTGGAAATAAATATTAAACAGCTGATAAAGGGGCCTTGAAGGTCTTTGTCAAGAGTCAACAGAAAACTGTATCAGCTCAATAAAAGTAGGTCTGCCCATATTTTATAGTTGAACAAAATCTTGTCAAACCGGTCGGACCGTTTGGAACATGGTAATTAACAAAAAATAAATAGTGTCTGTACTTTCATTGACAATCGGTAAACAGTTTCCACCATCAGTCATTTGCCTGTTATATATTAACATTAGATACTTAAGAGATGTTATGACGATGTAAAATCTCAAACATTATTAAAGTTGTATTGTCTGACTACCTTTTTATCATCACTTCAGGCACATCAAACGTGACAGTGACAAAGATTTAATCTCTACTTTACCTGTAAATTTCTTTCTTATATATTTCCTTTGAAACCTCATCTGACATTAGTCCTTTGTCTGTGTTTTCTTTCTGATTTGCTTGACTTAATTACATTTCTGTAACAGGTGCGGTACCACATGGACCCAGCCTGTATGAAGCCTGGCGAGAACGCCCTGTTCCTGAAACACTTATTTCAACAGGTCCTCCACATAGATGTTTGGGACGGAGACACACTTCTACTTATGGGGTCATGTGCAGTACAACTCAAGGTCAGGGCTACTGATGGGGTCATGGGATGTATAACATAAGGTTAGAGGTCAGAAGTCAAAGGTCACACAACAGGTTGATAAATCGGAACAGTTGTAATCATGATTGGGTTGTGTGCTACCAGTCATGAGTAAAGTGCCAGAGGTCAAGCAGAGGATTAATGAAGCGGCACAGTTGTAAATATCATGAATAGGGTCATGTGCTACGTGTCGGGGGTCAAGAGTCAGAGGTCAGGTGATTTAATGTTTCTATTTTGAAGTAGTGTCATATGCAAATCAATGAGACCAGGGTATGTATTCATTAAACCATTCCATGCATGCTCAAGCATGGATTCCGTGCTAAAACCAATTACTTTCTTGTAACTTACTTAATTCATGTCAAACATTCAAAAAGTCAAATGTAAACATTGAAAACAGTATTCTGCTTTAAGTCTCTTCATTTTTTTCCAAATTGTTGACAAAATAAGATTTTTTATTATTAATTGATAACTGGAACAAGAAATTAGACTTAAGCACAAAATCCATGCTTTCGCATGAGAACGACCTCATGAATTCATACGGGCCCAGGCCTCCTTTATTTTGTACATGGCTGCTAACAGAATCAAGTCTATACTGGTGTCTGTCCAGTCAGATGAATGTGTTAGATTACCAGTGTATACCTGTTGATTAGGTACATGTAGTTAGGTATTTGGTTTACCAACAGCTGTATCATAGGGCTGTAAGAATATATTGTATTGTATCGTATCACAATACTTTCTTGTGTATCGAATCAAATTGTTTTGTTTGCCTGTATCTCGATACACTTATTATACATAAATTATCAATCATTTTTTTCAAACTCTAAAAAAGTGTACTTATATTTTGTGCAGAATCCTTCAGTAAAGATGTGGTCTATTGTGCAGTCATACCCAAAAGTACTAGAAATTTTACAAAAATATATTTCGATAGTATTAGTAGACTACTATGACAAAACTCCATAAAATCCTGCACTCAATCATTATGAAGTCGACCTTTAAAGCAGATAATAGTATCGTGGTACATATTGTATCGTAAGCATCGTACGGCGCTAAGTATATCATTTAAATATGTATTGTTGCAGCCCTACTGTATCACTGTTACCAAAATCAGTAACTAAAAACATGCTGATTTGGACAAAAATAATGTTTTCACTTCTCGTTCTAGTTCAGAAGTGTTGATTGATGATGATTATAAAGTCCCTCTGCTCCTGCATCTTGTAGATAGTTCTGGTACAATGTCTTGATATAGCTTGAAAATTGTAGACAGTGTGCAGAAATGTTAAGGCAATAGTTAACCCTTTCATCCCTAAAGTCACATTTGAACCTTCCAAATCAAAGACTGGGCGAGTCTAATTTTAATATGTAGGGGGTGAATAGGTTATGGTGTGTGTTAATGCAGTGATAGCACTGTCTGATATCTTTATCTGTGAATTTCTGTTTTGTAGTACTTGTGTCGATGTGGAAGTGAGGCTGTACAGACGACCTTTGAACTTGACGTCATAACGACCGAGTATGAAAACGACCCAAATATAGTCAACAGCAACATTAATCAAGTGGGTGGGCTTCAAGCATTTGGAGTAAAGACCTACGTAAAAGGCAAACTCCACCTCCGAATGGCAAACATCGGGCAAAAAACAGATCCGAAATCTACACTGGCAGGTAACAAGAAACAGACAATTCTCCTGACATTAATTTTGAGGAGTATTGTTAATAAGCTTATTTCTGCAAATTATAATGTTGACTTATATGTATTTTCTTCAGATGAGTTTTTTTTTTTGGGTACCTATATATATATCCTTCTTTCAATTTGTCTTCATTTGAAAATTTGAAATAGAGTGGTTATGAAGGAGACCACACCATTTCCAGTTTTTCTACTACATGTATTTCAATATTATTTTTAATATGAAATTCTTTAATATACATTAGACATTGTAGATATATGCAAATATCCCACCGTCTATGATCTCTCCCTATTCACTGTTAATAAATAAACACGAAGAGAGATATTGTATATTAAATTAAAACTTACTGTGAAATCATTAATTTTCGTGGGGTTTTAATTTCATTGATTCCATGGGTACCCTTATCCTGGAATTCATAGGTCCATGAAGTACATGTAATTACAAGTTTGACACAAAGCTATTCTCCATATGATTTGGTACTATACTAGTAGTCCACAAATTCATGTACCCACAAAATAGTGTTTTTTCAGGAAACTGAGAAATTTGGGCCCACAAAAATATCTGATTGCGCAGTATGTTTACTGTATAAAGAACCGTTTATTATTGTTTGTATGTATTTAAATAAGATGATTTTTGTATGGCATGATTGTACAAGGTAAAGAGAAATATACCCTGAATTTTGTTATTGTAGATCATTTGAAACCATTAAATACCCTGTTACCTCATATGGGAGGCAAAAAGAAAAGTAAAGAGTCCTTTATCATGTGTTTTTGTCAACTTCATGTATCCATCCTTCTCTCCATCACAGACTCAGAATGCTTGAGATATAGGGTTTGTCACACATATGATCATTTATAAATATGTGAAAATTTCAAAATTAAATGTTTGATATTTAGATACACCAACAATCTAAGGATCCCCGTACCACTGCCAAAAACTGATTTACATATTGGAAACTGTTGGGTTTTTTTGGTAGGATTACAGCTTTGATATACATGTATCATTTCTGAAAATAAAACATACATTCCTGGACTTTTATGAAAAATAAACAAAACATAATCAACAACAGTGTTCTGAATATCAAAATTCTGTGAGGCCAGGTAGGAATTCAAACCCTGGACTTCAGATTGTTATACTTTAGCTCTAACCCAACTGAGCTAGCTCATCAACAGAAGTCTCCTTGCCCAGCTGTGCTACTGTTATATCCAAACAGAGGTTAAGGGGAGGCTACTGTTTATAGGGAAAACCACAGTGCAGTAGGACAGGGATCCTGAATACATGTAATAGTCACAACGAAGGCTTGTAAACAAACAACAACGGTCATTTTCTTCAAATTTAAGCATTTGCTGTCATTTGATACCTTACAGCTTTCCTTCAGTATTTATAAATTTGTGAAATTAATATATTTCAAGCATTGTGAATCTACTAGCTTGCTCTACTTTTCAGCTTTCCCGAGATCTAGTTGCTATTCTGGATCTGTTGATAAAACTTTGTATGCTACATAATATGTAGACATATAGAATAGATTTAATATTTTTCTCCAGATTCAATTTCCTACTCTGTAGATACCTACCAAGACCTAGTTGCTTGAAGTACGTTATCCTTAATAGGATATTAACTCAAATATATAAAAATTTTACACAATGAAGTGAAAAATGCATGCGTGAATATTTTTAGGTGGTCATCTTAAAACAAATAAACACAAAAACACTGGAACAGTTTCAGATTGTTTGTTTATTGAAAATTTACACTTAACTTAAGTGCTCCAAGCAACTGGGCCCGAAAATATCCACAAACTGTAAGCCTGATGAACGAAAGTTTATGGTTGTCTGAAATCACTGGGAAAAACCTGTAAATACAAAATCAGAGCAAAACACTAAATGGTTAATTTATAGATTTTTGATTTACCATAATACTGGTTTAAAAACTAACTTACTATTATAGTAGACGGACGCTTTGATGGTCCTGTTTGTAATGTAAATTTGTCATTTGATGGAGTTCACATGTGCAGAAAATATTAGTCACACACTTAACTTCATTAAAATTATTGTTATTATTGTAGACAACATAAATTTTCTCTGTTCATCAGCTTGCTTGCAGATCATTTTTATTCTACCTTCTCTTGATAACATTTAGATTTTTATTAAAATTTACACACACGCTATCTTAGATTCTTTACCAGTTAGATTTAGACTAGACTTGCTATTATAATATTTACAGCACAGATAGGCCACACAGGGAAAAAGCCGCGCGTTTTGTCTCAGACAGCGGGGAACAGCTCGTACCCAGGTGGAGGTCTTACGGGTACCTTCACTTCTTCTAGTGCTACTCCTGGTAACAGCTTCTTTTTTTAACAATATCAGAACCAGTCTGACAATTCAATATATGCAGGAATAGCACAGAAGTATATAACAATTGGAAATACAAAACAAAATCTTGACCTTAATTACTATATATATATCTGCGACTGATATTTTATTTATATTTTGTGAGTCAATGAAACTTTGATATAATACCCTCTTTTCTCACTCTTAACATTTAAACATTTGATTTAATGCCCCTTTTCATTAACCAGCTGGCCTACTTTCATATTACAAGGGCCACTTTTCCATTAATCTTTCATCATCCCTTAATTTCCTTTCTAAATGTAAATTTTACTGTCACTTCAGTTTTTTTAAATTCAAATTTGATTTAATGGTGTTCGTGATTACCTGCATTTCCAAATATGTTCATCATTATGATAACGTTTGTCTTGCTATGATAAAGTGGAAGTTAATGTGATCTATGGAAGTTTTACAGTACATGGCTGTAGCTGGAACCTTTTGTATAATTCTGATCACTGAATAAAATAATTCATAAATTTGCTTACAGAATCTTAAGGATATTTTCAAAGCAGCAAAAAGTTAACAAATAATTTGGTTTCACCTATCAATTTTTACAGAAATTATTGTATAATCGTATATTATATATTTTGAGATACTGTATACCGGGGACCTTTCGCCACAGCTTAATTTTCGCCTTTTTCCCCCTCTGTCACGAGGGCGAATTTATCACGGCAGTGACGATAATTACACATTCTATACAAAGTAATACCATGGGAAGACAAAAAATAACGCTGCGGAAAAACAGATTCTACCAGTGGAGGGCGAAAATTTCCGGGTATACAGTATTGAAAAGATAGTAATCTGAGTTAATACGTCAATATGCCTGGTTGTTTAGGTGAATCCCAGTTGAAAAAGGTCGCTCGAGCGAAACACGTGGCAGACAAGAACCACGAGGTACAGGCCATGCTGATGTCACACAAAGATCAGATGGTGCCGGAAAAGGACACGAATCGTGAGGGAGACGCCGAGAAGAACAGGAAGTTATCTCGTATCCACGCTGTACGCCAGGCTCAGGGCATCGACAACAAGGTCAACACTATAATGGTGAGTTGTTGCTACCACAGCAGTCAATCATGTTGTCTAAAGCATTTAATTTGACAGTGTTGGAACCCTGATGTGCTGATAGGGCGATTTATGTTGGACCTCTCTATATACGTGATACATGTATAAGTAAACTTTAATCCTGTGTAAATAGCATGTCACGTTATAGCTTTTTGACTTGGTGTAAGTTTTTTACGGGAGCTCCAATGTAGTTATATAAAAAAAAAAAAAATTAAATTATCTTATCTTTAATTTCTTTCAAATTTTCTTTCATTGGTAGCATTTACGAAAAAAAAAAAAAATGACATTGGAAATAGCCATATTCTTTGTATTCTTCATTAAAATTATAGCGAAATACTTTTAACACAGACTGTTTACATTTCAGAGTTACAAGACGGAGAAGTCGGATCGTATGAGAGACTATAAGACGATAGAGATTTACCGTCTGCAGACTAAGAAGGATGGAATCATGAGCATGCTGAGTCAGACCATCTCCACGAACTACACAGTCCATCCGTCATTTGGCTCGTCAGAGTTCTTCGAATATGTCTTTAAAAATCCATTTAATGTACAACAGACCATAACAGTGGAATTTGATGATAAGGAATTACAGTAAGATTTGTTTATAAATCTTTGGAGTCAGTATTTAAGGATCCTCTTGCCAGATACTGTAACAAACTATTGGAAAACTTTTGGAAACTTTTTACAGCACGACTATAGGTTTGATAAATCATTTATGAAAAGAAAACCATACTTTGTGGGACTTTTAAAAAGGATGAAGATGAAATAAATGAAATATAATCCACAATAGTATTCTTGAGTATAAAAATTAGCGAGGATATATAGACCGGGATTTGAATCCAGAACTAGTGTTTTGGGTGATGGTTTTTTTTGCAGTACAAATTGTCTTATAATTTAACTGTCTAACAATCAAGTTATTTTTACTGAGAACAAAATCGGCTGGATAGCAGAGGCTTCATTGTGATTTTTAATTCAATTATTGATGAATATTTTATGTTAATAACCTCTTTAGCATATAAAACAGAGTAAAGGGTCCTCAGTTCATTAAACAAAATCATGTGTAACATGTTCAAACTGCTGTCTGTTTTAATTTCTTGGTATCAAAATTTGAGTATGATCTATTTCTTTTAAAGGTGCACCACATTATAGAATTAATATTCTGTATTATGTATTATATAATAGGTTTCACATGGAAGAATAATTTACAGGAGTTAGCAATTTGTGGATAATGTTTAGACCACGATATATATAACAAAATATATAACCCTAACAAAATATAACCACCATATTGTAGAATATTCCAAACTCTAGGGAGTTGTATAAGTAGAGGCTCCCTAATGAGTGATGGTTGATTATCATGTTTATCTTAGTCAAAAAAGTTAATTTTCAAATTGAATAAAGACACAAGGTTTACTAAAGAGAGTTAAATAAACACGATAATCAACAGTCACAAGTTTGGGAACTTTTTTTCTCCAATAAACTCCAGATATTATATATCTAGAAAAACATATTTTGTCTTGGGAATACATTATACCTGTTTCCGATCAGGGAAACAACTGCTATGTAGCTATGAGGTCACAATGGAATATGATGTTGCAAAGTTTTGTAACTTAACGTCATAATTAGAAGATTGATCAATGAAATATCATCCAGGGTACCGGTGCTACCCACTAGTGGGTAGCAAAAATGTCTACCAACTCCTGGCAGGTTTATCCATAAGTCGGAAGTGTTAGTGAGGAAACCTATAGTGGTTGTGGGAGAAATTGAATGTGCTGTACACTTATTTTCAGCATAATAACAGCTTCCAGAGAATTGTGTATTTATAAGTTTCTGTACATTTATCTTCAGGATTGTGACAGCTCCCAGAGAGTGGTGTAAAATTAGATTGCTTTACATTTATCTTTAGTGTGTGGCATACCCTAGGGAGTGCTGTATTTATAATGATCTGCTTTTACCTTGCAGTGTTGTGACAGACCCTAGGGAGTGGCGTTATTTTAAGAGGCTGTATGAACTACAGGGGGAAGTGGAAGAGGGTATGTTCAACAAACAAAGCAAGGCACAGTATGTGGAGATTTTCCTGCGGCCAAAAGAGACAGTCCAGATCCCATTCAAGTACCTCACATTCACAGCTGATGAGAGTGTCCAGCCGCAGGTATTGTGCCTATCACTGGACAGGTTTTTTTTCAAATAAATTGTATACAATGAATCCTGCCTTATCTGGCATTAAGTAGGACACAATATAGGTCATATTATACAAGATGTCAGAATATACAGGTTCTATCTGTTAGTGTTCTTTGGAGATAGTATTACATTATTGTGTCGGATCAGACACGTGCACGGTGGTAGATTAGACTGGTTTTACTGTAGATTCCATCACTATGGTAGATCTCTTCTTTGACTTTCATATTACTCATTTTAACAAACAAGGTCTAGTCAAAAATAACAGTTAAAGTTTTAGGAGAAAATTTTGTACAATGGATATTTTAATATAAAATATTAACAGTACTGTACGTACTGCCATGATAGTTTTATTACAGGTTTTCTCTCCCTTTGTTCCTGAAAGTTGTAGATTTTGTTTTATGTTGATTCTCCACGCTGTCCCTTGATTTGGGTTTTCAGTACAATAACACTTTATGAAACTAACTATCTACTAGCAAGAAAGAAGGGATATCTACAAAGCAGGCCCCGGACAGGCCTGTTGCATATATTTTCTGACCCATGTTTTCTCTTATACATGTATTTATAATATGGAACTGTTTATAGTTACAGGGCCCAATGCAAAAATGATGCTTAGGTTATATATCAGTGGTGATATTTTCAAAACCCTGTGACAGTTACTACATATATTTGATTGGTTATAATTGCAGGGCCCTGTGATATATATCATTGGTGTTATTATCAAGGCCCTGTGACGTTTATTATATTTGATTGGTTATAATTGCAGGGCCCTGTGATATATATCATTGGTGTTATTCTCAAGGCCCTGTGACGTTTATCATATTTGATTGGTTTTATTTAAAGGACCCAGTGATGTTTATTATATTTGATTGGTCATATTTACAGGACACAGTGATGTCTATTATATCTGATTGGTCATATTTACAGGACACAGTGATGTCTGTTATATCTGATTGGTTATATTTACAGGACACAGTGGTGTCTATTATATCTGATTGGTTATATTTACAGGACACAGTGATGTTTATTACATTTGATTGGTCATAGTTACAGGACACAGTGATGTCTATTATATCTGATTGGTCATATTTACAGAACACAGTGATGTCTGTTATATCTGATTGGTTATATTTACAGGACACAGTGATGTTTATTACATCTGATTGGTCATATTTACAGGACACAGTGATATCTATTATATCTGATTGGTTATATTTACAGGGCCCTGTGATGTCTATTATATCTGATTGGTCATATTTACAGGACACAGTGATATCTATTATATCTGATTGGTTATATTTACAGGGCCCAGTGATGTTTATTCCATTTGATTGGTCATATTTACAGGACACAGTGACGTCTATTATATCTGATTGGTTATATTTACAGGACACAGTGATATCTATTATATCTGATTGGTTATATTTACAGGGCCCTGTGATGTCTATTATATCTGATTGGTCATATTTACAGAACACAGTGATGTCTGTTATATCTGATTGGTTATATTTACAGTACACAGTGATGTTTATTACATTTGATTGGTCATAGTTACAGGACACAGTGATGTCTATTATATCTGATTCGTCATATTTACAGGACACAGTGATGTCTTTTATATCTGATTGGTTATATTTACAGGACACACTGATGTCTATTATATCTGATTGGTCATATTTACAGAACACAGTGATGTCTGTTATATCTGATTGGTTATATCTACACGACACAGTGATGTCTATTATATCTGATTGGTTAAATTTACAGGGCCCAGTGATGTTTATTACATTTGATTGGTCATATTTACAGGACACAGTGACGTCTATTATATCTGATTGGTTATATTTACAGGACACACTGATGTCTATTATATCTGATTGGTCATATTTACAGGACACAGTGATATCTATTATATCTGATTGGTTATATTTACAGGGCCCAGTGATGTTTATTACATTTGATTGGTCATATTTACAGGACACAGTGGTGTCTATTATATCTGATTGGTCATATTTACAGAACACAGTGATGTCTGTTATATCTGATTGGTTATATTTACAGGACGCAGTGATGTCTATTATATCTGATTGGTTATATTTTCAGGACACAGTGATGTCTATTATATCTGATTGGCCATATTTACAGAACACAGTGATGTCTGTTATATCTGATTGGTTATATCTATAGGACACAGTGATGTCTATTATATCTGATTGGTTAAATTTACAGGGCCCAGTGATGTTTATTACATTTGATTGGTCATATTTACAGGACACAGTGATGTGTATTATATCTGATTGGTTATATTTACAGGACACAGTGGTGTCTATTATATCTGATTGGTTATATTTACAGGACCCAGTGATGTTTATTACATTTGATTGGTCATATTTACAGGACACAGTGATGTCTATTATATCTGATTGGTTATATTTACAGGGCCCTGTGGATCCATTCAAACAGAAGAATGAGGATGATGAAGACATCAAGAAACCTCCCTCACAGACCATGAATGAGAAATCCATCAAGGTAAGTGTTGAAGCCACAGAATAATCATGAACATCTCCACATCTTATTTCCTCCTATCTAAGATTTCCAATACATGTTTTAGCACTACTGATGTTATTTTTTTATGCCGCCATCATTAAATGGGGTAATATTGTGTTGTCCATGTCTGTACCGTCCTGTCCTGTCCCATTCTGTAATATCCCTTCCCAGCACGATTCATTGTAAACACTCTAGCAACTTCATTCTTTGATGGATTTTCATCAAACTTAGTACAAATGTCAAAATGCAAATACATCAGATACGTTCGTGTTTTAGGATTCCAAGGTCAAGGCGTAGGCCACCATTGACTTTCAGTTAACCAACTTTAACTGATTGATTTTGAACAAACTTTATATGAACATCAAGTATAAAAATACCTCTGATATGTCTATGTTTTAAGGTGCCAAGGTCAAGGCCAAGGTCACTGTTGCTATATATAAAAAAATCATCAAATGATTCAGTGTCATCACTCTACTTCATTTCTTAACAAACTTTCATCAAAGTTTATACAGATTTCAGGTATAATGATACCTCAGATGAGAAAGACTGAAACTAGTTAGAACATAGCGGTAGGGGCTTTCATGTCTTACAGACATTTTCTAGTTTTGTTGATGTCTTAATTACCAAGTTGTTTTCTCTTCTACAGGTTTACTTTAAGAATGAGGATGGTAAACCGGTGTCTATCCTAAACGTGAATGTTGAACCACAGCCTCACATCATTGACCAGACATTCCGGTTCTACCACCCGGAACAGTCCTTCCTCAAGAAGTCCATCCGCATGCCACCTTTCCAGTCACTTCCAGGTAAGCTGAGCTGATAAGGAAGCATAGAAATCTCCAGGAAATCTCCTCTAATCACTTCTGATTTAAATGTGTACACCTAGTTTACCTTGAAAAGGATTGTACAAGTTAGTAGATCATATGCTTGAAAAAAAAATACTTAAATGCCACAACCTTGAAAATCATTAATCATGAGAAATTATTAAAAATTTGCAATGTATTTATAAACAAAGATTGATTATGAGAATGTCCTTACATCTCATACCAGACATTGTAACTATACTATGATGTCATTGTTCTATTTTACTAATGTAGATATCACTATAGGTGTATACATTTTATTTGTTATTTGTCGCTAGGCAACGCTTTTTGTACTCTAGGTATCTTTTGAATTTTTACATTGTTCTGATGACAGTTGGCCGAGAAAAGCTGTAGTAAAACTATGGCAGTACTGTTAATATTTTAAACTTAAAATCCATTGCACAATTTTTTTCCAAAAAAATTAACTGTTATTTTTTTACTTGACCATGTAAATTGGATTAAATTTGCGGAGATTTCCCATTTGATGTTGACTGGACATCTCTTCTTTTGAATTTTGATTGCTCTTATGCCGGGACTAGTGAATTTCATTTAGAAATCAATCAACTTGGATACGCAGAACTGCACTGGACATCCACTAGTGGACATTGGATCGCATTTTTCCCTGGTATCTATTTATGAACAGGTACTACAGACAGGTTTGTGTCAGTCAGGATTGATGCCTTGTCTCCATTTCTGTGTTGTGTTTTATATCTGTATGGGTTTATATCTGACTCAGGTGCTCCAGTGGGCGGGCCAGGACTGAACCAGGTGTTTGTCAGGTGTAGCAATAGTCACGTGATCTGTGACAGCAAGAGTACCCAACCTGGGGAACCTACTGATGTCTTCCTCAAGGTATATATATATACTCCTCTGTGTGTGTGTCAGTGATGAAAAATAAATACTAGGCCACTTTCGTTTATCGCATTACAAACGGTTGGACCTGAGTTGTTCGTTTATGAAATAAGGTCTGACCTAGTAATCTGATGCTGCATTTAGGCGAGCCTTGACAAAGCCTTGCAAGGCCTGCATAAATATTTTGCAGGTCCGCTCGGATTTATATCCAAAAATGTTACATTTTAAAATGGATAAACTGGTTGTCCACAAGCTTGTTCACTAGAGCTGTACCTTTCTGGACAGAATATTGAATGTCATAAAATGGTCGTATTTTATAAAAGATATCAAAGGCCAAGAAAAAACCCCACATTGCATTGTTTGCATTCCTTTTTGCTGAAAAAAGACAGTTTGATCAGAATATAATTAAAGAAGATGAAATGGTTAAGAAATAGAAAAGGAAATGTTGGTATTTAAGGGCTGGTACGAACAAGCAAAGTCAGTAATATTAAACAAAAATGTGACTTTTCTATATTACAGGTGGCTATGGGGCCGTCTCCCCAAAGTAAACGGTTCTTTGTAGCGATGTACTTTGATCCGTTTATGGCACGACCGGTACAGATATGGCAGTTTTATGTGCACGCCCTACAGCGTGTAGACGTAGCTTGTGTGGAGGGCCAGACTAGTCGCTTCGACCTCCTCCTCAGGTCAGTACATATGTCAAGGTCATGGACAAAAATAGATTGGCAGACATTATTCATTTTATAGTATTTAAATTTTTACATAAAAAAATATTCAAATCTTAGAGTAAACTAAACTGTGAAATCAGATACTTTTTTGAGGTCCGCATTTTGTGGTTTCACCAAAAAACACACAATTTCTTAGGTACATACATTTGTGGATTACAATACGTATACGCAATCATACGTGTAATAGCTATATGTCAAACCTATAATTACTTTGTGGACGTATGAATTCATGGATGAAGAGTATGTCACTAATTCAATGATATTTAGAACAAAAATCAGTGATTTCACAGTATTCAAATTTCATAGTATAATTTAGACAACTGACTTTTAGTTTCAGAACTTTTTGTTTAACTTGTGTTTACAAAATGAAGGCTTCCCATCAATACTGAATATAAAAGTTCTGCTTGTGTTTGTTTATCTGTGTATGGCTACAATTTTATGTGATACAAGTATGAAATCAGGTATTACAGAGTATGACGTAACGTTGTGTTTTATTACAGAGGAACACAAGCCTCACGCCTGGTACGCTGTTACTCGTCGCACCCGAACGAGATGCAGATGTTTCCGGGCGATCAATTTATGCTGACAGCTGGAGCTGTTCACGAGATGACTGTCGCAGTCCGCCCAATGAAAGAAGGAAACAAATTCTTCTACATAAACATAGTAGATGTAGAATATCATCAACTTATACGCTCATGGCTTGTGTGTGTTACTTGTCGTCCGCCTATGGTCTCTCGATCTTTTGACGTAGTTCTCCCGATGGGTGGTGGAAAGGGCTGCAGCAAACGAATCCCGTACACAAATCCCTACCCGCACAAAAAGGTATTTGTTCTCCTGAATAACCGTGAGGACCTGTTACAGTTCCGCGAGTCACGACTGGAGATCGAGGGCGGAGAGACCCAGACCATCGGGCTACGGTTTACACCGGTTACTAAGGCCGGTAGTGTCGAGGTCATGGTCTTTATCAATGACGAGGACGATAAAAACGAGGAGACCTTCAAAATTACTGCCACATATCAATAGTGCTAGATATCTTAGTTTTTGTAATGGCGAATGTCTTTCTGAATTGCATGTCTTCTCCCTCATACCGTATTTGAAGGAGAAAACAACCCAAGTCTTGTACCTCAGACTCTGTATTTTTCTAAGGGATGTTGTTTTTGTTATTTTTGTAGCTTGGTACCAATTTGTGCCATGAATAACTGTTGTCCTTGTTAGATGCCAAATAGACGATTTTACTATAAATTTGGCACTACAGTACTGGTTGGTTAATCCAAAATGCACAAGTCAACATCTGTCCCATCATAATTTATATGTTCATTATTTCATTTTCATGTGCATGTTTGGGTTGGCAAGTCATTGTTAGAGTTCAGTATTGGAGAAAAAAAGGTCCATTGGATGGAAACTTTCTTCTCTTGCAAGGCAAATGTTCCGTAGATGTTTTCAAATATTTCATATTTCGGGGAGAGAGGTAACACACCCTGATCGTCACTAAATGTCTTCTGTAAGTGACTTTGATTCTACACTGAAAAGATAAGTTGCCATGCCGTCATATGATGTGGGCCACAACATGGTCAATGTGACAGCTCTCAGCTGGACAGGACCAATCTAAACCAGAAATACAGTCAAACTTCGATGTTTCGAACTTTGTGTGACCATCAGGAAAAAATCGAAACATCAAGACTTCGACTCATGAATGTTAAACTTCGAATATCTTTGAGATCCTGTATATACTGCAGAGGCTAAATGTGACAGCTGTTAAGTGATGGAACACAAGAAGTTGTAATTTTCAATATTTTCCTAAAGAAGTGAGAAATTTGATTCATCAAAGTTTGATTTATAAATGGAATATTAGTTTTAGAAAAAAAATTCTAGACTTTGCTGTAAGTTCCACACATCAAGAAATTCAAATTCTTTAAAGTTTGATTTATAGAAGTTTGACTGTATTTGACAATTTCAAACTGATTCATCTGTCCCCATATATACCTCATCTACAGCAATTAGTTTTATGAATCACCTCATTCATTTTTGAATTTCTTGTGTCAAATATCTGGTTTAAGTTGTGTCATAAAATTTACGTTTTTCTTAGCAAACATTATCTATCATACAAGCTTTAAATGCATCGTTGTCTTTACCGCGTATATTGCCAAAGTCCGTCCAGCTATACAGACCTGTGCCTACAGTTAGTTAAACTTTACAGTGCCTGACAGTATAATTAAAGTATTGACTGTTCAGGAATTAATTGTAAAGTGTCCTTTTTGAACATTTCAGCATAACTGTATAATTTGTTATCATGTAGATTGAGTGAGGAAGTTATATAATTAGGAAAATACATAGAAAATACATTATGTTAAAATGAGCAGAAGTGAGGTTTTATTGAATTTTATTTATTGAATTTCTCGTATTTTCGGTTTGTATTTCTAATTCAGTTTTGTATCATTGAATGTGATTGCTTTTATGAAATTGTGATCACAGATACAATGTAGTATATAACTATTTCAAGGAGACATAAAAAATGTGCATGTTCGTATGAGTTACTAAGTATGAATGGATGTTGTGTTACAATGAATGTAGTCAAGCATTGTGTGGTTGAGTGAAGGGCTAAATTAGGTTTGTGGAATGACGATGCCTAATTTTTGTGCTCACCTAAAGTGTACTTTAATCTGTCATTCTGGGCCTGTAAGAAATTATCAGTTAATTTTTGTGCTCACCTAAAGTGTACTTTAATCTATGTCATTCTGGGCCTGCAAAGAATTAACAGTTAATTTTTGTGCTCATCTAAAGAGTACTTTAATCTGTCATTCTGGGCCTGTAAGAAATTAACAGTTAATTTTTGTGCTCACCTAAAGTGTGCTTTAATCTATGTCATTCTGGGCCTGCAAAGAATTAACAGTTCATTTTTGTGCTCACCTAAAGTGTACTTTAATCTGTCATTCTGGGCCTGTAAGAAATTAACAGTTATTTTTTGTGCTCATCTAAAGTGTACTTTAATCTGTCATTCTGGGCCTGTTAGGAATTATCAGTTAATTTTTGTGCTCACCTAAAGTGTACTTTAATCTGTCATTCTGGGCCTGTAAAGCATTAACAGTTAATTTTTGTGCTCATCTAAAGTGTACTTTAATCTGTCATTCTGGGCCTGTAAGGAAGTATCAGTTAATTTTTGTGCTCACCTAAAGTGTGCTTTAATCTATGTCATTCTGGGCCTGCAAAGAATTAACAGTTCATTTTTGTGCTCACCTAAAGTGTACTTTAATCTGTCATTCTGGGCCTGTAAAGAATTAACAGTTAATTTTTGTGCTCATCTAAAGTGTACTTTAATCTATGTTATTCTGGACCTGTAAGGAATTATCAGTTTGGAAATACATGTATAATCTTTTTTTATTTCTGATCATTTAAGCATTATGTTAGAAACATTTTAAACCCCGAAAAAATCAGAAATGTGATGAAGATAGATTAAGTTAAAACATGAATTTACACTGCCAGGACATATCGATCAGTGTTTAATGTGATAGCGAGTCTCAAAGATATTTGATGAATTTACCCGTCCTCAATGACAAACTGTGTGTAATACAACGTGATATTGTACCTGGATACAGAGGCTGAACTGTCCTCATTATTACGTTACGTATGCATAGTGTTATGTGTGAAATGTCTGTGATAGCATTGTTTACTTAAGATGATGTATGTTTATTGACAGTTTTATATATTATTTATTAGATCTGATATTAAACATTGTACAATATAAACATATCTATTTAATATTCGATTTTCATGTACTTACCAAATAGTTTTTTTACGTTAGAAAACTAGTAACATTAAATGATAATGAACTGTAAATATTTTGTCTGTGTTTTGTTTTTAACTGACTTAGTGAAATGTTAACATTAAAAACTAATATACTGGTATGTTGTTCTGTAAGTATAAAAAGGCCAGGTATTTAATTAAAGTCCTGGCTCAGATGGATTCTCTGTTGATTTGTTTAAGTGCTTTTGGAAACATTTAGGTATTTTTGTAGCAAGATCTACTAATTAACAATGGTTATGAAAATGGTGAATTATCTGTAACTCAAAAACAGGGCATAATTACTCGTTTACTAAAAGGGGTTAAACCACGTTGATTCCTGAAAAACTGCAGACCACTATTAAGTAAACTTATATATACAGATCAAACAGTTTTATTTCTGGATGATACATTGGGGAAAATACTGGGTTAATATATATACAAGGGATATAATCATACATTTTGAAAAAACATTACTTGGATTCAGTATCCTGGAAATTTGTGGATGAAGTATTAGAAGATTTCTTTAATTTTTGACATGGTTTAAAAAAAAATTGGGTAAAGACTTTTCGAAAAAAGATCGAATTTGGCTATTAACTTGGGTGGGGGCCGAGATCTGTTTCAACTCGTTGATATAAAAAGGGGTTTCCGGCAAGCCGACCTGATATCACCTTATGTATATTTTTATTCTCTGTTCTGAAATTTTGGCAATCAATGAATGGAATTTACAGTGGGGACATACATGCTTTACGCTTCTGGGTATTGATTTTCATGTTGATATACGTTGTATCCCAGTATCGAGTTTTAAATATTATATTCACTCGGATCTCATTTTACAACACCATTCGTCGATTTGTTTGCCCTTCTAAACGGTGTTGTTTACTCCTGTCACGTCCAGATGTTGGTAGCAAAGATCGGTATTCAGATTGATACACATTGCTGTGAAAGCTGTTAAAGTTTCAACGAGTTCTGCTGGTTAATTGCAAAAGGATGGAGCCTCGAGCTTCTTAATAGTGAAATCCAGATCTCTAATTAATGATCATTACATGTTTTACAGTTTCCGCTTAGCATTAATACGAAAGTATCTGTGTAGTCATTAAACTTAATATTATGGGACAGCTGAACTTTGTATGGTTTAACGCGATTACAACCAATTATCTGACTTTTAACATACATATTAGGATCGCTAGACTGCTCTTGTGTAATGTTCGTTAAACCCCAGATGCCGATGCTCTCAGCTCTGAAACTTTTTCTGTGATTTCTATAATTGAGTCTTAAGCTTAAAATGAAGAATCATCATTGCCAATATAACATGAACTGAATTCTGCATATTTCATTGTCTACAAAGAACTCTAGCTAATATTTTGTATAATTATATTTTTGAATTAAAGAACTGTTATGATGGCTTACTAACTTTCCTTTCATTCGACAGAAGACATCATGACGTGTGACGCAGGAAACTCCTATATTCTGGATCTCATGGTTTCGCCCTAGTGTTTTGTGTGTTTTCATGGTGTCTATTTCGTTGCTTTTTAATGTTGGCTCGGGCCCAGCCTCCAGATGTTACGCACACTTTTTCTCTATACATTCCTGAAATATGTCATAGCAAAGTTGAAGGCACGCGGCTAGCTACTTGATTGGTCTCAGGTAGAAAAAACCTGACCAATAGCTATGCAGATACCTGTCCTTTGACGATTAAAAGAGGAGCGACACCCAAATTCAAAGCCAGTCAATTTTACCGTTACGCGACCGCAATAATATTTTGACGTACATCAAAGGATCAAACTAGCCTTCTCGTCTCATCCATATGCTTCTGGGTATTGATTTTCATGTTGATATACGTTGTATCCCAGTATCGAGTTTTAAATATAATATTCACTCAAATCTCATTTTACAACACCATTCGTCGATTTGTTTGCCCTTCTAAACGGTGTTGTTTACTCCTGTCGCGTCCAGATGTAAGTAACAAATTAAAGATCGGTATTCAGATTAATACACGTAGCTGTGAAAGCTGTTAAAGTTTCAACGAATTCTGCTGGTTAATTGCAAAAGGATGGAGCCTCGAGCTCCTTAATAGTGAAATCCAGATCTCTAATTAATGATCATTACATGTTTTACAGTTTCCGCTTAGCAGTAATACGAAAGTATCCGTGTAGTCATTAAACTTAATATTATGGGACAGCTAAACTTTGTATGGTTTAACACGATTACCACCAATTATCTGACTTTAAGCATACATATTAGGATCGCTAGACTGCTCCTGTGTAATGTTCGTTACATCCCAAATGCCGATGCTCTCAGCTCTGAAACTTTTTCTGTTATTTCGATAATTGAGACTTAAGCTTAAAAAGAAGAATTATCATTGCCAATATATCATGACATGATTTCTATTTATTTAATTGTCTACAAAGAACTCTTATTTTGTATAATTATATTTTTGTATTAAAGAATTGTTATGATGGCTTACTAACTTTCCATTCATTCGACAGAAGACATCATGACCTGTGACGCAGTAAACTCCTATGTTCTGGATCTCATGGTTTCGCCTTAGTGTTTTGTGTGTTTTCATGGTGTCTTTCCCGTTGCTTTTTAATGTTGGCTCGGGCCCATCCTCGATACTCCAGAGGTTACGCACAATTTCACTCTCTGCATGTCTGGAATATGTCATAGCAAAGTTGAAGGCACGCGGCTAGCTTTTTGATTGGTCTCGGATAAAAAGAAATCCCTGACCAATCGCTAGGCTGATACTAGTCCGAATTACTCTGACCTATATAAAAAAAAAAGTATATAAAACGTCAGAATAATTCGGACTAGGCTGATACCTATCGTTTGAAGATTACAGAGGAGCGACACTCAACTGACTTGAAGCCAGGTCAATTTTACCGTTACGCGACCGCAAGATTCTTCTGATGTACATCTCAGGATCAAACTGGTCTTCTTGTCTCATCCACAAGTTGGTCACACTGAGTCTTTGATTTTGTCATGACATATGCGAGAAGTGCAGAGAGCATAAGTGAGCGTAACCCCTGGATATCGAGGATGGCTCGGGTCCTGTTGTCAACGTTATAATACACGTAGTTGCATGGCACGGTTTTACACTGTGCATGTGCATTGGGGCATAGAGAACAAACACGTGGTTACTGTTATCACCAACTACTGTAGGTTTTATTCAATGGGAATAATAGACAAATGGAATGAACATATTAACAATGTGTAAATCTTATAATGAGATCTTGTCATAGTCATCTTGAAACATCTGCTCTCCCAAACATCTTGCCGATATCTTCTCATAGTAATTTCAACGTCTACCCTCCCGAAAATCTTATTGGTATCTCGTCATAGTAATTTAAACATCTGCTCTCCCAAACATCTTACCGAGATCTTCTCATAGTAATTACAACGTCTAACCTTCCGAAAATCTTCCCAATGCCTCTTTATAGTAATCTCAACATCTACCCTCCCAAAAATCTTATTGATACCTCTTCATAGTAATTTCAACATCTACCGTCCTTAAAATCTTATTCAATGATACCTCGTCATAATAATTTCAACATCTACCGTCCCTAAAATCTTACCGCGATCTCGTCATAGTAATTTCAACATCTACAATTTATGTACCCTCCCGAAAATCTTACCGAGATCTCGTCATAGTTATCTCAACATCTACACTCCAAAAGATCTTACCAAGATTTTGTCATACAATGTGCGTAGCAATTTAAACTTTACCCTCCCGAAAATCCCAAGTGATATCTCGTCATAGCACGGACTTAGATTATCTATGTCCGTTGTCATAGTAATCACAACACTCCCTAATTTACTAACTAACAAAAGTAATGAAATGTAGTTGGAAATACACTAACATAAATTATACATTAGTTATATTGGTTGGGAATGCGTTTGATGTCTAACGTTTATCCAGGTAATCAAGAATCAAATCGTAAACGATCTGAAATGCATGCTTAATACGTACAGAACAGAAACAAATCATACCACGAGATAATACGAAGTTGTATGAACTCTATTTCTCTACTGTTTGGTTTGGTATTACATTTACATCTGATAAAATGTCACCTAATTAAAGTTTCGTTGCATCATTGTGTTGATTTCTATACGGAATTAAAGACGAATTTGTCTGATTAAAAAGTTCATCTAGATTAATGGAGAATTTATCGAATAAACGGTGTAAATGCATGGATTTATCTACAAAATATGTACTAGAAATTCTTCTAGATATTTTACTGACCTCAAATTATTTTTATTTTATTTTCTTCGAGGCTGACCCAATTAGTTGTAAAGAAAAACATCTACCGAAAAATATTTCTTGTACTGCATATAATACCCCGGCACTGATTGCAGGGTATATACCAGATCTGTCCTACTATTTCAAAAAACATATAAATATTAACAAGCAGAATTTAGTCTATAGGAAGTAAAATTAACCTGTCATGTATTATAAAACTAGAAGTCTCTCTATATCTACACGATAACTACGAAAACAACAGTATATTGGAGTGCTCTCCCTTCCCATACTAGCTTCTACCACTGCGTGTGTTACTTGATACTACTTTTTGATTAACATTTAGTTTGTCATTATCCTCAATTCAATATTACCTTAGCACCTTTGAAATAAGTCATCAACTAAATCAAAGTTTTAATTAAGTAGTAAGAATGTTAACGTTTTTGAAGTGCGGGAACTCTTTTGATCAGGAAACAGTTAGGTACACGTACATTTTGTATGCGTGTACTAGTACGAGATTATCATGACACCATATAAAGCCTGTACTATTTTGTTGTTGTGCGTTACTGTATATTTGAATATCGCAGGATATTTAAACGTTGAATCATTTGCTTATGCAAATATTAATAAACATAATATTTATAGCAGTCTAGACAATCAAGTAACCCATCACTAATAATAAATCTATAAACTCGAGAGAAAAAAACGCCGACAGATGAATGTCTAATTTGAATTGGGTCTGTCATCATGTTGTCAACCCGTCACACTAGCCTAACATATTCTGGCGTTACTCCTGCGATATGTTGGCAGGGTTTTTCGACGATGCTACATTAAATATGACAAATTTAGTCATAACGCAATGAAATTCAACATACAAACGTAATATTATAACATGGAGCCTCGTTTGTTTTGATGTTTTGTTTCCCGTAAAGAAATCCACCTGAACGAATTTCTGTATTTATGAAACGGTATAAAATTTATTGAAATGTTAAGACCTTTCCTAAAATTAAAATATTAAACAATACGCTAATCCATGGTTCAATTAACGAAACTAAGTTACTATGTTAAGTCTACAGGAGATTAACTGTTTGAGATCAGATCGTGGCCGACTCACGGGGTTGGTGATATCGGGGCAAGATTAACGAGGAACCACCGTCAATTAATCAATGCTATAACACCATGTCAATTCCTTATTTCATTTTTTTTGCCACAAAATGCTTGACTTTTGTTACTTGTACAGTCACTAAGCTATCTTATCTCAAATAAATGTATCCCGCTTAAACGTCCAACTGTATCATCAAATCAACATTACTAGATTATCAATACTAAAATGACGTTTGGGAAGTTCTACCTTTAGGAATGTCATGGAAGTATTTCAAATCATCCTCGATACTCCAGGGGTAACGCTTACTTTCGCTCTTTACACCCCTGAACTGTGTCATAGTACAATCGAAGGCTCAGTGTTCACTCCTTTATGGACGAGACGAGAAGGCTAGTTTGATCCATTGATTTACATCGAAATAATTGACTGGCTTTGAAGTCAGGTGTTGCTTCTTTGTGATCTTCAAAGGACAGGAATCAGCCTAGCGATTGGCCAGGTGTATTTTTTACCTGAGACCAATCAAATTGCTAGCCGCATGCCTTCAATTTCGCTTTGTGATTCCAGGTGATTGCAGAGAGCAAAAGTGAGCGTAACCCCTGGGCCCATATTCATAAAACCGTTTTCATGCTCAAGCATAGATTTAATGCTCAAAACAACTTTCTTGTAACTCCCTTAAATCATTTCAAACGATCAAAAAATCAAATGAAAACATTAAAAACAGTTTTTGGCTTCAAGTTTCTTCAATGTTTTCAAAATCATTGACAAAATAAGATTGTTTTTATTAATTTATAACAGGAACAAGAAGTTCGACTTGAACGCAAAACCCATGCTTGAGCATCAGAACGGTTTCATGAAAACGTGCCCTGGAGTATCGAGGATGATTTCAAAAAGGATAATGGATTTGCTGAAAAAGGCTACAGTAACAAAAGTCATTTTCATGGAATATGATAACAATCTTGGGTAGAAATGATTGAACAGTCTAAAATTAAACATCCAATGACCGTTACGCATGATCCTTAAGTCTTGACAATGCATGATATCGTCAAATTCTTGTTGGCCATATTTTAAAACACCGGTGTTTAACTTTCGTCCTGCTCTCCTATTGCATATAACACTACCTCCTGGTCGTCTACGTCCTGTTCAGCGCTGGAGTGGTAACCGTGAACGAAGTACAGAAATATACCTGAAAAGGAAACAAATAAAAAGTAATTACGTGGAATATACATTTCACCCTATAACAACCAAAAATAAAAACAATATATATATGTAATTTTAGTTTTATCAACATGAATTAATCGGTCGTGTTGGCCAGGATAAAAAAAATATGCAACGATAGACATTGTGTTGTGAATTGGAAATAAAAAAAATAAGAAAAATTAAATCACATTTTACTATTTGCACTAATGCACATGTACTTATTCAAGTAAAATTCGCATTGACGCAGATTTTATCACATGTTTTAGGGTCAAAATCTGTCGGAACATAACAGTGAAACAGTTTATTTATATTCATCAGTTACATTTGTATGCAGGAAGATAATATGCTTACAGCAAAACGAAATGTATGAGTGTATTTGCAAAGTATAACGTTTATATGTTACTATGTAACACGTTTCGGTGTGATAATTTAACGGTATGAAAATCACTGAAATGGTTTTAATCTTTTTCGATACTATAGCTACACAATGTAAGTGTTTGTCGATAGTGTATATTTTCCATAACCGAGTTCGTGTTTAGTGTGAGCCGTATTTTACATAATATGTATTATTAATCTGTCATTTCACGATTGTAAAATTTCCATCGATTGCAGTTGTTTTATTACTGAGACTGTATAGATAGCTTATCCTTTCTATATATACCATCGTATGGTATTGCCACTATATAACCCTACCAAATTCAGTTGGCATTCATATAGGTTATGAATGCCATGGACCGATTGTTGACGTCATCATTATAATGACGTCATAATTGTTACATTGGATACCACTGACCCTCCCTTGGCGATGGCTGTTCTATTCATTGAAAAAGTATACATAATACATACATGTACATTATTCGAACTAAATGCAGAATAATAATCAGTGTAATTGAATTTTCTAGGAGATGAACAGGTTACAAAAATGGTAAAAATAAGTGCTCAACAGCTTTCAGTTGGCATTCATAGGCAACTGAAAGCAGTTCAATGCTTAAATAATATACAATACATATATATGATATATTACCCATTTGTATTTATATTCTATACACAACATCGATCTTCGTATTCTAGTTTTGTACTATAGTTGACATTTGTATGCATATTTTATAAAATAAATTGACTTGTTTATCTACATATAATATGCCCCTTACATACGCAATAACATACCACACTATGATACATTGTTTTCAAATATTCACTCTTATGATAAATTCGTCATCATAACAGGATGCGACAAGGGCGAAAGCTTAAAAACAAATACGGCCAACATTTCAAGGTATACAGTATTGTTTTCTGTATCTATATTGTAAGCAATTTATGGACTTTTGTATTCTTTATTGTAAATGTTAAATTAGTGAAAGAGAATAGATCATTTATAGCTGACATAGAAATTCGTTTTTGTCTTTGTGTAGATGTAGTCAAAATTTAAACTTTCACCATACCGGGAACTGTTCTTCCTCTCCTATCAAAGCTAGACATTGTTTTGTTGTAGCATGCACTGTATTCACATGTTAATATGTTTGTATTCAAAAGCTAGGTTGCCATTTAAAATATGATAGTTTTGATATTATCAACAAACGAGAGAAGAAACTATTACAGAATATTATTCGGTCAAGTGTTTCCTTGTTTTAACATTTTAAAACTTTATAACAATGGTAACTTCATCAAATAATAAAGCACATGTAGCAAAGCGGCCCGTCCGTAAATATTTACTATCCTATTTCATGTAATATATAATTTCCTTTTTCTATTGTTGCTAACATAGTTTTCGCGTATTTATTTATTTTGCGTAATTTCACGTTAACATCAATCGCGAAATCCGGTTTCAAGTGAACATTATTGATACATAAAACATACCATATGTTTATAATAAATCGCTTAGTTTCCACAAGATGTTTTCTTTTACGCGAGTTCCCGAGAAGACTAACGGATTACAATATGCCGCAGATATTTTTTCAACAAGAAACACTTTCTTCACTTCATTATTATTTTGATCAATGTATACATTAATATACATAATTTTCATGTTTACATTCCCGTGTGTATATTAGAGTTGATCTTCATTTTGACGGCGTATACGGAAATATGAACGCAGTTGGCAATTTACATATTTTATGTGGACTGGCCCCCGTCTCTAGAATATTGAATCATTTAGAAAAAAAAACTTTGATCACTTAGATGTCTGAGCCTAAGTTCTAAACTAGGGGGAGATATGCTAGAAGTAAAATACATCCAGGAAATTCTTTATAAAACTAAGGGGCTGGTAGCCAATTTAATATTTTATGGTGCGCGTTAGTTTATATAAAAGTAAACATAGATGATCTTTTACAGAACACTCATGCATGTTCAGAGACGTAAGCGAAATGAAGAATCTGTCCCGTTTCATGATTGGAGTTGACTGATGTGGGACCCCGTGTAGATTCATGGGGTTTACGTGCCGTCTTCTTATTGGATATTAAGGAAACCAAAATTGTTCTGTTGCGCAAATTGCAACACTTAAGGGTTTTATCTTTTTCTTTCAGAATACCATTTTTCCTGGGCGTTGACAAGGCATTTAGACATACCAAATAATGGCTTTCATAAACGTGTTAAAATTGTTGGCGTTAGCTTTTATTAGATATTTACGAACTTTTGATATAACATTTGTGTTTGTTAGTTACGATTCTGCTACAAAATTCTTCACGTAATCAATTTAATTTTACTTTTGAGCTCGATTTATCATAAATGCTCTTGGAATCCATTTATTTGGGGGGAAGCGTTAAAAAGATATTATAACTTGTGTCTAATCCCTTGTCTGCATTTGGCAATAAACAGGCTTAAACTAAACCACTTATTCTAATTATGTTACAGACGTTTTCTTCAACTCTTATTATTGAAAACATTAAAATTGTGCTGATATTAGATGTGGTATTTTCCCTATATTAAATGTTTGATTTTTCTGTAGAATGTTCGAATGAAGCTTCTTTTCATCGTCAAATGTCTTTTCAGTAATAATTCATTATTATTATTATTATCAGACATGGACTTTCAATTCTACCACTAGTAAGTCATAAATGAACGAAGTGACCATATGACGCAGTTAAATGTACACAAAATAAAATTTAAATTGGAGTTTCATTTTCTCCTATTTCTACTTATTTTTTTACTTAGCAAAGTGTTTGACTCTGCTGGTTGACTAGCAGTGCCGACGGTTGACCGGAGCCTTGTAGCTGGAATTCATAGCATGACAACAGGGTATACATGATCTATTGTAGTCAGAAGATGTAGATCCTTCACGTTATGACTGGTTTTATAGGCCATTGTTTCGTTGGCAGTGGATTGTACACGCTCACTGGTGAGTCTTAAACAAACAAATTGGCTCCATGGTGCAGTAGAATATTTACTTTGTTTGACCACTGTATCTAAAAGGAACATTTTCTACTAGCTGCTTGATAGCTTTTCTTATTTAAGAGTACTCTACATCGACTTCCATTTTCGTAAAGTTCGGATGTCGGAGAATTGTCGGTGTATATGAGCTTTACCTTGAGCTTGATGGTTAAATCGTTTTTTTTATTATTGTAACTGATACTAATGATTATAAACCGAATCCCTTACAAATCTGCGTTACTAAATAATTTACTATTGTTCGATATTTAATTTTATCACCCTCTATTAACTACTTTAGATTATAAAAAGGAGGCACGGTAGTGTAGTGGTAGGACGCCGGGCTCTTGACCAAAGGGTTGCGGGTTCGAGTCACGTCACGGCACTATGATGTATCTTTGAGCAAGATTCTTTACTCCGCTTGTTCCAGTCTGCTCAGCTGTAAATGAGTACGTGGTTGGGCACTGATAGATTTGTTAAATGCTAGATGTGAGCGCCGAAATGGCAGCACCAGCTGTGGGCCCCCCACGGAGTTGAGAAAGATATTGGCTGGTTGCAAAGGCCCTATAACCACGGATAATAATTTGTGAACCACTTTGAGACGTCCTACGAACTAGGTTGTAATAAAGCGGTATATTCTTATATTATTATATTATTATAAATTATTATTATTATCTATTATCTTTATTCGCGTTAACAAATGTCGCAAACACACCTTTCTGTATTTACAAACGAAGACATTCATTCACGTTCACTTAACCCGTACGTCTAACGCCATGTACAAATAACTGTTCGTGTAATAATTCAATTTGCGATCAATGCGTTCTTATGTGTCGATCACAAATAATGATTACAGGATATGGAAGAACACGACATCACTTAATACTGTTATCAACGTGATATTATGTTCAGGTTCAGATTTTCCTGAAAGCCTTGCAAATTCTTTATAAACATCTGTTTTATAATTCTTCAATACCTGTTAATATCAAACAGGTTTAATGCCTGAACTGTTATTTTCTCGACAAAAATGTATTCGTTTTTGATTTTTATACATGCAAAAATATGGATCTATAGATCAAGTTTGTAAGAAAAAATTATCAGGTATAAAAATGATTTCATGTTTTGTTAAACAATGATTTATTTTTTGTTTAATTTTGTGAGAATCTTTAAAAATGGTTTTATTATGGAATTTTGTAACAACATCTAAATCAAGAATTTAATCAAAAACATTATCGATAACCTTCTCATCTTTAGATGTGTTTAGAAAATAGAACATACTTCGACATCAAACTAAACAACATTATCAAAGCAAAATTCGTGGACATGTTTCCAACTCGGAAGAATACATCTTTCAATACAAAACATTTACACGTAATGTGTTGATAAACGTCTCCGATTATTAATACTGATTTGCGAAATTCGAGCAGAAAGTAACAATAGTCAAAACTTGTGACCAAACCGAGTTATTTAATTTTTAAGTTCCGAAGTAACAAGGGATCGCAACGGTCAATTAACGAAGTACGGAGCCGCCGGAAACAGAAACCCGGTGAATGCAAGATGAGTTTCAAAGCACTGCAGTCAACTACATATAGTAATTCCCTCCTGTTATTACTTTATGACGGTTAAAAATATTATTACAATATTTTGGCAATTAATCGTTGTCTGGTGCAACGTTTTAGGACTGAAATATATCCTCAGATATCATTACATAAATTATTTCTTAATGTATAATCTTTCATTTTTTGCAATCGTTATTTAAATCGACACACAAGTAGGGCAATGCCTCTTAATAAGAATGTTGTATTTTGGTCTGTGTAAACTTCAATTTATCATACATTTCTGTGGTCCGATAAAATGCTTGGGTGAAATTTGTTTCAGAATCGGTTATGCATTTTACAAGTACATTTGCAATATTTTATCCAAACGAGTAACAGTGACTGTAATGTCTGCAGCTTTGAATGTCATTAACTACAATATGCTGGCAGACGACAGTTCAACTTCCGGCGTCGGGGACGTTTTCTGGCGGACCTTCTTAACGGAGTTGTTAAATGATTTGTCAGGTATTGTTTATTTTGGGGCAGTAAGAATTGGTCGTCTACGTACAAAAATAAATGTTACATTTGTGTATGTTAAATAAGAGGATATAACGAGCAGTTTCCCGGGGATATACATTCGAATAGCCGCCACTGTTCTATACAAACATTTACATACAGACATTCGTAACCATTCTGCATATTAAGATTATCCGTTTCACTCCCAAAAAAGTGTTGGAAACTGGTTTTTTTCTGAATGACTATAGCTTTGATTGAATACTTCTTAATGAAAACCATACGCTACGGGCCTTTTATTAGAAATAATAAAGATTATAATAAATGACAGTGTTCTGAGTAAAAAAAACAATACAGCGGGGCTAGACCGAGAGTTTAACCGTGGACCTCAGATTTATATTCTATCGCTTTAACCAATTGAGCTACTTGGTCAACATAAGTGACTTGGCCCAACTTGTGCTACAGTTATATCCAAACGGAAGCTGACGGGAGATTACTGTGTATACGAAAAACCACAGATAGCGGATTTATCCTGCACAACACACCTACATCTATATATGTCTTTATAAACTACATTTTGAATACACTTTTTTAGAAGAATGAATATTTTTTCACAAAGTGATTTCCCCAAATTGGGCACTTGTGAAAACCATGGTTACCACATCAAAAAACGCTAAAATACATGATTTTTAACCCAAAATTTGACACACTCAGTTAGTATTTTTTTCTTAAAACCTGTCATAAAATGAATATCAACTACTCGGTAACAGAAATACTCACATTTTTGCATGGGTCGTTCAACTGGATTTTTCACAATATTCACACATGTGCTGAGTACAAAATAGACTATATGAAAAGCTAGCTTTTGTTGTGTAGACACAGATTTGTAAATGGCCAAAAATGTAGTCTCAAACCAAATTCGATTTTTTTCTTTTTTTAAATGTGAAGCCCACATAGTCCACTTGATCATGTTAATGCCAATTTTAGTGCTGATTTTTAAAAAAAAAAAACACGTTGATACATGTAATATTACATGGGTTATTCATTGTACAAAATTATCCCCATGGCCACCGTACGCTACTGTACACTGCTACCTTAGATAAAGCGGAGGCCCGATAATCAAGCTATCTTTGTTTCCGGTAAACCTGGCTGACCTTAGGGACTCCTCGATATATAAGACTATTTTGCATGCAAAAAGGCAGGTCATCACTGACTGGAAAGTTAGACTTAGATTTTAGTGGTGTCTATATAAACCAGGCTCGCATGTATACGGTAAACATTCAAATGACCCTGCTTACCTAAAAGTAGCCACACTGAAAATCGCATCCACACCGCATAAGATAAGGATGTCATCATGAATATATTCAGCAGTAGTGACGTCAATGGCACAAAGGGAACGTAAGGGGCCCTATAAATCAATCGGGTCTGATTCTGTGGTTGTTTGGTGATTAGTATTGTCGTTGTAACCAAGGAGATCGCACAACAAAGTATTACAACTAAAGCCCACCATGACACGTTTGTGACGTAACATCCGGCAAGCTTGACAAACAAGGCTAGCACCAAGCACGATACAATATATACAACAAGAGCTATGGAAGCTGTACGTAACGTCCGACTTGTAGGTTCCAGAGGAATGTCACTGGGAATCTGAAATAGACTGCTCATACTTCCGGACGGTGTTGTCTTGACGACACTATCCATTTTTTGATACGTCATACCCCTTTGCACACCACCCGTAAGTGGCTGGGATTCTGTTCCATCACATACATTTTGTGGTGGACGAGTTTTAAGCCGAGGTGGAGTATCTGTGGAATAACTGCCGGAAGTGTAAGGTAAATCGTACACGAATTCTGTACACTGCATATACCTGCTGTCATCCATGGAATCGTACTCCTGGTAAAGGCCGATATGACCCGGCTGGTACCGCTGACATAACACACACAGGGATACCATGGAAAATGAAAGCAATGTGCCAATAGCCATAATCTCGATCAAAACTTCAAGACAGAAACACGTAGCAAAAGCTGCCGACACTATTCCTCCAAACGCTACACCGAAACACGATATGCCCGTATTCCTTTTACAAATAGGATTATGTCCAAGACATTTCGATATTATTTTGTCGTTTGACATTGCATAAAGAATTCTAGGAACGGCGAATAAACATCCGAGTGTAGACGCTATCAGACCACATAGCCCTCCTACTCCGATCACGTACTTAGATCCGCCTATGTTTCTAGCCTCAAACGCCAAAGGTAGAGCCACTTCGTCCGTGAGTTTGTTCCATGGATAGGCCAGGGTTAGGGCGCACGTGACGCCAAAATATGTGGCGAAGCAGACGGCCAGTGTGGTAAAGATGGCGCTGACCGTGACTTTAAGTGGTTCCTTTGTGTCCTCGGTACTGCTGGCCACCACCTCCACGCCCGAGAAGGCCACAAACAGCGTCCCCGCACCACTCACCACCTATAATACACGAACAATATAGTTTTATCAATGTCGTCTACTAGCAATATATCATAATCTATATTTATATTTGACCAATATTGCAAGAGAACATGTGACTATAACTCTTAATATTGTGTACAGGTTCATTTCTAGAAAAAAATGTTAAGAGTGGTAAGTCTAGATTGTATACAGGTCCATTAAACACAACCAAAGCCAAATATTGATAGACACACAACTCTTTAACTCGACATGACCTTGACGTAATTACGTAGTTCATGACAATGGAGATAAATATCTGATATTGTCTGCAGGGTTCCTTCTTTTGCAAATGTGCCTCAAATTTAAAATAAGACAAAATTCAAAATTGAAATTATAATTAAAGTTTTCAAATGTATCATGTTCCTTGTTAAAATCCTATAACTATGAACGGTATTGCAAAGATTTATAATCATAATTCTAAATGCACTCAGAATTTTTAAGCATTAAACTGCTTTTAGATGCGGTTCATTAGCAATATGAATGCCGACTGCATTACAGGGAAATGATATGAACTGCGTTACAAACTTCACTGAAATGTTCGACATTGTAATTTTAGAAAACAGAATTTCGTTTCCGCATAAAAGAGTATGGTAATTGAAATAGCAATAAATATCTTTGCTATGGTTTCATAGTGGAACATACAACTCCTCGAACAGAATTCAAAACGAAAATCAGACGAGACTTCCGTATTAATTTGTGGTCACGTTCGTATTAATTCTCATTTCGGTTCATAGTCTGATAACCCGAAACGAAGTTTACTTGGTTTATGTAGTGACAGTGCAGCGCAAATGTAAATATTTTACTATAACTCTAATATGAACGCAGTATACGTAATATATTGCATGCTCTGTCGACGTTGTTACACCCATTTTGTTTGTTTGGATAGGGTAGGTAACATTGCTGTTATGACTGAATCATGTCGGTGTTACCATAACTTTGAATGGATTGAGACTTCGTTAACGCAGGTTTGTTTCTAGTTTAAATGTTGTTAACGAACGCGGCTGTGATTAGAATGTGTCTTGCTTACCGTGGCTTTGATTGGAATCGTCTTTAGTACTGCAAATTGATCGAACAGTGCCATTGGGGTTGCCACGCCTTGTATTTGAACGCGTTAGTGCTACAGTTACATTCTTGTAATCTGTCTTGCTTACTGTGACTTTGATTGGTGCTTGTCTTTTTTACCGTTGCGTTGTTTTAAAAGCGTAATTATTACAGTCGCTTTTTATCTAGCATCGTGGTAATCATTGCGTTATTCCTAATATCGAGTCAGTGTAACGGAGGTGTTGATAAAATTGTGTCGTTGTAACAACGCGTCATTGATTTAGTTGCGTCGTTGTTTCCACGTCATGGATTGGATTGTGTCATCGTTATCACGTCTTTTATTTGATTGTGACGCTGATATCACGTCTTTGATTTGATTGTGTCGTTGCTACCAGGTCATTGGTTTGATTGTGTCGTTGTTACTATGTCATTGATTTGATTGTATCGTTGTTACCAAGTCATTGATTGGATTGTGTCGTTGTTACCAAGTCATTGATTGGATTGTGCCGTTGTTATCATGTCATTGGTTTGATTGTGTTGTTATTACTATGTCATTGATTGGATTGTGTCGTTGTTACCATGTCATTGATTGGATTGTGTTGTTGTTACTATGTTATTGATTGGATTGTGTCGTTTTTACCACGTCATTGGTTTGATTGTGTCGTTGTTACCAAGTCATTGATTGGATTATGTCGTTGTTACCATGTCATTGATTGGTTTGTGTCGTTGTTGCCATGTCATCGATTGGATTGTGTCGTTGTTCCTATGTCCTTGATTGGATTGAATCGTTGTTACCAAGTCATTGATCGGATTGTGTCGTTGTTACCAAGTCATTGATTGGAGTGTGTCGTTGTTGCCATGTCCTTGATTGGATTGTGTCGTTTTTACCGCGACATTGGTTTGATTGTGTCGTTGTTGCCATTTCATTGATTGGGTTGTGTCGTTGTTACTATGACATTGATTGGATTGTGTCGTTGTTGCCATTTCATTGATTGGGTTGTGTCGTTGTTAATATGTCCTTGATTGGATTGAATCGTTGTTACCATGTCATTGATTTGATTGTGTTGTTGTTACCAAGGCATTGATTGGATTGTGTCGATGTTAACACGTCATTGATTGGTATGTGTCGTTGTTCCTATGTCATTGATTGGATTCTGTCGTTGTTACTATGTCATTTATTGGATTGTGTCGTTGTTTCCATGTCATTGATTGGATTTTGTTGTTGTTACTATGTTATTGATTGGATTGTGTTGTTGGTACTATGTCATTGATTGGATTGAGTCGTTGTGGCCATGTCATTGATTGGATTGGGTCGTTGTTACTATGTCATTTATTGGATTGTGTCGTTGTTCCTATGTCCTTGATTGGATTTAATCGTTGTTACCAATTCATTGATTGGATTGAATCGTTGTTACCATGTCATTGGTTTGATTGTGTCGTTGTTGCCATTTCATTGATTGGGTTGTGTCGTTGTTACTATGACATTGATTGGATTGTGTCGTTGGTGCCATGTCATTGATTGGATTCTGTCGTTGTTACTATGTCATTGATTGGGTTGTGTCGTTGTTACTATGACATTGATTGGATTGTGTCGTTGTTTCCATGTCATTGATTGGATTTTGTCGTTGTTACCATGTCATTGATTTGATTGTGTTGTTGTTACCAAGTCATTAATTGGATTGTGTCGTTGTTACTATGTCATTGATTGGATTGTGTCGTTGTTAACACGTCATTGATTGGTATGTGTCGTTGTTACTATGTCCTTGATTGGATTGAATCGTTGTTACCAAGTCATTGATTGGATTGAATCGTTGTTACCATGTCATTTATAGAATTGTGTCGCTGTTACCACGTTTTTGAAAAGGTAATGCTGGTTCTAATGCTAAGGGTTGTTGATTGATCGACACACCCAATTGGTGTGGCGCCATAGATAAAGTGCAATAAAACGGAAACACGGTTTTTGAGCGATACATGCAAACTATTTTCTATTATTCAAGACAAGATTTTAATATCGTTTCGAGGGTCTCTTTCTCATAAAATTCAACTGAATTGTTGTCGTCATAAACCAGTCTAAATGAGCCGTGAATGATAACCTGTTCATCAACATGAGCTAGAGGTAAACACGACTACTTCATTTCCGGAGCATATATAGACCGTGAAAATGAAAATGATACACAATCATGAAACACAATAAACCCATCGTTTCGTTTCAGGGAAATTGTGACCAATACCAAAACCGCAAGCATCAGTGCGATCATGATTAATGTACACCGCGCTTCACCCCAAACGCATGTCAAGGTATTCATTTTGTCAACATGAGAAAATGACTTCATTACGTTTGTGCTCGCGTGGCCTGCGTCGCTGACCTACTATCTATCATGTCCGCCAGCTCACCGTATCGGCTGGGGTACACCCTAATCAACATCAAATAAACAGCTCCTTCGATTACGAATTGATCTATTTCAATTTCTTTAATTAACAGCAAAAGCTAGCGCGATCAGCTTTATTACCTTGATGTAGTGAGATGGAGAGACATTTGTATAGCTGTTTGATCATTAAACTGATGGATGTGGCGTCGTTCTTTGTGGGATTTGACAGAGATCGACAACTCTTTAAATCGATCGAGGCTGGTCAACTTTGTTGGCAAGTATCAAACTGAGTGATTGCGATTTGTATTCAACTCATTGAGTTTATTTGTACATAAAATCCAGTAGCTTCAGTAATCAGCGTGTATATGAGATTAAATTTGCAAGATTGGAGATATAAATCAACATGAAATCGCGATTTTGATTTGTTGTTCCTCGTGAAAGGAAAAATGATTTTCCCATGAACATGATCGAATAAAACCTCTTGGGAGAGCAGAAATCTCCGTAAAAAATGCAAGTTTTGTTGATATACTTTTGCCTACACCATTCTGATTTACTTAGCGCCCCAGGGATATTCAAACGATGAAGGACATTTTAGACAAGTACCTAGCGGAGTTTTTTAACCGTGGTAAGAACAGACGACGGAACCTCTTCAAAACCGTCCTAGTTAAACTCGTTTAATATGGCCTT
This sequence comes from Mizuhopecten yessoensis, assembly GCF_002113885.1. Lineage (NCBI taxonomy): Eukaryota > Metazoa > Mollusca > Bivalvia > Pectinida > Pectinidae > Mizuhopecten > Mizuhopecten yessoensis. Next base: position 327,542 of record NW_018408910.1, on the reverse strand, counting down.
TAAGTCACACACACTGTTTACATAAATATGGTACACCAAAAAAAGCAAGAAGTGTGAATTTGTATTATGCTATTGTAACGGATTTTAAGCGAACATTATTTGGCAAGGTCGATCAACCTCCAGTGGTTGATGATCAGGAGCGTTGAATTAAGGTGAAACCCATTACATTGGTGTGCAAGAGGGTCTTCCAAACAAGGCGTAGTTTGAGATAGACTATTATCTGTTTCGACGGGTCGCCAAAACATGGGGCAAATGAAATTAAACGCCTTTAGATTTATTCGAAGACGCTATGTGCATCAAACAGCTGACGATTTTGACAAGTTTTACAGAAACAACATGTAAGCATATCTACAAAAGAGGACAAGATGTTCGATGTATAAGGCGAAAATCATTTGAAACGTCATGTAAATCAATTTCAAATTTTGGGGTTTTGTGTACAGTATTTCTTAGTCTATTATATCTATCAATGTTGTTTGCTTTAAGTTTAATGTCCTCGCAAAATCCAAGAAGAGTGCCGAGGGTGACACCATCGAAAAGAAATATAAGACAAAAAATATATGTTTCAAGTGTTGCTATCTACAATGTCCGCTAAGCAGAACAAAAACTTTCTGCAGGGGACACATTAATCGCTCTTAATATAGCATGCAGTGGTAAACAGCAGACCTATTTCTTCCCCAAACTTGGAAGAAGGTTAATTGAATGTTCCGGCCAGTACTTTAAGTTATATTCGTCCAATAATATTACAAAGGTCAAAGCTTTTTTCATTTTGTTTTGTGCTTTGATGTTGCATTTTCTCAAAAAGTTGTACCATAGGTTTCTGAGAGAAATATGCAGAACGTTTTTTATAGTGTAACTTAAACATGTTTTGCCGTGTCTTTTGAAAAGTACAACGCAAAGTTGAACCTCAAGACGTACACCCGTAACAGTCCAATCGGGAAAATATGGTGAGGATATATATACCAATCAGCCAGTTTGACCTGCAATCATATCCGTTATGGATCACAATGGTGTATAGTCCGGACATACAAGTGTCAGGTCATACCAGCGATTATCATTGAAATGAGACCCACATTCTATGATTGATTGAAATTGGAAATTTCGCACACACGTAACAATCTGGCTGAGAACGTGCCACTCCTACATACCACCGGATCAAAAAAACGGACACAGAGAAAGTATCCTTCATCTTTCATTTTTTCATCTGAAAGCACAATTTCTAAAGCTGAAAGGTTCAACATTGACTTTAAAACAAAATTGACCACGCCGATTAAACTTGAGATTTTCTATCTACACATCTGTTAAAACTTACAAAGAACCATTTGCCCGTACATATGACCCTGACAAAGGCTTTGTTTACTTTGCACAAACCTTTATTTTGGTGTAAAGTAGCTATTTACATTTATATATCAATGTCTGAAAAAAATACTTCGAAATACGGTTGGATCTTTTTGAGCCAACCGTTATTCATTCTATATGAAAACTTAAGCTGTGTCATTCATAGCTGATATATTTCCTTTGTACAGCCTCTTAATAAACCTACTAACTAAAAATGAAGTTTTTCAATCATGAAAGAAAGACCTCTATTACACATAAATTGTTGTTTTATCGGAACCGTTTTTAGGCCATACTGTAAGAGTTATCGGGAACCATTGTTTTGACGCCAAACCGATCGAATTTAATGTTTATGCTGGTATGAACCTCTACTGCTTACAAACATAATCATATACTCCAAGATATGCATCATATAATGTGTTTGAAAGTGGGTTTCATACCATCACAGTTCTTAACTTTATGTCTATAAGCGGACACCATTGGAGTGGCCATTGCCATCTTTATAATAGCGTTTCGCTGATCATGTTTCCCTTTTTCGGAGCCTCTCTAGAAAAATCGACAAGTGCCACCACAACCTAGTTCGAACGAAGGAAGCAGACGACAACAATGGCACGTGAACCTGGTCGTCTCTACTATTGTGTTTTTTGTGTTGTTTTTTTTTATATATATTTGGTTTTGGTTATCCGCCCCGACTGAATATGAAACTATAAAATTCACAAACAATACATAAAGCAAAATTGTTGTGATCAGAGACAAAAGTGTGAGAAGAAACTTTTTATTCAGTGGTCTGGATCCATGGCGTGCGTGCGCCGATTTGGATATAGATATTGCACCTCCTCCCACACAAATAAGTTTATCTTACGTCGCAAACATCCCCACTTTATTGTGCAGACACATCCGCCATCTCGTGAACGTATAATAAAGTTTTCTTATCTGCAACGTTTGATGACCACAGAGGTGTGGTTACACTTTTATTACCATTCGCTGCTCCTTATGTTTGTATTCCTTGTCAGGTTCGGGAAAATAAAGACCTGCTGTTTCGCACTGCACATAAGAGGTAACAAATGTACGTGTTAACCTCTGCGTGTCTTCTTTATGGTCTTCTGCTTCAGTGCGAAAGAAACTAATCTATGCTGCCCCATAGCAACACTTGGGACCTCTAATGTATCTATTCTCTACTGTTCCTACTTTTGTCGTCGGATTCCCACCCGTCTTGAAGTGACCTTAGCTTTTGCTATGACGTAAACCCTAATCAATATAATCCATCACATTTATTTTATAATTTCTGTCAAAAATGACAAATCTTGAGTATTTCGGATTAAGTTGTCTTCGTAAGCCAGAGCCTAACGACAACACGTAAAACACAACCTCGTAAAGGCATATTGACGGCACTTTAGAATTGTTTTATATTATAAACTGATTATTAGGTTCAGTATAACGTTTTAACGGTCGAAGATGATTATTAGAACAATATGCTGAACCACAATGCTTGCTTTTGCATTCATTGGGATATTGCGTGTGTACGATGTTACATGAAGCACCATAAGAAAATCTAATAAAACATTGACTGTTTTATCGAGTCATATCGATATCGAGTTATTAAGTTGTTTTTGTTTTCTGCTTTTTTATAATTATATGGTTATATTGGTAAGTTTTATCGTTAATTGCAGTAACACTTTCAGTGGTTGCCATGGACATTGCTTTTCGATATTACTGTTTTTCAAATGTTGCTATTACAGTATCAGACACAGAGGGTGGCAAGAGGGAATTTTTAAATATTTGCTAAGAATCACCTATATTTTGAAAACAAAATTCAAATTGTTGGAAAGGATGTTATATTTTCCTTCCGTACTCTTTTGGGCGAATATGTTAGCCTTCCAAATCGTCCTGTGTGGGTGTGTTCAGTCAACCACAAAAGCGCGTGCACGTTTTTCCACGCTTTTTCAAAAGCTAAGCTAGGCTAAATAAGGCGTTGTTCAAATTATTAAGGAAATCAATTTGATGAATATTTTTTGCGTGTTTTTGTTTGAATATCGCACAAAGACGAACCAGACAACGGTTAAATGACAGTGAAATGAATAAAGGCATCGGAAAGCTGCAATCTAGCACGTCTAAACGTCAGGTTGCAGTAGAGCTTGGGGTGTCTCAAAGTGTGATGGCAAGAATGTGGAATCGTTTCCAAACAAATGGAAACCCTTCCAGACGTCATGCTGGAGGTCGTTCTAGTGATACAACGAAGCGCCTAGACCGAGTTTTGCTCATTCAGGCACGGCTTCACAGGTTCCAGACTGCCACAGCTTTACGAAATGACCTCCTAAATGCTTCTGGTACCCGGGTAGCCACTCAGACAGTTAGGAACCGTCTTTGTGATGCTAGTTTAAGATTACTTAGACCAGCAATACGAGTGTCCTTAACTGCCCGCCGTGTTAGGGACCGATTAGATTGGGCCCAAGCTCACAGCACTTGGACTCTTTAGGAATGGGAGCCGGTTCTTTTACTGACGAGTCCAGATTCTGTCTCGACCTCACCGACTGGCGCGTTAGAGACAACCTGGGGAGAGGTTCCAGGCAGGTAACGTTGTAGAACATGACCGATAGGGTGGAGGTCAGTGATGGTGTGGGAAGGCATAAGCCTTCGCGGGAAAATTGAACTCCATGTCTTCCATGATGGTACCGTTACGGCCCGGATTTACTGCGATGAAATCTTGATGCCTATGTTAGACCCTACGCTGACGCTATCGGCCCTGATTTCATCCTTATGGACGATAATGCTAGGCCACATAGAGCAAGGGTGACTGAGCAGTATCTACAGCAATAGACTATTTAAGGGTAGCCCTTTTCCTTTGGCTCATTTTCCAACTGTAATTACGATTTTTGGATTTTGTTGTATGCTGATGAATTAAAAGAAGAATCAATTCTTCAAAAATAATCTCAGTATAAACTAAATAAAACATTATTTTCACATATGTCCAAAAATAAAAGTGATCCTAAGCAAAATGTGAGTAGTATATATATGATAAGGTCCAGGCATCATGAAACCTTGTACACATAAGTAAGAACACTAGGCTTTTCTTTGACTACGCACCAGAATGACGACTGCCACATATCCCGGCATTGTTCTGGGATCTGTAAAACCATTCCGCCAGGCGGTCGGGTCTATCCTTTCTCTTCGTGACAGCGTAAGGATGTATCATGGTTTTCATTAGTTCTATCAATTTGTCTTTTCATTATTTCGTTTCGTTAGTTTCATCGAATTGTCATTAGTGCGTTTCGTTAGTTCTATCGAATAAAAGTGTCTACCATCAATCGGATAAACACGGTCTTTGCATTGGAAAGGAAGGCGGATCAATTCGGATTTAAATGAAGTCAGTGTGAACGATGGCGTAGGTAGACGAGCCAGCCGCGTCACAACGCCTTTGGTGTACCACATCCGCCCAGGTCTATATCGCACTGGAGCTTTATTCAGATTAATTTGCATATCAATGGTCTTTCGTGTCACGATTTGTCCCCAGTTTGATTGAGCACAACGTAGATTGAATACATTATTTTATCTAATTTGAAATTTCTTCCCTTTTTAGAAAATGTATGTTGGCCTCCAGGCATTAGTTTCGACGTAATTGCAGATAAAGCTATGTTCTGATTATGCGGTGCCACTGGCTACGTAAGCTTAATTGTAGTGTTGGCTGGGACAGATTGTTTAGATTTCCTTGAAGTTTTCTATCGCTATTTAAGGGCTTTGTTGTATGAAATTATCAAAGAAGTATCTTTGCTGTTGCTTAAATTAATCTTTGGTGTACATTATGTAATTTATTGATTAGACAATTTCTGCACATGTAAAGATTGATCATATGCTAATCTCGATCCAATATAGGATGCGTGTTTGTTTTACGTATTCGATCATCTCAAATTGCAGTTAGTCTAACATTTTAGTTTCAAATTCAAGAACACACGCAATTGATCAGCTGATGTTTATGACATACATAATTCGTTGTGAAATTGATAATAATTCCTACCTTAATCTTGACGACTTATCATCCTATGACGTCAGTCATATGTTAACACGTGACCTGTACGTTACATTGTAGCATTGTCCCTGGCGTTTCAATAGCTATAGCTCACTTCTGAGAAACGTCATAATTAGAGAAATAACCATGTTCACTTACCCCAGAAAAACCGTAGGGAAAGAAACCCGGCGGGTCCGTCCAGTTTTCGTGACGAACGTGGAAAAACCCGACACACATCAAGCACAGGATCACCAATCCATTCAGGAAAGTGAATATACAGCTGACTACAGCAGACACCTATACATCAAACAGATATTCAAATGAAATGATATTTCTGAAGTTCAGACACAGACACCTGGTCACGTATGTATTTGTTTACAAGAAAAACACTGACACGATAACGAAAATAGCGACTTTCTGTCATGCATACGAACTACATGTACTTTCACGAACTTTTCATTAAATGTTTCAAAGTAAGATCCGATTTCATCGGTTTTTATATGGCTTCTCTTATATGTACAAGGCGGAAACTTTATGTCATTATAGCGCCTCGCATGCACATGAAATGGAAGTAACGTTTGCTCTGCTTAGAAGCAATAAGGTCGTTAATACTATGACGTGTACTAGGGCTACTAGCAAAAGAACAGAAACTCATAAAACACGTTTACCTTCACATCGACAATGACGATGCTTAGGGCGACGATGACAAGAGCGCAGGCGACAACATCCGGGCTATCTGACGCTCTGGGACCCAACGACCAGTGAAGCTGCTCCTCAAAGTATCTACAAATAACAGTATAACCTTGTCATATATATCTTAATGTCAAAGTTTTAGCATCGTTCGGTGTAAGGATCCCTGTACTGCTGCCAAGATACAGCAATAAGGTATTGGAAACTATTTTTTTCTGGCATGAGTAAAGCTATTTTTAAATCATTTCCGAACAGAAAATCATACATTGCGGGACTTTTATATAAAAAAAAAAATAAAAAAAATAAAGAAAGAAATTGTAAAGAAATAACCAGTGGTGTTAGACAGGGATTCGAACCGATGAGTTCAGTCTGTGATAATTCATCGCACTAACCGATTGAGATACATGGTCAACGGAAATGTCCAACTGTTCAATAGTTAGATCCAAACGGAAGTGCCCAACTGTTCTATAGTTAGATCCAAACGGAAGTGTCCAACTGTTCTATAGTTATATCCAAACGGAAGTGTCCAACTATTCTATAGTTATATCCAAACGGAAGTGTCCAACTGTTATATAGTTATATCCAAACGGAAGTGTCCATCTGTTCTATAGTTATATCCAAACGGAAGTGTCCAACTGTTCTATAGTTATATCCAAACAGAAGTGTCCAACTGTTCTATAGTTATATCAAAACGGAAGTGTCCAACTGTTCTATAGTTATATCAAAACGGAAGTGTCCAACTGTCCTATAGTTATATCCAAATGGAAGTGTCCAACTGTTATATAGTTATATCCAAACGGAAGTGTCCATCTGTTCTATAGTTATATCCAAACGAAGTGTCCAACTGTCCTATAGTTATATCCAAACGGAAGTGTCCATCTGTTCTATAGTTAAATCCAAACGGAAGTGTCCAACTGTTCTATAGTTATATCCAAACGGAAGTGTCCAACTGTTCTATAGTTATATCCAAACGGAAGTGTTCAACTGTTCTATAGTTATATCCAAACGGAAGTGTCCAACTGTTCTACAGTTATTTCCAATCGGAAGTTAATGAGAGGTTACTGTATATAGGAAAAAAGTGCAGTGTGACAGGAATCATTAAAGAAATGGTAACAGATTACCTGTCATCTTTAAGTTTGTCTGCTGGGATCAGCTGAAGTACGTCACACTGGTTTTGGATACATTAAAAAAGAGAAAGTACGGAAGTGCCCTTGTCTTCCCTGTTGCACTTCCGTGGAGGAATTGTCATTGTTTTAGCTGTAAAGCCATGGTGGTAATGGTTACTTTACATACGAAAAAACCAAACTGCAGTAGGACAGAGATCCTTAAGAAAGAAAATATTAATTTGGGGAGGATGTGAATGAAAATACAAAGGGTGATGCTATTACAAGGGATATATATCGAAGGAAAATGGCGTCGACAATAGTATTGAAACAACAGGTTCGGTGTCGGCATCAGAAGTATACAAAATAATTGACAAAAGTGGGACTTGTTCCCAGTTTCTAGACAAAATATAGCTAAATGTGGTACGCATGCTTCAGGAAAGACAGAAACATGTACGTGTCCCGTTCCCGGACTAGTATGATTCATAAAGCATTAGATTCCCCTCTGGTCACGTGTTACAGGTCTGCAGACATATTTGTCTTTCTTACCACAGCAAATGATAACACGGCACGTTTGATGAGTCTCTAGGGAGTAGCGGGAATGGACACTGTATAGTGTTATCTATCTACATCCAATGATGTTAGTAGCTAATCCCAAGGGCTTGTTACATTTATGGCTACTCCTGTTGTGACAAACACACGCATATCACTCCGCAGCTTGTGACGTCGACGTGATCACGTGCATCACTGTACCCGTGGTGATGCGGTCGTGTACATCACGGTAGTGAACACCTAAGTTGACGCATGGCACTGCGCAGCTTGTGACGTCGACGTGATCACGTGCATCACTCCATCCGTTGTGATGTGGTCGTATATATCACGGCAGTGAACAAATAAGTTGACGCGAAAAGCATTTGTATTCTTAGGAAATACATTGAGGAATGTGTTCATTATTGTGTACGAATGTTAACGAGGTTCTGTCTTTTTGCCAATAACGTGCGTTCTGCCTGATGAGGTGCAAATTGAAAGACACTATATAACTTCTTTTAACGCTTAATCACAAAGACAAATCGTACATTGTGGGACTGGGTACAGTTATACATTTTTAGCATTATTTATTGTTTTGATTCAGTTGGTATTTAATATGACGCATGCACGATTCTGTTCACAAAAATGCGAAATGCAGAGATCACGAAGAACAACTGTCATTTAGTCAAATAATAAAACTGATACATGAATTGTGCTTGATGTTTTAAACTCCGTTTTATTAAAGCGCAGAATAGATAGACTTCCACTCCATCCACCTATACGTCGCCGGATTTGTCTCCCCAATGTAATATTCTCTCTTGGAGAGCTTAGTCTACGGAAATATCTATGCATATATATAGATGGCAACTTCATTCAATAGCACGCCGAGGTACTTACAGTTTTTAACCTAAATACTTTCGTCTTATTTAAGAGATATTTACCTAGAAGCAGCCTTATTAAGGTAAAAACGCAATGCTGACGCAGTACTTTTGTAATCTTGTTGTCCAAAAAAGCGTCTCGTCCATGAGCAAGTCAGGGTTCCTTCTTAGAACCGCCTCGTACAGGTGAACTTACTAACACAGGTACCGTCTCGTTAATAGGCACGTCACATTACCCATCCTAGGACTGCCTCGCGAAGGAGCACGTCACAACACTTACCTGTTGACAGTCCCATTCATGAGTACGTTCAGGTATTGGCTCCATGCCTTGGCTGCAGCAGCTGCACCAATGATGTGCTCCAGTACCATAGTCCAGCCAACAGTAAAGGCGCACAGTTCTCCCAGCACGGCGTAAGTGTATAGATACGATGCGCCTGCTCGGGGAAGGCGCATGGCGAACTCAGCATAGCAGATGGCTACAAGGTGTAACGACATTATATACATAAGGGGTACTTAAGTCTTATCAAAGGGATTATCAAGTATGCAAAAGTTCTCGTTATTACGGTCCTATTCGGACTGTGAGTATGATTCGCGAAATCAACATGACATTTCGTTGTTATTCATGTACTATTGTCAATTAATTAAACACCTATTTTATTTGTCCACTAGAATCAATGTAAGTTCTCGAAATGACATAAAAAAGAACCCCAGACAGACGATTGCTTGTAATGAAGACACTATTGTTTTTCAGTCTCTTTTATCTTCGTTGATACATTGCTATGATATGTTTACCATATGTCTAAGTGAGGCTTCCCTTTGTCTTAAGCCAGACATTTTTCGTCTGAAAGTCTTCATAGATCATTTCAGCATTTATTGGAATTGACTTTGAGACGGCGGTATTACTCAATATGTACATAGAATATAAGGCCTCCTTCAGCTACGATGTTGTCTCTATTACTAAGGATGGGTTCCATATGACTTTTTTTTTTATTTCAACCATTATTGACATGCATTTCTTTTTGTAATATATTAAAAGCTGCTTATTATTTTGGCATTTTCTTTAAGAATTTTCTTCCACGTGTGAAATTTGTGGAAAATTTACTACTTAAAGAAAGCTACAACTCTTTGCAACTTTCAAATTCAGAGAAAAAAAATGCAGAAAATCATGAATAAATCGAACAAACTAACAAGGTGACCGGAACCGGAGGTATTCAAAGGGATTGTATAAAAACACACTTAAAAAAGTAAACCATAGCCTTGAACAGTCTCCAAAGGAAAATAAACCTTTTAACAAATTCCATAACATGTTATTCGTTGAAATTGTTTGTGCTCCTGCCCTTCTTAAGTATCACTGATGAAACATTGTATTGATTTTTATGTCATGCAAAGTTTGAATGACTGCCTACACACCAAATAAAAAAACTGTTGTTGTGTATGCAACCATTCAAAATTGACATGCCATAAAAATCACGACACTCCTTCCACAGTTAGACGGATTAAGAGCAGGAGCCCGAAATTTTTCTTCAAAAACAGTATTTTATGGACAATCTTAATAACAATATCGCAATTTTTAGTGGAAAATAACAGCACGAGTGAAACATGACAGTATGAATGAAAATTATTTAAAACCGAACATTAACTGTTAGCATACATAGTATAAAACTACATGTACTTAGAAACTTTTACATAAGAAATGTAGATAAACATATATCAGAGGGACTTTTCAACAGGAATCAGATCATGGTAATAACAGCACTTAAAATGTTGAAGTACCTTTTGCACATGTTGTGATCTTTTTGAGATTTTTTTTAAATGTCGTCAGCGGTCATTGGATATGATTACCTGATAAGAGGGCTGCAACGCCGGCAAACAACACCGACAGCACAGTGGACGGTCCTGTCTGATGCTTGACCACGTGCGTGATGATGACGTATACCCCGATGCCTAAAGACCCGCCAACGCCTACAAACAATCAAACAGTAAATTGAACCACTATCAACCTATCAAAGACGTTGTTACAACGATACAAGTCTAGCACCAACAACAAATAATACATGTAATTCCGTTGGTTCCTGTCTCCCGTTTTGAACCAATCATACGCTTCGTTATATAAGTATGTGGTAGAACTCGATCTTGCCGATCGCCGATGACCGGGTATTACATGCTGTGTGTTAGAGCGTCCATATAAAGCTTAAATACTGGGGTATTAGATTCGAATCCAATTCAATCCGGTCAGTTTTTGCCCTGTCCTGTTACAGATTCAGTGATAAAAAAGCATACTTTTATTCCATTTGCGCCATGCGGATTTCTATTCTAGGTGGTTAATTTTGTTTGAGCTTGTGGCTACGACAACATATCTGGCGTAGTTTTTAAATCCCATTTTTAAATCTGGTAAACGTAATGAAGTCTCTAATTACAGAACAGTATCTTTACTACCAATTATATCTAAAGTTTCCGAAAAACTGGTTGACGTCCATTTTTCTAATTTTATAAATCCGCTTATCTGCGATGAGCAACTTGGTTTTATGCCAAAAAGGTCTACTGTTTCTAACCTTGCATGTTTCACCGATCAGATTTCCAAAGCCTTTGATAAAAAAGTAGAATTACATGCTGTATATACTGATTTTTCAAAGGCATTTGACAAAGTAAACCACAGATTATTATTGCATAAGTTAAAATTGTATGGTGTAGAAGGTAGCATTTTAGATTGGTTTACTACTTATTTGAAAGACAGATTCCAGCGTGTTACTGTCAATGGGGCAACATCCGTGGGGTGTGATGTAACTCCCGGTGTGCCCCAAGGTTCGATACTTGGACCGAAACTTTTCCTTGTTTTTATCAATGAACTGCCATCTAATGTGAAATTTCTAAAACTCTTATGTTTGCCGACGACAGCAACTTTTTTAAGTGTGTAAGAACGTTGTCTGAGTGTGGGCAGCTACAGAGCGATATAGATATATATGATATGATGAGTGCATGATTGGTGAACTGTGTGGAAAATGAAAGTGAATGTGAAGAAGTGCTGCCAGGTCATTTTTACAAACAAGAAGAAATGTATGAATTTTAATTACACTATGAACGGTGAGAACCTGAAGAATGAAATGTGTATGAAAGATCTTGGTGTTTGGCTGACCTCTTCAATGAGTTTTAGCACCCACAATCGACGTACTGTTTCCAAATCAATGCGATTGCTCGGTTTTATAAAACGTACATGTAATAGTTTTATACAAATACCTGTTTTAAGGTCTATATATATGAGTCTTGTCAGGAGTCAGTTAGAATACTGTTGTCAGATCTGGTCTCCTTACCAAACATCTTTAATTCACCAGGTCGAAGTTGTACAGCGTAAATTTTTGAAAAATTTTTGTTTTAAGGCACACGTTGACTACAATTCCATGTCTTAAGCTGACACTTGTAGGCATTTTAATCTTCCTAGTCTCGAACATAGACGGGCATTTTTAGACTGTGTATTTCTTTACAAATGTGTTAATAGTGCTTTTGATTGTTCATATTTAGTCAAGCAAATGTGGTTTTTAGTCCCTGGTCGTAATCTACGATCAATTCGTTTCAACCAGTTTTACTGCCAGAGAAGTAGAATAAACGTTAGAAAGTATAGTATTTTAAATAGGATTCAATGTAATTTTAACTATATTGATTTTGCACCAGACTGTGATATGTTTTGTTCCTCACTCTCAGAGTTCAAAGTACGGTTAAAGAATATTTGCTATCACTAATTCCTTTTGTTTTACATATGAGTATCTTTTGGTCTGTGTTACATGCATAACTGACTGTGATATTTTATACTTGTGTTGTAATGTTGTTATCCATTATTTAAGTGGACCCTTGGGTCTGTTGAATTGGAAATAATTAAATTAATAAATTGGATAACAATGTGGGCAATATTTCAAAAAAATAATGACGTCATATAAACTGTTTTAAAAAGTTCTCCCTGCAAAAGTCAGATGACATACATATATGATATCAGAGTCCGATTGGTGACTTCATTATCAGAGTACAATTCGTCATATGATATCATTAGAAGATTTTCTGTTCCTATAATACACCGAACAACATTGAACAACACGTAATTCCTGCTTTACGCTGTTTATTACGGACTGTCAATAATCTGTGCAATGTGAGGTCAGATTCTAACAATACAAACGAAAGCAAGACAAAATAGGTGAAAACTTGACAATGGTTGGAGAAATAATTGTCGGAAATATTTGCATAATTCTTGGTAATATGATAAACCCGGTTGAATTAGTTGAGATTGATGAAATTTGTGCCGAAGTTTTCTTTTAAGCTCAGTAAGGCCTCCATAAAATGAAAGTTTCTAGTATGGTTTCATTAATCTCATATGAAATTGATTTCAATACCGACATAGCATAGGAAGCGAGGTTTCACTTCAGTTCATTAAAATGTATAACGCTTTGTTGCTCAAGAATCCTCTCATGAACAAAATTATTCTGCATAATCAATAAGTTCGTCTCGATTTGAAGTGAATCTGTCAAAACTTATGACATTGCCAATAAGTATGCAACGCATGGAGCTAGGGACACGAAAATAAATCAGAAAAAAAGGTTTGCGAGCTGAGAAGGTTTGAAGGATCCTAGGCCCACTGCTTACGTTTGTATATAACTGTACAACAATTCATCCAGGCCACTTCCTTCGACCAAATCCTGTAGCTCAATCGGTTATGGTGATAGTTCAGCAGCTGGAAGTTCAGGGTTCGAATCCGGTTCCGCAGTGATCTCTTTTACACTCGGAACACTGTGGTTGTTTATACTTTGTTTATATTTTGTTTATAATTTGTTTATATCGTTTTGATTATATCTCATATTAGTCAAGCAAAGAAATGTTTTGTTTTTTAAAGTGATTTATCAATGCGATAGTCTTGCCGAAAAAACCACTCAGTATCCAAAGTTTCATTTTTGGCAGTGGTACGGGGATCCTTAAAGCGGTAAACTGTAATCAAACGTGTGTTATGTGTCATATAGCAAAAGAAAAAATGTTATCATTAAACACGTACAATTTACTACACAATACAAGTACCATAACTCCTACGTCTGGATTACCATTGGGTGGAACTCTTCGATCTTTTTTAAGAGGACAAAAGACATGGATTTTTTTCTATGAGCTGCCCGATGGATCACTCTATCTAACAATATGGTAAATCAACAAGTATCGCGTCACGTCGTTGTCGTCATCATCGTCGTCGTCGTCATCATCCATCATCATCATCACCATCATCCGTGTGCAATAATAATCAAAACTGACTCTCCGTCAATCCTTATGTAACCATAGTGTTACCTTATCATTATGTAATAGAAAGATCACGTGCTTGGTTTGTCTGACCAAAAAAGGTAAAGAAGCCAAGGTGTAACCGCTTGTTACAATGAACAATGGGAATTTGGAACATTGAAGTTTACTCTGGTTGTTAATATTTGATATACAGCTATCAGAACGAGTAACTCGTGAAACATAAAAAATGTGAAATAACATGAAGCTAATTTACAGTAGAAACGTGTAACAAAATGGTAATATTGGTATAGATAACAGATCGATGTGAAACAGAGTGATGAAGTCGATAACATGGACAGACGTAACAAAGTAGAGAGGTGAACATAATGTTTTAAAGTAGCAAGAAAAGCATCTTTCGCTTTTTCGTAGCGACAAGGCGCCGTTAAAAATGATCTATTCTTTATCAATTTGTCGCTACAACAAAGCCCACGGCGTAAAGCGGAAATTACCCTAATCACCACCTTTTACAAGTGTAAGACCGTTTATGGTGACATTTTGACAGGTTATATCGCTTGTATTGGGAATCATGGAATTGACAGATTGTATTTCCCGACAGTGACAAACACTCTATACGGCCTGGACAAACAGCATAGCAGAAATAAAACACGAATACAAAACTAATTACAAGTTTCTCTGCAATTCGGTCGTTTAATGAAATTACCCAAGGGAGCCAAATCCAAATTTGATTATTGTAATTTTTTTATTTACAACAATCGAGCGCCCTGACACGTGTGATTTTATTATCACGGCCTAATTAGTAAATGTCACTCAGCACGTGTAGCGAACGTCACGTGACAATCACATGCGTTGTAGAGTGACGTCAATTAAACAGTTAAGTGTCATACATAAACAGGCCTGCGATGTGTTGAGATCGATTCACCTTACAGACGTTCTTCAAGTGTGAATATTTGCTGATAAAAAACTGTCGAGTTTTTGCAGTTTCATTAAAGCCAGATATAACGGCTGTCTAGGTGTGCTGTATGTGTGAGTTCAAGCTCTAAGACGCTTATAGATCTCCTGCGGTGACAAGATTTTCAAGATTTCAAGATTTTTATTTCACTCAGACACACATAATATGTGTAACAAGAGGTCATGTATATATAACATAGTTTGAGTGCATGACAGGCAAACATTCTATACCATAGCATAGTACATAAAAATATATATACGTGTAGTTACATACAAATAATTCAGTGTTCAACTTATAAAAATGTCACGTGTTCCTCCCTCACGACCGTGACCCACGCTAACGAGGTACAGTATAACGACATACAAATCGACCCATGGAACGCCATTAATGTGACGCCATGATGAATCCTGTTATAACGAGTTTGAATCTCTTAACACAACGTCTGCAACTGGAAACAGAGTCAGTGTTCTTGTAAACATTGTTTCCTTTCCCAGTGATACACAGTTTGATAAGGGATTTTTTTCAAGAATTTCGTCTAAGGAAATGATTATTAGTAATTCGTAAATTGACGGATAATCTACTCCCCCATACGTTATACTGACTAGGCTTTAGTCACCACTCTGTGCCGTCAGCGGGAAACTCGTAACTCAATTAGGACGGGACCTTTACGATGTTAGCTATATTTGTTTCACATCTACATGGCCATAAAGAGAGTTCGTTAAGGTACACGACTGTCGTATGTATACAGCGTTATCTGACCGACAAGTCAGGGTTGTCTTTAATAGACCGTTCCAGACTCCTCTCAGGCAGATTCTCCTTCTTATGTTTGCTATAGGTTTTAATTAATGTTTTTGTTGGCGTTCAGATATTGCATCAAAATAAAATTCTTGAGCAAGGTTTCCTAATAGATGGTATCGCATCAGAAGGGTTTTGTGCCGTGTTACAAGGAATATCTTGCGCAGATTGGTCTTAAAGGTAAGTACTGGCTGATATTTCACAAATGTACCTTTTATGGAGCTGTACCCTGTATACGTTTCTGCACACGTAACGAGACATGCCGACCTGAAACCAAACTCTACGGCAAACAATTATTCGGGGGTACATGTACCGATACAAAACTCTATAGCGAACCTTATACGGTATGTACCGAGCTAAAATCCAAATCTATAGCAAACCATTATTCGGGGGTTTCATTACAAAACTCTATAGCGACCCGTTATACGGTATGTACCGAGCTTAACCTCAAATCTACAGCAAACCATTATTCGGGGGTACCGATACAAAGCTCTATAGCGAACCGTTATACGGTATGTACCGAGCTACAACCCAAATCTATAGCAAACCATTATTCGGGTGTTTCATTACAAAACTCTATAGCGACCCGTTATACGGTATGTACCGAGCTAAACCTCAAATCAACAGCAAACCATTATTCGGGGGTACCGATACAAAACTCAATAGCGAACCGTTATACGGCATGTACCGAACTAAACCCCAAATCTATAGAAAACCATTATTCGGGGGTACCGATACAAAACTCAATAACGAACCGTTATACGGTATGTACCGCGCTAAAACCCAAATCTATAGCAAACCATTATTAGGGGGTACCGATACAAAACTCTATAGCGAACCGTTATATGGTATGTACCGAGCTAAAACCCAAATCTATAGCAAACCATTATTAGGGGGTACCGATACAAAACTCTATAGCGAACCGTTATATGGTATGTACCGAGCTAAACCCCAAATCTATAGAAAACCATTATTCGGGGCGTACTGACATCAAACTCTATAGCGAACCGTTATACGGTATGTGCCGAGCTAAACCCCAAATCTATAGCAAACCATTATTAGGGGGTACCGATACAAAACTCTATAGCGAACCGTTATACGGGATGTACCGAGCTAAAACCCAAATCTGTAGCAAACCATTATTCGGGGGTACCGATACAAAACTCAATAACGAACCGTTATACGGTATGTACCGCGCTAAAACCCAAATCTATAGCAAACCATTATTAGGGGGTACCGATACAAAACTCTATAGCGAACCGTTATATGGTATGTACCGAGCTAAACCCCAAATCTATACCAAACCATTATTCGGGGGTACCGATACAAAACTCTATAGAGAACCGTTATACGGTATGTGCCGAGCTAAAACCCAAATCTAGAGCAAACCATTATTCGGGGCGTACTGACATCAAACTCTATAGCGAACCGTTATACGGCATGTGCCGAGCTAAAACCCAAATCTATAGCAAACCATAATTCGGGGGTACCGATACAAAACTCAATAGCGAACCGTTATACGGTATGTACCGAGCTACAACCCAAATCTATAGCAAACCATTATTCGGGGCGTACTGACATCAAACTCTATAGAGAACCGTTATACGGTATGTACCGAGCTAAAATCCAAATCTATAGCAAACCATTATTCGGGGGGACCGATACAAAACTCAATAGCGAACCGTTATACGGTATGTGCCGAGCTAAAACCCAAATCTATAGCAAACCATTATTCGGGGCGTACTGACATCAAACTCTATAGCGAACCGTTATACGGTATGTGCCGAGCTAAAACCCAAATCTATAGCAAACCATTATTCGGGGCATACCGACATCAAACTCTGTAGCAAACCGTTATGCAATTGCGCCGACCTTGTCGCTCAAGTTTCATGGCTATAGCGAAAGAAGTTCAATGTAGGAAAACAAATTAATCTTTTACTCCCATCGCGAAATAATTAAAAGCGACCTTCTAAAGTTATTCTCGGATATCCATTAATCTGCACAAGGTATATTGAATCTGCAGAAATCGACAAGGCACACTCTGGGAATAGACTCGGGTAAAAGGTAACCCTTACCTATTCCGACCAGGTCGAATATGTTGAGTCCTCTTTTTAGTCGGGAATCCTTCAATGTCTTGTTATCAATCGTTTTTCTCCGGACGATCGTACGGACGAACCGACCTAGCACCTCCATCTGTAACGACAGAAAGATCATACACGTAAGTACAGGATCAGGAATATGTTGGTAAAGTCTGTACAATGTAATCCTGTTAAGAAAAAAAAGAGACGGGCTAGTAGCCCAGACAATTATATGGCACGCTGGATAGACGTTTTATTATGATACAGCCTATCATGTGAATCGCACTGGTGATGAACAATTCTCAAAGTGTCCGTACATTATATCCAGCAGAAACTGTTTACATCGCCCCTTTTTAAAAAGTAGTGTTATATCTATCACATGATTACTATGTTATACAATGAATACACTCACGTTCTATTGGTGTACCTTGTGTAATAACATCATATGACGTCAGAATTACACCCCTGGTGGTCGGGGATCAAGAAAAGAATACACCAGCTGTTGCCCACTGCCTGTGTCGTAAGAGGCGACTAATGAGGGAACCCCCTACAGAATTGGGGATTTGTTTTATTGCCCTCTACTTCGGGACAAAAAAAGGGACCAAAATAAATCTACTACACACATTGCAATATTTGGAATCTTTATATTTCTCTCTACTTCTAACTACCTTTTATTCCCTAGCGCCTTGCTTGGCAATACCTCACCTCTGGCTTTAATGTTGGGCGTTCGCCCAGGTGAGGAAGGCAATGGGTTCTGTGCCCAGGCCAGGACATATCAAAGTCCTCAAAACTGATGTATAGTTGTTACTCCCTGCTTAACAGATCTGTGCTATCATAAGGAAGCAGATAAACCAACATACCCAGTCTCCGACAAACATACACACATACACGCATACGCAACACACATGGAGACATGTCCTTAATTAAGCATTGAACTAGCGCGCATTATGTTGTTTGCTTGCAAAGCTGTGTCATTCAAATAGATCTTAAATACCATACAAAAACAGTTCAATACTTATATTTACGTCTTCTCCGCCTCTTATGTTCTTTTTTAACTTATAATTCATATTTAAAATTAAAAATGCCCGCCTTATCGACAGTCCAAACAATTTCGTTCAATAATTTGAACAGCGTATTGTCGCGTGCCTTTTGGCAAACAAAGTAATACTTTGAAATTTTAACAAACACTTCAATTTTATTCCACAATTCAGTATCAATACAATTGCGTATGCTATGTCTATAGGATGATTTAAGTTTATCAATAGAAATCTGAGCTGAAAATTAGATTTTAAATTGTTCCGATTTTCCCCCAGAACAAATTACGTGCATGGATAAATACAGTGAACACCGTGAATCCGACATTGACCTCCACGAGGGTGTTATTTTTGGAAGTTAATTCGAAAGTTTCTCTTTGCTCATTTTGTGAAAAATCCAGACATGAATTTATTTTTTGATTGTATGGGAATCTGACTACAGTCGGTAGATTCTATAACAGTCTCGTTATTTGACATGTCGTCAGCAACTGAGGAAACCGTGGCGGCGAGACGCGTGAAACTGATAGCGTTTGAAGTGAGTGATCTTACGACGGAGCACAGGGGCTCGTTACAAATGTCTGAAATGTTTATGTACTGTGACTCATATCAGTAGGTCTGTAATATATGTGTCAGTAGGTCTATAGAATATGTGTATTTCAGACATTTGTAACGAACCCCTGTTGATCAGTGCAGTGTAACAGACGATATATCTGATAAATTGCATGAGCGTTAAAATTGTTTCCATTGCCGGCATTGGTATTGTTTTTGTTGTAATAAAAGTATATTTTTTCTTTCATCTTTTAT
Source organism: Mizuhopecten yessoensis (assembly GCF_002113885.1). Lineage (NCBI taxonomy): Eukaryota > Metazoa > Mollusca > Bivalvia > Pectinida > Pectinidae > Mizuhopecten > Mizuhopecten yessoensis. Next base: position 308,086 of record NW_018408910.1, on the reverse strand, counting down.
TTTGCACATAAATTTACAATGACATTGTCAAGTCTCACAATGCCCAGCGATATTTCAGCAGCCGTCGTGTTTATTTACATTGGATATTGTAGTTCCGGCCAGTGTTGTATTAATACGCTAAGAATTGTGTCTCGTGATGCATGGTAATTAAAGTCCCATCAACGACACAGCTTTCAAAGAGGCTATATAGTGACAATGCCATGCAAATGTAAATATGTGACCTTAGATGTGATAGGACATTTAACAAAATAAAACCAAACCAAACGTCAGAATTATCTCTTTTACCAACTTATTCCCTCACAAAATCAACATTGAGATTTGATCCCTGAAAGATTTACAATTCTTATTTATAGAACGTTAACTTTAAAATGGGTTCTAGTATCTGTGGTTAAGTGTTTTAAAAATATCGTAGGTGATGCAATTTTATATAGCGTATCGTTAAGACATTGATTAATCGAGTGTCTTTCAAGTATGAATTCGACCCCATCCCGTATACAATATTTCTGTATGCATGTCATTGTGCCTTTGCATCGAAAATAATGAATATGAAATCAAAATGGTAGATGTTGATGCCTTCAAGATGGCCAAAAAAACATACTTTCCGTGTGAATATTAGTGTATTCTTGGTTATGTGGTAAAATTGGTTCGTGATTGGTCTCCATATCCTATAGATGCGCAACTCGAAATAGCGTCGAAAAAATTAGATCTGCCAGACTTCATAAATCTCTTAGGAAACGAAACCTCGTTTACGTCCTTGTGTAGTCATCTTGCTATTTCGGCATCAGTCTAAGATTGGTGGCCTGGTTTTATTTCAAGGGAACACAGACCCAAAGCAATATATGACTGTAAAACAGCGTACGTGCGCTGATGGCTTGGTGGTAGTTGGCATCCTTCAGTACAAACACCATCCTCGATTTCCAAGGGTTACGCTAACTTTCGCTCTTTGCACCCCTGGAATATGTCATAGCAAAGTTGAAGGCTCAGTGTGTGCCACCTTGTTGTATGACAAGAATACTAGTTCGATCCGTTGATGTACATCAAAATAATCTTGCGGTCACGCAACGGTAAAAATGGTCAGTTTTGAAGTCGGGCGTCTCTCCTTTGTAATCTTCAAAATACACCAATCTTTCCAGTCGGTCTGCCATTATAAAATGTATCCGAAGATTGACCTCCTGTTACACACGAAATGTGTATCTGGAGTGAATAAATAAACTTGAATCTTGAAATCAAAGAACATGACTTAGCCTAGCGATTGGTCAGGTTTTTTTTACCTGTCACTAATCAAACAGCTATCTTTGCGCCTTTAATTTTACTATGACATATTTCAGGGGTGTAGAGAGCGAAAGTGAGCGTAACCCCTGGATATCGAGGATGTACAAACACGAATATACGATAAAATGATTTAGACCTATATAATGATATATTTTGTTAAGAATTTATCATTAAAATTCTTCGTAATTAATTAAACTGTAAACAAAACATACATGTCATGACATTCAAACTAATCACGAGCATATAATGATATACACAAAACACATTTATTTTTGGCAAGAATATTTCACAAACATTTATATGGTTATTTGACTAAACATATCACGATAGGTTTAGATATTTAGGCACAATTGATTTAAATACTTTTGCACGATGACGAAGCACGAATTACTGTATAACGGCTACTTTTACCCTTTTCGCCCTCTCAAAAGAGGGCGAATATATAATGACAACACATTTTAGTACACAACATGCGTTATATAGTAACAATATGTAAAGGGTGACATCAACACTGGGCGACCATGGATTTTATCGGAAAAGGGCGAATATATGCTTTGGCGAAGGTTTCCTGGTATACGGTATACAAACGTCAAATAGTTAACCCTGGAATGAAATATAACCGTTAATCATCCAAAAAAATATAATATTCTGTTAATAACGTGTTTACTACGTACATAAATACTAGAGTTGTCTTTCGTGAACACATGATCAATGCCCCATCAAAAAGTGGCACAAACGATGCTGTGCTGTGGCGCCAATATCAATGTTATTGTGACGTCAACGTTAACAATGCTTATTGTCTGTTATTTATTATTTACATGACAGGATGAAGAGTGATGCTACCATATTCATTGTTTGAAATATCAGTGTGATGAAATGTTTAAATAGCCAATGAGAGACAACACTATATGAAAACCTCGTCATTAGCAGTTGTGTTAGACTGGCCCCCTTCTCTAGAATATTAAATTATTTAAAAACAAAAAATCTTATAAATTTAATCATTCGGATGTCTTATTCCCCCTTAGGTCTGAAACTAGGGGGAGATAAATTATAAGCTTAGTAAAATGAAGCTGGGAAAGTCTTCATACAATTATGTTTTTAACTTGCGAAGACGAGCTACAAGCACCAACATACACTTAGGTTTGTACCCCGAGGTGTTGTAGAGGGGTGTTTCATTAAATAAATAGAACTGACACTTCGTAAATGGAGTTACTGCCAATAGTCCGTTAATATATCGGTTAATGAAACACGTGGGACGATATGGACAACGATTGAAAACTTCCTTGTGGCTAAATGTAATCAGGTAATGTCGGTCAACGAAACGACATAATATTACAATCAACAACATTTATAATGCTCCTTATTTAATTTGCGAAATAACTCTTAGGCACTTTATAACACATGAACTATATTATTTCTACAGTGACAGTATATAAATAATGTAGATAAAAAATGCATATAAATCAGCATTATACATAAGGTAACAAGACATTTATCTCCATATGCATATAAATTCCCCTGACGAGCCTCTAAAGAGGTGAAAGCGCTAGGGACGTACTAAGAAACTCTGTTCATTTGATTTTTGATATGTAACCATCACAAGGATGTTTGGGGTGGGTTTTTTTTGCATATAAATATATAGATATACAGGATGATGTGTACATGAGGTCAGCGCAAAAGAGCCTCAAATGGAGACGAAACATGTTGGGTCTTTATATCCTTCTTCAATGTTTACAAATTTGTTAACTTCCCGGTACCAGATGATAGGCTAGTACACAACATGGTCAAAACCCTTCCAAAACACCGCTTTCCATAAGTCACAGTACGAGATTTAGAGACACACAACAAGGATTCTGTCTCCGACCGCAGTGATCGGGACGGCTGATACAGAATGACAAGCTCCTGTAAATATTCACGAGGAGCTGTTGTATTCAGTGTCATGTCCATATCCGCGTATCTGCGTTTCGATCGGGAACCGTCGGCACTTTCCGTAAACGAGAGAATATAGTTTCTCGTTTACGGAAAGTGCCCACGGTCCCGATTGCCAGAGTTAAAGTTGAAACACCGTGCCAATACGTTTTCCCAATCGATTGCCAGTTTTATTCCATCGTGCTCGTAAATACTAGTGAATCACCCGTTGGCAAAATATCTGGTAAACAGTCTGGTATTTATACCCCTGACCTCATGACTGTACACGGCAGATGTGGTATTTGATAACCATTACTCAAATGTTGCGCCTTTTATATTGGCTTTTAGGCCCTACGCATAAAGTAAAACTAGTTTATTTTAGATTGCGCTTGCTGTCATCGCATATATAAACTTATACGTTAACAGTGCTTAAAAAAACATTGAGGTGAAGCAGGTGTATCGGGAAATGGCCCTCCGCGGCGGAAACCGGTCTAAGTCGTTACTTTGCTTAACAATTCAACCACTCGTTGCCAGACGACAATAAAAGAGTAAGATGTGACGAACTGACCTTGTTATTGAGATCGAGAGAAGATGATGCTGTGCTTCACATCTAATCACGGAGGAGATCTTTCCATTTCGTCCCCACAGGGCTGAATATTAAAATAGATTTTATCATTCACCATCCTGACATTGTCCTTTTCTGTCACATGACGTGATTTATTATGGACACTGATCACGTGACATGTTCAATAATGTCGACTCGACTGGGACTACGGTTACGCAACCGATGTTGATTGGTCTGTCTGGTCAATTCATTTAGAAACGTGGTTATCTTTTCAGAGTCGTATCATTATGACATTTGCAGAATATTGCAAGGAGAAAAACTGCAGCACGTACGGTTGGTGCTGTAAGGTAGAACAGCCTGATGTCTTCGCGATGAATGACCGTGAAAACATCATGCCAAGAAGTTGCGAATGTTTCTTTCGCAAACTGTTTTTTTTTATTATCTTTTTATGTGATTGATGGTATTATATTTGCATTTGCTCTGCATCCTTGCAATGCATTGAGAAGGCAAATATTGTTATGAGACTATAATAACATTTGCTATTGTAACGTCATCAATCTCTATTGCGACGGCATCAATTTCATTGTTGTCAAGACTTACTTTGCTGTTCAAAGAACTATTCTAAATAACTAAATAAAGCGTAACTACTCTATCAAAATATAAATCATGAATATTTTAACAAATATTGTTACGGTCCTATTACACACATTTCTCTTGCCGACAAATTTACATAGAGCCCTGCCGGGCATTATTAAGTCTGTTATCAATTGTAATGTGTGTTATAGGACCATCACGACATTTGCTAAAACATTCATTGCGTAATCAGTGCGACACAATCCGGTTTTATGTCGACTCAAACTTGTTTCGCTTCAACACAAACTGATCTTATGTCTACATAGACTGATCCTATGTCAACACAAACTCCAATTACTATAAACCATTATTACGAAACAATACATTTCTGTTAAATAGAAACAAACTAATGTGTCGTCAGCACAGTCTGATGTTGATTCGGTACACACATATTTTTGCCAATCCTCTATCTGTTCTTGTACTCCTTGTGACAACCTGTAATGATATCATCATTAAAAAGTAGTTTTGAATACATAACACAAAATCGATGTGAAAAACAGAATTATACCAACTGTGTTATGTATGAAAGGCAAGGCAATCTTACACGAGTCTCGCACAGATTTGTTTGACATTTCCAAAATATAGTTTACTATTTCGAAAATGTCTTTGCGGAAATGAGGCGATCACATGTCTATGTTATCTTGTAAACTAACACAGACACGGTCAGTGCTGTGATTGGGCTAGAAACCAGGTCAATGTAAGGTCATCCTTTTGAAATCAGCTCACTCATTATTGGAACCACTTTATTTGCATGTTTTCTTGATGTTCTGTGGTACATGAGATATGAAGATAATTCCTTTTAAACTCCAGACTTAGCACTATGTTCAGTTAACCCTCGATAAAATTGCCCTCCTTGCATTTGCCACTTCGATTACCGCCAACATATTTCAATGTCACTTTTTTCGTTCTATTAATAGTTCCTTTACAAATTTTCCTCACTTTATCGCCAAACTCCTTTATAACGCCACAATCGCTGGCAGTATAAATAAGTTTGACTGTTTTTGATAATAAAAAAAACCGTCGAAGTATAGCATTGCGACCTACAAGAACTAGATACAGTGATAATTGCATGGTGCAGCTATGGAGTTTAAATTTAGATACATAAATAATTTGTATTCGTTTCGAACGAGACGTAATCACTATATCGTAATCGGGTACCGATGCTTGTCAACCAGTGTTGACTAACCACTGGTACATTTTATCCTAGCGGGGAAGTATTGCCGATAGATAAAGGGACCCGCGATCATACACAGTGATGGGGAAACGCAGATTAAAACACGCGTCTTCGGATGAAGCCAACACTACAGGAAACAACTCAGAACGAATAAACAAGTCATAATCGATAACAAGAAATTGTAACAGCAAGCAAACGATAGGGGAGAAACATATAAATTATAGTCGAAAACAAGAAATGTCCACTGTAGTAACAATGAAACAAAATGAACATCCAGCTTAGTTTAAAAATATAAACTTTATTTATTTTATAACAACTATGAAACAAGTTATTTCAACTAATATAAATTACTCCTGGTGGACCGGATGTTAGCGCGCGATGGGTCTTAATGTGAGAGGAAACCGGAGTACCCGGAGAAAACCCACGTGGTCGGACATTTGACCCCATACCTTTTTACGTCCGATCGGGGAATCGAACCCCGGCCGCCTTGGTGAAAGGCAAGTGCGCTATCCACTGCACTGACTAAACTTAGCGAAAAGTAAGGTATAATACAAGGATACGTAACCTAGTTTAAAACTAGAAATAAATACAGCAAGAAAACAAAACTGAACGAACTATTAGATCATAATCAAAATCAAGGAATTGCGAAAGCAGGTCAAACCACAGAGAGAATTTCGTAAAAATATTAAAAGAACTTGAGCGTTCCGGCTATAAAAGAAGAAAAACAAACGGTGTTTCAGAAATTTGCCACAGCAGAGAAAAACAAACGAAAGGAACTATGATGACAGCAACAACAAACGAAAGGCGATAATACGAAACAAACCAAAATGAACGATCACAGCAGGGAAAAAAAACACAACCATTTCAATAGAGCTTTCAAAGGATTAAAGCAGGAATATAAACTAAGTACCGGTTCGCCGGATGAAAACAAAGGTCACATATTATACCTAACTGTTGCAATCATCATATTGTGTTAAAATATTACGTATCCTTGTATTATACCTTACTTTTCGGTAAGTGTAACCAGTCTCGTTCTTACTTGGCCTTTTGTGTCGATATGTATATTACCAACTGTAACATGCTCAATGTGCTGCGCAGCGGTTTAATATCACCAGATATATTCGATACCACTGTAATGTCACGACAAGTACAATACTATTATACTTTTCCATGTGACATAAACACCATGTAACAGGTATAATGCGCTCTGCAATATCAAAATTATGTTATACTGTGTTTTGTGACATTACCACAGTGTAATACTATGCCACATATAATTAATAAAGACATACCTGGCCATGTGGCATGTACACAATGTTGTCACGTGACATTAACATAATGTTGTACTGTGTTACGTGACACTGACATAACATTATACTGTGTCAAGAGACAGACACACGACATCACAGTGTGCCTCGTCATCAACTTAATGTTATACTCTGTCACGTGACATGAAGCCGATGTGATACTGTCTAGTGTGACATATGCATCACATCAGGTAAACTTTATCCTAGTGATATTAACACCATACCTTGAATGTGCCACTTCAAACTATAATTGTTATGTGTTACATGTATTAGCACAGTGCCAGAAGTATACTGGTCTCCATCATAGTAACACACAATCATACTGTCTACGGAGACATAACCACCAAAACCCCCTTACCTTAGTTCCAGAAACATACAACGAAAACAGTTCTCGTATGGAAAGAATCCAATATGTTGGTATTTTTATCACAACAAAACCTTGAGTGACCACTAAGGCGGATAATAGCCACACTAGTTGTATTACTCTGGTTGCCTCGTCGCGTGCATGTCCGCCAGTCACGGGATCACGTGACCACTCAATCAGCGCTTAATTATCCTCGAAAGGTTTACATGTTGGATACAAGTTCAGGCTCAGAAAATTGACATGCACATCCATGTTGCCGATCATCACGTGCTACACATGGTATACGTGTGATACCTTGAAAACAATCGATAAAATCACATGAAAAGTATATGTTCCGCTACCTAGAGAAAGAGTCTAATTAGTGCAAGACGTCCAGTAACACAGTTAAGGTACATTTACAGTGCAGTGGTTCCGCGTTATATACTTGTTAGTGCAGTGATTTCCATTAAAGTTTTGTTAGTACATTTTTTTCAGTAATACAATATTGTTGATGCAGTACTTGAGCGATGTAATCCTGTTAGTACAGTACTTCTGTGATAGAGTCTCGCTAAGGTAGTAATTAAGTAAAACAGCCTTGTTAATCAGCAGTAAAGTGATATTCTTGTTAATGCAGCACGAGTAAGTTACAGTGTGCAGTAGTACATTTATAGTCTGATAAGTATATCTAGCGGTACATAGTTACAGCCTAGTAGGCGCGACAGTTCAGTAATTTTAATATGGTTTCCTTATAGGTGCAGTATTGCAGAAATACAATATTGTTGATGTAGTACTTTAGCGATGCAATCTTGTCAGTCTGTTGTGTATAGTAGTATACGTGGTGGTACAGCCTGTTCGGTATGGTAGTTACAATGCTACTGTGTCGTTAGTGCAATAGTTGAGTCCCATCAGTACGATAGCTTATTGATATTCTCGTCAGTGTAGTAGTAATAGAAATAAATTCAAGTTAGTTAGCAGTTCAGTTATAAAATGTATAGTCTTGTTCGTACGATCTGTATTATACCGTAGCGGTGTGTCTGAGATACGAGTGTTCGGACGGTCTGTATGATATCGTAGCGGTGAGTCTGAGAAACGAGTGTGCTTACGGTCTGTATTATACCGTAGCGGTGTGTCTGAGAAACGAGTGTTCGTACGGTCTATTTTATACCGTAGCTGTGTGTCTGAGAAACGAGTGTGCGTATGGTCTGTATTATACCGTAGCGGTGTGACTGAAAAACGAGTGTGCGTACGGTCTGTATTATACCGTAGCAGTGTGTCTGAGAAACGAGTGTGCGTACGTTCTGTATACCGTAGCGGTGTGTCTGAGACACGAGTGTTCGTACGGTCTGTATTATACCGTAGCGGTGTGTTTGAGACACGAGGGTTCGTACGGTCTGTATTATACCGAAGCGGTGTGTCTGAGACACGAGTGTGCGTACGGTCTATATTATACCGTAGCGGTGTGTCTGAGAAACGAGTGTGCGTATGGTCTATATTATACCGTAGCGGTGTGTCTGAGAAACGAGGATTCGTACGGTCTGTATTATACCGTAGCGGTGTGTCAGAGACACGAGGGATCGTACGGTCTGTATTATACCGTAGTGGTGTGTCTGAGACACGAGTGTTCGTACGGTCTATATTATATATACCATAGCGGTGTGTCTGAGACACGAGTGTTCGTACGGTCTGTATTATACCGTATCGGTGTGTCTGAGACACGAGTGTTCGTACGGTCTTTATTATACCGTAGCGGTGTGTCTGAGACACGATTGTTCGTACGGTCTTTATTATACCGTATCGGTGTGTCTGAGACACGAGTGTTCGTACGGTCTTAATACCGTAGCGGTGTGTCTGAGACACGAGTGTTCGTACGGTCTATATTATACCATAGCGGTGTGTCTGAGACACGAGTGTTCGAACGGTCGTTATTATACCGTAGCGGTGTGTCTGAGACACGAGTGTTCGTACGGTCTATATTATACCGTAGCGGTGTGTCTGAGACACGAGGGTTCGTACGGTCTGTATTATACCGTAGCGGTGTGTCTGAGAGACGAGTGTTTGTACGGTCTGTATTATACCGTAGCGGTGTGTGTGAGACTTGAGGTCTGGGTTATAATGTCACTGCATTTCGCAAACACTTGGTCTGGGTCATACTCTAGGGTAGCAGACAGGAGACTACATGAAAAGCGTGTGAACACTACACATTATGGCTTGTAAATAAATGAACACCATTGATTGACGCCTCAGGGAGTTCTCTGTTCACATTCGTCAGCAAGTCAACTATTTTGTTTACAGTTTATTAGTAACGTTAGTTTAATCAATACCCTTTACATATTTAACAAAACTATCTCTGAAATATTCCAGGAAACTGTCTTTGTTTTGAACTGTGTACTTATTAATGTTGCATTATAAAATCGATGACCTTGTGTGATAATTAAAACAAAAGTGTCAGTTTTGTTCATAAAATCAATATGGACGATTAGTTCTTTTTAACCTGGTATCTCAAAAGTTGTTGTCTTTATATCAAAATCACCTCATTGACGTTAAAACGGAAATATTCAATGAACAAAGATTTGAATTTTGAATGCTCACTGATTCAGAAACAGATCTGGTTGACACTGAAAACACTGATCTTAATAATAATCTGCTTTTGAGTTTCAATTCAGCAAGTTAGGGAAATCATAATCAATGATCATAATAGATCTTACGTTTTTCTCCAATCTACAAGTTGCAACTTGATGTTTTTGCAGTACATATTTTGCATAATATCATAGGGGATTTTAAATAGAAAGTTCATCATCAGTTAAAAATTGCAATTTGTTTTGTTATAAATGAGAGCTGACACTTCATTTGGTCGATAGTTATCTTAACATCATTTAAAGATGGACGTAACACACACACAAGTTACTGCACCATAACAATGTGGTAATACTATGTACTGTAAAGCGCTTTAGGCTGGCTTATGTTAGCTAGATAGGGCGCTATATCAAATGTTGTATATTATTAGATGCAGTATACCAAAACTCACACTGCATCTTACAGCTATTTCGTCCTTCTAGGACTCAACGGAGATGCTGGGGACCAAAAACTTTGTAATACATATGTACAAACTACCGTTGGAACAGACAAAAGGTGCTTACAACCCATTAACTTATTAACATGAACATTTGAAGGTAAACTGGAAAATATCAAATTAAATAATCTGTAAAGTGTCGTGAACCGTGCAACTACTCAAAAAAGATAACACTGGCCATCAAGGTTACTGCAAACCTCGGGGACTAAAAACCCACTAGCAGAGTCTACCACCAGCAGAGTCTACCACCTGGTATCTTGAATGATGAATTGAACACACCCACAGGTGAGTGTGCCTTTAAAATCACCATCGACTTGTAAAACAAGAAATGATTATACATGTATTCCGTCTTTGCGTATTGCAGAGTTATCTTTTCTTTTGAGCAAGTATTGATTGCTACGTCATTTGTTTTTTAGAGTAACGTCATCAATTTTTGAGAAAACGACGTAATTTTTCACACAAACCAATGACGTAACAATCAATACCTGCTCACAAGAGAAGATAACTCTGCAATACGCAAAGACGGAATATTAATGACAAAGTTCAGCCGTGAATCAAATAAGATGTTTTTTCTTCGATCATGCGAAAAGTGAAATTCTTCGTCACAACACAAAACCTAGTCTACACAAACGAGCTTATCACTGTCATGTATGCTAAAATACAAACCAGTTGGGGCAACATAATCTGCACTGCACATACCTACACAAATGTGCCAGTGAGTGCAACACACACTCCGTACTGCACATACCCATCACTGAGGACAACACTCATTATCTACTGGACATGTTTTCGTTACATACCATTTCATGCTAATTTGCAATCACACCCACTTGTAAATTCATATATTTCTTAAGATAATTTAGCAATTACTGCACAATGCAAAACGAATAAATGAAATGAAACTATCATTTCATGAAATTATAATGCTATATTGAGTAGTTCATATGTATTCTTCTAGAATTAAGATGCAATTTGAAATGACGTCATCGATATTCCACTTAAAACATTTGATTTAAAAAAAAAACAACACATTTTGCCTTACGCATCTTTAAGAGTCGTGGTGATATGCAGCCTTTGTTTTTTGTTTTTGCCTTGCTGTCAAAATGGTTGTTATAAGATGTTTTTTTTACTGTTTTCATTAAACAAGTTATTGTTTAATTTATTTTAACAATCTCCTAACCAATCTCATTTTACATGCAATAGGCAAAAAAATAAATGTAAATTTTGGAATTTATTGAATAACAATGAAAGATTATTGAACAGAAATGGATTGAGTTTCAAAGATATCAACTTCTGGTTTGTTCTCATACTTGTTTGTTGAATAGCGTGTGTTGATAAAAACAAGACAGTTTCAAGGACATTTAATCAAGATATTACATTTAGCTCTTAAGCTATAATGAGGAAAACTCCTCGAAGGGGAAATGTAAACAGGTTGTAATGCGTTGTAATCGAATGCAAGTTATTATTTCTAATATCGACCGATCAATTATTTTGATGAAACAATGAATATTGAAATAGGGCCAAAGCTTGGAACAAGTGTTAAAGAAAACACTCTATTTTTAATAATTAGTTTCTATAGCGATTTTGTGAGCTCAAAGCTGTTTTATATGATACCCTGTGGGGTTTCCTTCGTGATTAAATAAAATACCAACCACACCACGACCGTAAATACTGGCTTCAATTAGCACTATGTCAACTACTATAACATGGTTCCTACACCTGTAGTCTTTCATGACGGTGTTCGGGAGGATTGACAAACACTTTCATCTCGCGCTGTTTTCTTAATTCCTGCTCTTAAGTACGCCTCTTGAGGAAAACAAACACCGTAGTTTTCGTTCTTTACGTGTAAATAGTTAATTACTTGATGATATATGTGATCAGACCGTTTTTCAGAGAGAATAGTGTCAATTTCATCGGATTTCCTTATTTCACTTGATCAACTCTATCTCGCCGGACACAGCTTCGCGGAAATGGTGACGACTTTCTGGTGTGAAGTTTTATTTTTTTCATCGTAAAGTATAATTATTGAATCTTAATTCCGTAGTCCAACTCCTCCAAGTATAGCATTTCTCTTAATAAAAAAATGAAATAGAAAGGGGTTGAGTCAACATGAAAATATTTCGGTAAATACCGGCTAGTATACTGTAGTAACATTCAGACAAAGCTGACAATGCTTTTAATACTCTTCTTGATGTCAGTTGCCTGTTTGTATAAGAATGCAAGATTTTTCTTTGATAAGTTAAAAAGACGATTATGTTTTCAAAGCGGTCATGAAATTCTTCCAAAAATATCTTGGGATAAATTTGCAACAATTAGAAGAACCAAAAATGTCTGTTTGCATTCGTGTTCTTTTAAAGATACAAGCAATAATTAGTGACCACTATTCTTAAGGCAAAAGTATTTATTAGGCATATTGATTAGTTGTAATACAAACATCATTCTTTAACATGAATAATTGGAATTTTATTTAAAACCAGCGCTTGATTTGTTTTCATTCTTTCCAATCCGATTACATATATAGATATTAAATTTTCGATAGTTTCTAACGACGTTAACCTGATACATTGTAACAATATCTTTGTTTTCGGTTTGGACAGTGCATTCTAACAGTTTATTAAAGACTGCAAACAATGTTCTTCTATCTTTAATTAAACCCTGACATTTGGCTTTAAAAATAAACTTAATTAATGTCGCTGAAAACCACAACTAACGAAAACAGGTGTTTTTTGCAATTGTAATTTACAATTTAAATCACGAAATTTCGGAAGTCGATTTTCAACCTCTAGCTCATCAATTTCTGTTAAGCAATTTCCTAGAAAAACAAAAATAGAAACTTGATCCCGAAGCAGCGCTATTTTTGTGAATTGCTTCCTTTTCTGTGTTTTCAGTTGAAGTCCTAAAGAGATCTCCGGAATATTTGGAAGGAGAATTTGATTATACCTTTGTAAGGAATACGGTCGGGACACCATATCTATTTCCTTGTTAATTGGTAGTAACGCCTGATTAACAGCTCTCTTTACTGTACAGACGGAGTACAAGTAAAACAAAAGTCTTAATTCCAAATTAAATACAGCAGCCACAGGCTTTAAATAAGAACATAATGTAAGCTATTATATCCGTTTAAGAGTATTTTAATTTACCACACATTTTTATCCCTTGTTTTTTTAAATTTGACCATGGATTTTGTTTGCTTGTTTGTGTTTTACCTCCGTTAACAACTATGGTAATTCAAGGACGTGTCAGGTTTTGGTGATGGAGGAAAGCCGAGGTTTCCGGAGAAAAACCACCGACCTACGGCCAGTACCTTACGACTGCCCTACGTAGGTCTCGGACTCGCAACCCAGTGGTGGAGTGCTAGTGGTAGCAGAAATCGATGAGTATGGACCATAATTTTGCATATTTTATATTAAATAGATTCCTGTTTACGTTGTTGTTTTGTTTAATATTTTTATCGTGTCATTTCTTTTGCTTGAATGTTCTTTCTGTAGGATGTCGTTTATGAATATTTTTGAATTTCGATCTTTGTGTGTTTACGCTGTTGTGTCCCTTTTAAATTTTCCTCTTATACTCCGGGAGAAATTACGTATCCAACGTTCTTTTTTGATACCTTCAAGGTGGAGAGAAGCGACTAACGCTTCCCTCGCAGAATATTGGGATTATTTTCTGTCTTTTACTTCGGAGATATTGAATAAATCAAAATTGTGTGATGCCCCTAAGGCGTCTGACAGTCTGCTACCTCTAGCCCGCCACCATTAGAACGCGGGTTCGAGGCCTACGTGGGCAGTCGTCAGGTACTGGCCGTGGATCGCTGTTTTTTTCCGGAAATTACGGCTTTCCTTCACCACCGAAACTGTGAACGTCATTTAATGACCATAGCTGTTAATAGCAACATTTTAGACATACATATATTCTTGTCTCTATTGCTTTATCATTTTAATAGGCACAAAGGCACCCGTCTTCATAGCATGCCAGGACGTTAAACTATTAAAAACTGAACCTAAACCAACCAGGAAGCCCGAAATTGATGCCACCCTCCATTGAACATCCGGGTTTGCTATCACCTGTGTGTTGAATTAGAGGCGGAACCAATATAATGTCTATGAATAAATAATGTAAACTCTATCACAGGACAATAAATCAATAATGTTCCTGAGAAATAAAAATAAAAATACACACATAAAGTGAAATTCGTCAATTATGTGTGCACCAACATAAGTACAGCACAGGACCGTACATGACTGAAAATTGACGATTTAAAACTATGACCGGTATAGCCAGGGACAAGCTAAGACAGAGATCCGGAGTAGACAGGTTTGTTGTATATCTTTTCGATCTTGTTTAACTTACAAATGTTAAACCCCTCGATATGGGACCTTGCGGGAAGGCCATACAGTCCATTTGCACACGTGATTCTGTGATTGCCGTTATATTATACAATCAACTACGGTGTTGAAATCTACCAAAAACACTGAGCTAGCATCTATTTTTACATAGCACACATATTGTTAATCACAACCTATCATGTATCTAGATGATATTTCTTTCAAACAAACGTTCTGAAATATGTTCTTAAATCACTTTTTTTGCGAAGTGTCTCCGCACAACGTTTGGTCTGTTTGTGTGTTACGTCCTATTAACAGCTATGGTTATTTAAGGACGTGTCAGGTTTTGATGGTGGATGAAAGCCGGAGTTCCCGACATAAACCACCGACCTACGGCCAGTACCTGGCGACTGCCCCATGTGAGTCTCGAACCCAAGAATGTCGGACGCCTTAACCACTTGGCCACCACGACCCCCTCCACAAAACGAACTGATTTCGTAAACCAAGAAAGTTAAACACACAAAACGAAATTATAATTGAAACATAATATGACAAATACTTGTCTCAATTAAAACGAGAAGATGGTAAACGTGATGTTAGACCTGCAATATACGCCCAACTTAGCACAGGCAACAGTGAAACCTACTTGATGAGTTAAGCCTTGACGTGTACTTAGATCCCCTGTGTATCTTGGCTGAATCACTCATAGATGCTTATTCTCCTGACAAATCAAAAGTGATTCATACCACGGCATCAATACACAAAGACAAAACCTCAAAGCCTACAGCAAGATAGTGACACCAAAACAGATTTAATAGAAATAATTTACTCACATCTAAAAGGTTATTCGGGAGTTTTAGGAAGTTCTCTAATATAACAAACTAATTTGTTTAACGGACTACTCGATTACCTATACTCATAGTTAATGGTCGGAGGGTACAGTATATAAATATGACATTCATTAGCAGGTGACAGTGAATATTGTCAACCCGAGAAAACCATTGTCACCCGAGGCGAAGCCGAGGGTGACAATGAGTTTTTGAGGTTTGACAATATTCACTGTCATCTGCTAATGAATATCATATCTATTCTGTTACACCAAAAGTCTTTGTAGCTCAGAAACGGCAGCAAACCTCGATAATGACATCTTGTTTGTTGATAGTCTGCTGTTTACAATCGCTATCGCACCGGCGCTTGATAAAATTGGCTGTTGCCGTCAAACGTTCTTGTGACCATCACGGTGGTGAAACGAAGCGGCGAACGCACATTTTTCGCGCATGTGATATTTTTCACTGTCTCATGGCAATGACACCCGCGCCCCTTAAAACCAATGTATTTTCGGAGGGTGACAGAGATTTTTGTTTAATTTTCTCCCAACCAATCAAAAAGCTAGAAATTCACTTGAAGTGTAACAATATACAATGCCACCTGGCTTATATCTCCCTGTATGTGTATGTCTGCGTGTGTGCTGGAGATGTAATGTGTCCTGTTTGTAGTGAGACCGTGCTTCCAACGGCATCATGCATAGTGCCAGCTCCCTTAAATTCTACCGCACATATACCGCAACATCCACCCCAGACCAATGTACAATTCCAAATACACGAGGAAAAAAAGTTTTGTTTATGATTTTATATTGTTTGTTCCAGCTAACGTCCTAACTGGATGCAATAGTTTTCATTGTCAATCCACTGAGTACGTTTAGCCGTGCATGCTATAACATAAATATATACCGAATTATGGGATGTTAATGTGAGTTTTAATTTTCGCGAGATTGAAACAAATCATCAACATGTGTGATATAATCTGCTTTTGTATTCCTGTTGATGTAGATGAATTGTTACAACTACATAATCGCTATTTCATGACGACACTTCGGTTAGTTTATTATCGCGACTCATCATTATTCTACAGATCATATTTTTGCAATTACGTTATCAACCCGCGTAATCGCGGAAACATCCTACTATACATATATTCACGGTCAGTCAAAATGTAATCGTGTGCTGGCGCAACAATAACATGTATTTGAATAAAAACGTTTTTCTTGATTTCCCCTTTTCAACGTAAAATATATTATCAGATTGTAGGATGTGTAGATAGATATATTGTATACAGAGCTTTGCAAACAACAATTTAGCATTTATCAAAATATGTCGATCTCAAACCGACCTGAGTCCCTTGAACGGTGATATCTTTATGTTGATTTGCCCATCTTTTACACTGAATACCTTTGTAATTGAAGAGACTTTTCAGCGATTATCAGTTCGAGATGAATTATCAATGATAACCATAACCGTTTAAGCATTGTAATACACCGAAAACATATGCTATAACGATGTTTAAACCATTTAACACTTATTATTATTCTGGAAGACCCAGTTTGAGAACCCCTTATCGTAGACTAATATAATTTCCCCCTTCCTTGAGGTTGTGACAGAGAAATCTCCAATCCGAGGGGTGATTTATTTGCTTGTCTAACCGAGGCTATGTCGAGGTTTAGACAACCAAACCCTCTAGGAAGGGGCAGATTATTTGTCTCCCATTCTATTCTGTCAGTCGCAGCTCTACCGAAAGTAGTTATATTTGTAAACAAACGCATATTGCGCTGATGAATATTCTCTATTCACCTTTTAATAACGTCACGATCGTCATCCTCGTTTAACAATAATAATATAATACAATATATAAAGCAAAATTGATAAGCTTAGCTCTCTTGGCTACAACGGGAGTTATACCAGTGAAGTGTGGGAGAAAATGCAAGGTGAATTATTGATCGTTTGTCACTTCAGCCCCGTGTGGTGGTCATGCTGAAACCTATATGTAGCTCTTAGCATGTTTTGATTTTGAAAACGCAGACGCAGTCATGACCATTGACATTACACGTCGTCTGTGTTTTTATCATTTTATATATCAGTTGTCAGTCAACTGGAATATACAGAAACGCATTAATGCATGCACCGTCCCAGTCGTATTAAAATGAATTCAATTCCGATATCCAAACCCAAACGGGTCTTGGATGAGTGCCGGTCAATCAACTTTGATGACATTTTTGCACCGAAGAGAGACTTTTGAACGTTATCAAGTTCAATTCATATAAATAAAGATTGATTCTAGGCATTCTGTTCAATGATTTATTCTAGTCAATTACACACATAGATTTTGCATATATATAACATATAGACAGATATTCCACTATTTAATCCAAATATGTTAAGCATTGGATCTGCAATATATAACTATGAACAGATGCAATGGAAATTCAAAGTAAATTACCTAAAAACCATTCCCCTCTTGCTTATTGTCGAATTTCAGTAATATGTAACTGGTCATATGGTATTATCACCGGTCCGATTTGTTATCACCGGTCCGACTTGTTATCACCCGGGACCCAAGGTAACATGGGAATTTAAGTTACAAATAATGACACATTATGTCAGTTCCACTTCCTTTATTTTTGTCAAACTTTATATCTTATACATGGAAACTTAATTGTTCAATCCCTTCCCTTCTTTCTCATTTAGTTCTCTGCAGTCTCACTTCCCAATATCTTTCTCTAATTCTATCTGTCCTTGGACTCTCTCCTTCAGCTCTCTCCTTCTACTCTCTCCTTCTACTCTGTCAACCTTAGATCTCTTCCTATTATAAAGACAATCTAACACTACTTCTACTTAACTAAATCTTCTAATTCTATTGGCTAATTCCATTCCTAGGCGGCGGGGCTACATTTCTCTTTAATAAGTCTTTTGATGTCCATTTCCCTGTCTATGGACCACGATTAAACTTATCAATGCATTATACTAAATGGACCTTACATCCACACACCATTGTCCTCCGAACATTCACACAGACATTTCCACACACTCCATTCCCTTTGAGTTCCTACCACCATTTGTGTCCTGGACATCTCCTTTGTTATCAATTACAATCTCTTTTCAATTCCCTTCTTCTTACTCTTCTGATCTTACTTAATACCATTTTTCATCTGGCATAGCATTACGTTTGACCCAAGCATTGTTGATGTTAGATCTGGTCAGCCAATCAGAGAGCTGGCACGTGCATTGTCGTGAGGATGCGATGGTACGCGGGTAGATGCGCCATTTTTCTTGCGCGTCGGTCGCAGTAACACAGCTCGGAATATTTTTCAAGCACAGGTTTTAAGGTTTTTTTTAATAATTTTTCGAAAAGGTTAAGATCAGTTTTATGTAGATTTGCAGATGTTTTTACAAAACATTCAGGTCTGGTGCACCTCCTGTAGTCCCAGAAGGGTTTCAGGTTAGGTGTCTCGCTTGGTTTCTTTTCAGAGAACTTTGATAACTGCTTTACGGATAGGATTTTATAAGGTTTGATAATGAAAACGGAGGTGGGGGGGTGGGNTTGTAAAAACGCGACAGGCTAGTCAGGCAGTACATATGTGTTTGTTGTTTTCTGACGTAGTTTCAATCCCCTTATTGAAATGCAACGAAAAGGGCAAATCGGAAAGAAGGCTGTCAATCCTCACGATTTAAGTTATTTGATGCTGTAGGCTTTAAATGACTCTGGTATCAATCATATCTACTCATGGGAAATATAATATTGCACCAGAAGACAAAGCCACTATACACATTATGTTTGTCGGAAATACTACGTTGTCCAAGTTTAAGCTTTGGCAAAGTCGGAACTAACCTGTACAGCACTCTCTGTAGTATTTGGATATTCAGATAAATTTATTCAGAGGAAGTGTTTTTCTCCGGCCCACACAACTCTAACAACCCAGGTGGAGTATACATTGGTCTGGGGTGGATGTTGCGGTATCTGTGCTGTAGAATTTAAGGAAGCTGGCATTATAAATGATGCCGGTGGAAGCACGGTCTCACTACAAACAGAACACACTGCATCTCCAGCACACACGCAAACATACACATATAGGGAGATATTAGCCAGGTGGCATATGACTAGAAAGTAGCGTCTGATAAGGCAACTCCTGCGAATTCCTCAAAAATTGTTTGATTAATGTATATGCTAATTGTATTAATTGTAGATCTACAATTTTTGTACTGTAAAGCGGTTTAGAGTGGCTTATGTTAGCTAGATAGGGCGCTATATCAAATGTTGTATATTATTATTATTTATAAATCAGAGATATCAAGATGATTTGAACCTGAATCATTTTCCGATGTGATACATAATTACTATTTCGATTATAGCTTCTCAATTTACATGGGGTGTCCTGACCTGTTATGCTTAATTGCGGGACCATCTACTTGTTGAACTAAACCACATTCAAAACTCGGAATTACGATATAAATTGTAGTAAAATAGACCATTGAACATTTTACTTTATACTTTTTATAAATTGTACATAGCAACATCAATCAGGTGTTCTTGTTTTAATTAGAACAAGAAATACAGAACTTCGAATCGCCATTCTTTGATTTAGCTTTCAATAGCTTTTAATTAAAAGTTCAAATAACGTCTCAAACTTTAATAAGCTGTCGTTCCTTTTCAAAACAAAGCAGTATGCACACACATGTCTGATGATATAAGACTATTTAACAGGTTATTGGTATTATATTTGGTACTGACTGTGCACCAGTGCCAGCTGACCCGTCTCTGTATTCCTACGAATATTACGTTAGACATACAATATTGGGCTATGGAATAACTTCATATTCACAGATATTAAAAAGTGGACTTGAAGAACTATTTGCTGGTAAATTTATCCAGCAGAAATAAAAATTAGAAAACAAACTAATTTATCGTCAGTTTTGTGTCGGAATATTTTTACATAAAGTATGACATTATTTATCACCGCTGTACCACATTCTTTAAAACATGTGCCAATTATTTTTCACGACTATTTATGTTCCTATACTTATAAGAAACGTACGTTACATTTGTAACATGAAACGATTGATTTGCTATTTCAGATTCTACACTCTCCCGATAGACGCCTCCTGTAGATCAATAAAGTATACTTAGCAAGGAAGAAAATTCGGTCTAAGATGAAGAAATTTTACGGTCCTCGCCAAGACTTTCCACTATCGCTCAGATAGACAGTGGCCTAAATACGTTCTAACATTTGATGATAAATATCATTCCATGTGGTCCATAAGGTGCATCTAGTACTAATATTTCCCAAGCGCATGTTTTCTCCTAAAATCATCTTTTGTGCATGTCGTTTATAGAGGATCATGATGGTATTCCTTTTGTTTCGGAGTCTCTTTTGTTGTTGTTGTTGTTGTTGTTGTTGTTGTTGTTTTTAAGAATCGCTTTTAAATTTTTGGTTTTGTCGCTGTGTGTTGATATTGTGGTACTATGTTGTCTATATGACCAGTTATTGGTGATTATTAATCTGAAAAATAGAGATATTTATTTGTTTTATCAGCGACGGTTTGCGTAAATTTAAACATAGAATTCTCTAGTTTCCAATGAAAATCGCCTTTTTGTAGAAAAATGTCATTTTTTTATGTTCCTAACGTTATTTATTGAAAAAACGAATAAGAGATAGAAAGATTGTGTACGGCATCACTAATTAATAAATAGTTAGACTAGATATACTTCAATAATTGAAACAATTGCATCATTGTGATACATTAACGGCGAATGAGGACTCCACTTGTTTGGACTTAACTGTGTTGTACAAATCAAGATGTCAATGTGTCTACATACCTGTCACGTTATGAAACGTGTGTGTTCAGGTTTACATTTTGAACCTGCTGGCCCCATTGCATGATCGTAAGAGGCGACTAAATTTGGGATCTTATCTTTTCTCTTCTTTCTACACAACTTTCTTCTTCCTAATGTCTCTCTTGAACATGCCTCACTTTTGGCCTTTAGTTGAGTGTTTGCCCCTGTGAGGAAGCCTTTGTGTTATGTCCCGTGACCGAGACATACCAGAGTCTGTAAAAATGGTAGTTTCTACTCCTGTTTAACGCTCAGCATTTTAGGATTGGGACGACTGGCTCGCCCGTTGTCAGTATAATGTGACCGGGTGGGGTGTCCTGCTGGGTGTCTTCGTCAGAATGTTTCAGTGAGGTAGCACTATAATGTCGGCGTCAGTTCCACGCTATCGCAATGGAGTCAAACACGAACATATCGCAGCCTCCCAAAACACACACGCATACACTACACGCTTGCATCTTGCACACAGAGGAGGCCGTCCTTAAATGACCATAGCTGTTAATAGGACGTTAAACAATACTAAACTAAACCAAACGAAACTACTTCCTTAAAGGCAATCCTTTACAATCTACAAAAACAATTACTCCAGTATTGCATGCAGCTTTGGGTTTTTTGTTGTATTCGCTTGCACTTGCATGTTTCTAATGAGTTTTGAAAACGTCTAGTTTTTGGATAAATAATCTTTATTTGCACTTCATGAAACAATATAGCATTTGGTTTGACTCAAAGACAATGGTTATTGTTCGCTATCAAAATAGTACCATGCTTGGAACTCCTGATAAATTGGTTTTAATAAACCCCAGGAAAACAAGACAAATAATCGAGTGGATCTTCATTATTAACCTATTGAGAAAGTTTTCGAACAATACATTTATAGAAAAGCCTGATACGGCTACGGCAATTCTTATAACGATTTTCCTGAACTGGCGCTCTGTCCAATTCAATATCTTGCAATGTTTTGGTCTTTTTTATATTTTTAATCTGATTCCTAATTAACTATCATAAACTAAACAACCAAGCCATGCCCCAGATAAGCGGGCAATGCATTTATTTCTATCAAAAACTAATATCGATACCCGTTTGGAACGGTAACATTCTAGTTTTAAATAACATATTTTGTCTTTCAATTAACTTTTTTTCCACAGCTCTCTAACAAATTTTACTTTTCCTTTGTATGTTAAAATACATAAGTCATTTCCGGTTAAATGTTTACCAAAGTCTGACTATATGACAATTGATAACCCCACATTGGCTGAAATTTAGATAATCCATGAAAACATATTCAATATTTCGTTTTTGTCCGCCATTATAATGCTTCATTGAACATTTTTAATTACAATCAAACCTGTGTTAAGCGGTCACCCAAGATGATAATGTTGGCTGCTTAAGACAGGTGGCTTCTTAATAAAGTTTCATGTATAAAAGACATAATACAAAATATTTCATAACATCTATGCACAATGACCAAAATTCGTTTCAATCATTTAGTATAACATGCCGATGAAAATCGTTAAAATATATCAATGTTAAGACAAGCATGTACAAAAGAGTTAATTCTTAGAATATATAAGATATAATAATTAATCAATATACTATATTGATATTGTTGTAAGAGTACAGGTTTAGTCTTGACGATCATACATTTGTAACAAGACAGATGTACTGCCAAAATAACTCTCCTGTAATCATATTACGGTAGAATGTTGATAACTTTGTTTTAAATCCCAGAAAGTGTTGTTTTTGCGTCCCTTCTTCCCTTCAAGACATTTTGCCTCACTTCAAACGACTCCAGTCATCCTTTTGACGTTTTTAATTAAGATTCCAAAAGTTCACCGCTTAACTTAGTCGTTGATCTCTTCATTCTCCTCAAAGGACGGTTTTTGGAGGATTTAGTCTATCACTGATATGCTTAAGACGTGTCATTGTTACTCGTGTGGCAAGTTATTTGAAAATTGATATATTTCCACTAATTACATGTATGTACAGCAAATCGAATTGATACCCATGCATTCATTGGGAGTCATGGTGAGTTTTTTTGTTTTGATTTTTCCTCGGTTGATATGGAAATTTCGTATTGCATAAGTTTAATAGAGGCACCTTAAGTTTATTTGATCGTTTCATTACAGTTTTTTAGGTTTCTTATATATTATAAACAAATAAATTGAGTGCATTGACAAGCTAGTATTGACAAAAATGAAACAGGCGATTGAAAAGTGGCGTTTTTTTTATATGAAACCCTGCTTTAACTTTTCTTGAAAACAGTTCAGTGAGTACATTTTCAGTTTCGTGCTATGGGTTAAAGTTTACATTTCGTACGCTACGAAGGTTTCAATAGTCATTTATTTTTACAATCAGACTTCGTAATTTACGTTGCTTTAGGGAAAATATATGATTTATTGACATGAAAAACCTTTGCATGATTGCAGATTGTCAGGTTTATAAAATGGCATTATCTCATTTATAGTGACATATAACCTATAGACTGGTCCTAAATTTTTAATAAAGGAAGCATAAGAAAATACCGTCTCAGGAAAATACTGCTTGTCGGTTATCAAAGAAGCAAAGAATTAAAGACTTGGAGCTGTGGAAGCCAGCCATTGATTTATAATACAGATATTTTAAACTTGCTTCTGTAAGCCGATCATAGAAACATGATTATATCCTTCCAAATAAATCGATAACATAACCACGTACAAAAACCTGACATTTACAATAAAACCCCGCGGTACAGTATACAAATCTCGTTAAATGTTATAAAAACGATAAAAGATAAAACGTGAGTTTGATATTACCAGAAATCGACGTATAACCCGAACATCAAGGTAACCGAATCACCCAGTGCCCTAATGATTGCCACAATTTTCTAATCAAAGAGGCAACAGGCTGTCATAGCAGACACACGAGTTCACGGAGGCCTATTGTATCACTACTAAATTAACCAAACAAAGGCAACATAAAATGAAGAACGTGCTCGCCCGCATCCCTATATAGAACTAGCAGCGTTGCACTTTAACGTGATGGAAGCAACGGTATATACCTATATCATCCCGTTACCAACGCATTGGCTTCGATCAGCCCATAATTAATACTGTTACAATGGAAAGGGGTACACAGGTTTCTTGGCAGACAGGGTGACACGGATTTTAGTACGTTATGATACAGCAAAAGCTGGTTTGGAAATAGTTAAATATTCTAGCAAGATAACGAATGTATGATGTGAGTTGTTTTTGACAGTAACCTGACGATATATCCTTTTTACTTTACTCTACCCTTTTAAAATTAAAATTATAATTAAAAGCAAATAAAGTTTAAAGATACACTGTATATTTAGTATTCATTTACATGTACATGGGAACCAAATTAAATGGTAAAGGCTATAACATTAATTCCAGAGTACGACACGTTTTAATGGACATTTAGTCAGCTACAACTATTGTGAAACCTTCTCGAGCGACAACCTCAATTAAGAGACCATCTGTGTTAAGAAACAATTTTATAAATGACCTATTTCAATAAGTTGCATATAAAAATAACATATTTCGAGATGTTTCCCATAGTAAGAGGCCAGTTTAATATTAAGACACCTTACACTCCACTCTCGATGGGGAAACAAGGGTGATAAATATGATTTTAGAACTTATTTCATAATTGTTCTAACGAAATAAAACCTTTTTCTACTAACATATTTGACGATTTACAAATGTGCGATGTAAGCTATCACCGTAATGTTTGTTGATTGCAATATGTTAACACGGTGTAAGTAGAATAGTATAATATATGTAATCATACATGATATCACTAACCTTCAGCGGGTAATTTTTCGTTGGTTTATCAATCCATGAAATGTTCCATCCCAGTTTCCACGTCAAGAGACTCTGTTATTTCGGAAACGTGTTGTCGCTGAGTTAAAAGCAACAAATGTACTCCAAGTCTACCATACACAGTAGACCAGCACACACAACGATTTAACCTCGCCAATCGTCAAAGATTACAACAACCTGAAACATAAAAAAAAAAATGCAAATTCGTGACATTTTCAACATGTCTTGTGTTACTATATATATATAAATGTTAATTTGATACTTTACTGTATTTAAACACACAGTTAAAGTTATTGTTCTTGTTCTCGAGGAATTTTAGCTGTTATTCTAATGTATAATGACATCGTTCAAACAAACACTAGCAATGAAGATGTAATGAGTGTTTAACTGCCTGTCTTACAACGCCTGTGACAACAAAAGTGTATTTGCTGTCACGTAATCTCCGTCTGTACATGTCCCTGCTGATCCCGCCGTCAAAGCTTTATAGCGCCTAAACAGTTCAAGTACCCCACAGAAAGCCTTCTTGTGACGTAATACTTAGTCTTTTCGATGCTCAAATAAAATTACATGTCTGAAATACGTCCGTAATAGTCGCCATAAAACCGTTGGAAGTTGTTAAGCAGACTAAAACAGAAATTTACCACAGCCTCTACAGACCATGACAAGGGCTGAGCTCAGAGTCAATACAAAATAATAATAATAGGAACAGGCGAGATAAAAACAAACCCCTCCAATGCCAAAAGACGAAGTATGTATGAACTAACTTTAGGTCTGAAACTCACCAAACAAAGTGTTCCTGAACCAATGTTCTGAACCTGAAGCCTGAAGCCTTCGTTTTTATCTACTTTCTCAAATATAATAAGAAATGTCTGAGCTTACTTTAAGTCTGAAACTCACCAACCAAAGTGCTCGTGAACCAACTGCTCAGAACTTACATCCCGGTATGCACTTGTGATGACGCTGTCTATTCTACGAGGCCTCATCCACTGCCGTGTATCATCCTGTCGTATACAAGTGTATCACTACGACTGCCCCTGATTGACTGGCGATATTGCTGTATTGCTGAACGCTTAGGTGCCCATGAAGAGCAGCGGTACCTGGGTATCAGAGAGAGAGAGTAGGCCACTTTGGATCGGCGCGGCCACTTTATTGAACACTGTATCGGAGCTAGCCGGCCTATGTTTATCTTACTGCTACAGGGACCAGAGTGTCAGAAGGTAGATTCACATGCGTGCTAGTCTGCATGATCCCTACGTCTATTGGCATTGTTTTCTGACGTGAGGTTAACTCTTCCCTTTTTGAAGGTTGAAGACTCGAAATATGCTTTGAAAATATATAACTGTTTTCCTCAATCTCTTAAAGCATATCTAAGAAAGATATAATCCTAACACCTCAGCTTTTGTTTAGAATTTTGTCACATTGGATGCAATTTTGTAATAGTAGCATGTGTCTGTCTGTTTGATGCTGCTGTTTGATGTGCTAAGCTATATTATAAACATTGTTAAAACCGGTTGGGCCTTTGATATCTTAAAATAGATCGGTAAAACAATAAAGAAGAACCGAACGCCAGCACGCGAGAACACAGTAGGGACCCATCTTGAAACGAGAAGACAATTAGGGAAACAAAATAAACAACTAAACAAAAGAAAAGAATAAATTTACCGTGAACATTTCGTACGCATGGTAGCAGGATAGAGATTATAAGTTAGATTTACACAAAAACCATGCTGTGGATTAAATCAATGTTTAACAGCGACGCGTTGGTTGTGGCAAAGGAAAACCGGAATATGATATTATATTATATTTAATGTTTTGTTTTAGATATAACTGTAGACATCCTGAATACTTCTGTTTGCCAGGTAGCCTAGTCGGTAACAGCCGTAGTTTACTTCTGTTTACCAGGTAGCCTAGTCGGTTACAGCGGTGGTTTACTTCTGTTTACCGGGTAGACTAGTCGGTTACAGTGGTAGTTTACTTCTGTTTACCGGGTAGCATAGACGGTAACAGCCGTAGATTACTTCTGTTTACCAGGTAGCCTAGTCGGTTACAGCGGGGGTTTACTTCTGTTTACCGGGTAGACTAGTCGGGTACAGCGGTAGTTTACTTCTGTTTACCGGGTAGCCTAGTCGGTAACAGCCGTAGTTTACTTCTGTTTACCAGGTAGCCTAGTCGGTAGCAGCGGAAGTTTACTTCTGTTTACCGGGTAGCCTAGTCGGTTACAGCGGTAGTTTACTTCTGTTTAGCGGGTAGCCTAGTCGGTTACAGTGGTTGTTTACTTCTGTTTACCAGGTAGCATATTCGGTTACAGCGGTAGTTTACTTCTGTTTACCAGGTAGCCTAGTCGGTTACAGCAGTAGTTTACTTCTGTTTACCAGGTAGCCTAGTCAGTTACAGCAGTAGTTTACTTCTGTTTACTGGGTAGCCTAGTCGGTTACAGCGTTAGTTTATTTCTGTTTACCAGGTAGCCTAGTCGGCTTCAGCGGTAGTTTACTTCTGTTTACCGGGTAGCCTAGTCGGTTACAGCGGTAGTTTTCTTCTGTTTACCAGGTAGCCTAGGCGGTTACAGCGGTAGTTTACTTCTGTTTACCGGGTAGCCTAGTTGGTTACAGCGGTAGTTTACTTCTGTTTACCGGGTAGCCTAGTTGGTTACAGCGGTAGTTTACTTCTGTTTACCGGGTAGCCTAGTCGGTTACAGCGGTAGTTTACTTCTGTTTACCAGGTAGCCTAGTCGGTTACATCGGTAGTTTACTTCTGTTTACCAGATAGCCTAGTCAGTTACAGCGGTAGTTTACTTCTGTTTACAGGGTAGCCTAGTCGGTTACAGCGGTAGTTTCCTTCTGTTTACCGGGTAGCCTAGTTGGTTACAGCAGTAGTTTACTTCTGTTTCCCAGGTAGCCTAGGCGGTTACAGCGGTAGTTTACTTCTGTTTGCCAGGTAGCCTAGTCGGTAACAGCCGTAGTTTACTTCTGTTTACCAGGTAGCCAAGTCGGTTACAGCGGTAGTTTACTTCTATTTACCAGGTAGCCAGGTCGGTTGCAGCGGTAGTTTACTTCTGTTTACCAGGAAGCCTAGTCGGTTACAGCGGTAGTTTACTCCTGTTTACCGGGTAGCCTAGTCGGTTACAGCAGTAGTTTACTTGTGTTTACCAGGTAGCCTAGGCGGTTACAGCGGTAGTTTACTTCTGTTTTCCAGGTAGCCTAGGCGGTTACAGCGGTAGTTTACTTCTGTTTGCCAGGTAGCCTAGTCGGTAACAGCCGTAGTTTACTTCTGTTTACCAGGTAGCCTTGTCGGTTACAGCGGTAGTTTACCTCTGTTTACCAGGTAGCCTAGTCGGTTTCAGCGGTAGTTTACTTCTGTTTACCAGGTATCCTAGGCGGTTACAGCGGTAGTTTACTTCTGTTTAGCAGATAGCCTTGTCGGTTACAGCGGTAGTTTACTTCTGTTTAGCAGATAGCCTTGTCGGTTACAGCGGTAGTTTACCTCTGTTTACCAGGTAGCCTAGTCGGTTTCAGCGGTAGTTTACTTCTGTTTACCAGGGGTAGTTTACTTCTGTTTACCAGGTAGGTAGTTTACTTCTGTTTACCAGGTAGGTAGTTTACTTCTGTTTACCAGGTAGCTAGTCAGTTACAGCAGAAGTTTACTTCTGTTTACTGGGTAGCCTAGTCGGTTACAGCGTTAGGTTATTTCTGTTTACCAGGTAGCCTAGTCGGTTTCAGCGGTAGTTTACTTCTGTTTACCGGGTATACTAGTTGGTTACAGCGGTAGTTTACTTCTGTTTTCCAGGTAGCCTAGGCGGTTACAGCGGTAGTTTACTTCTGTTTTCCAGGTAGCCTAGGCGGTTACAGCGGTAGTTTACTTCTGTTTGCCAGGTAGCCTAGTCGGTAACAGCCGTAGTTTACTTCTGTTTACCAGGTAGCATATTCGGTTACAGCGGTAGTTTACTTCTGTTTGCCAGGTAGCCTAGTAGGTTACAGCGGTAGTTTACTTCTGTTTTCCAGGTAGCCTAGTCGGTTACAGCGGTAGGGTAGTTTACTTCTGTTTACCAGGTAGCTAGTCAGTTACAGCAGAAGTTTACTTCTGTTTACTGGGTAGCCTAGTCGGTTACAGCGTTAGGTTATTTCTGTTTACCAGGTAGCCTAGTCGGCTACAGCGGTAGTTTACTTCTGTTTACCATTTCTGTTTACCGGGTAGCCTAGTCGGTAACAGCCGTAGTTTACTTCTGTTTACCAGGTAGCCAAGTCGGTTACAGGTCGGTTACAGTGGTAGTTTACTTCCGTTTACCAGGTAGCCTAGTCGGTTACACCGGTAGTTTACTTCTGTTTACCAGGTAGCCTGGTCGGTTACAGCGGTAATTTACTTCTGTTTACCAGGTAGCCTAGTGGGTTACAGCGGTAGTTTACTTCTGTTTAGCAGATAGCCTTGTCGGTTACAGCGGTAGTTTACTTCTGTTTTCCAGGTAGCCTAGTCGATTACAGCGGTAGTTTGCTTCTGTTTCCCAGGTAGCCTAGTCAGTTACAGCGGTAGTTTACTTCTGTTTAGCGGGTAGCCTAGTCGGTTACAGTGGTAGTTTCCTTCTGTTTACCCGATAGCCTAGTCGGTTACAGCGGTAGTTTACTTTTGTTTACCAGGTAGCCTAGTCGGTTACATCGGTAGTTTAGTTCTGTTTACCAGATAGCCTAGTCAGTTACAGCGGTAGTTTTCTTCTGTTTACCAGGTAGCCTAGTCGATTTCAGCGGTAGTTTACTTCTGTTTACCGGTTAGCCTAGTCGGTTACAGCGGTAGTTTCCTTCTGTTTACCGGGTAGCCTAGTTGGTTACAGCGGTCGTTTACTTCTGTTTACCAGGTAGCCTATTCGATTACAGCGGTAGTTTACTTCTGTTTACCAGGTAGCATATTCGGTTACAGCGGTAGTTTACTTCTGTTTGCCAGGTAGCCTAGTCGGTAACAGCCGTAGTTTACTTCTGTTTACCAGGTAGCATATTCGGTTACAGCGGTAGTTTACTTCTGTTTTCCAGGTAGCCTAGTCGATTACAGCGGTAGTTTGCTTCTGTTTCCCAGGTAGCCTAGTCAGTTACAGCGGTAGTTTACTTCTGTTTAGCGGGTAGCCTAGTCGGTTACAGTGGTTGTTTACTTCTGTTTACCAGGTAGCATAGTCGGTTACAGCGGTAGTTTACTTCTATTTACCAGGTAGCCAGGTCGGATGCAAGGTAGCCTAGGCGGTTACAGCGGTAGTTTACTTCTGTTTACCAGGTAGCCTAGTATGTTACAGCGGTAGTTTACTTCTGTTTACCGGGTAGCCTAGTTGGTTACAGCGGTAGTTTACTTCTGTTTACCAGGTAGCCTAGTCGGTTACAGCGGTAGTTTACTTCTATTTACCAGGTAGCCAGGTCGGTTGCAGCGGTAGTTTACTTCTGTTTACCAGGTAGCCTAGTATGTTACAGCGGTAGTTTACTTCTGTTTACCAGGTAGCCCAGTCAGTTACAGCGGAGGTTTACTTCTGTTATTTCTGTTTACCGGGTAGCCTAGTCGGTTACAATGGTAGTTTACTTCTGTTTACCAGGTAGCCAAGTCGGTTACAGTGGTAGTTTACTTCTGTTTACCAGATAGCCTAGTCGGTTACAGCGGTAGTTTACTTCTGTTATTTCTGTTTACCGGGTAGCCTAGCCGGTTACAGTGGTAGTTTACTTCTGTTTACCAGGTAGCCAAGTCGGTTACAGCGGTAGTTTACTTCTGTTTACGAGGTAGCCTAGTTTGTTACAGCGGTAGTTTACTTCTGTTTACCAGGTAGCCCAGTCGGTTACAGCGGTAGTTTACTTCTGTTTACCGGTTAGCCAAGTCGGTTACAGTGGTAGTTTACTTCTGTTTACCGGGTAGCCTTGTCGGTTACAGCGGTAGTTTACTTCTGTTTACTTGGTAGCGTAGTCGGTTACAGCGGTAGTTTACTTCTGTTTACTGGGTAGACTAGTCGGTTACAGTGGTAGTTTACTTCTGTTTACCAGGTAGCCAAGTCGGTTACAGCGGTAGTTTACTTCTGTTTACTTGGTAGCCTAGCCGGTTACAGCGGTAGTTTACTTCTGTTTACCAGGTAGCCTAGTCGGTTACAGCGGTAGTTTATTTCTGTTTACCAGGTAGCCTGGTCGGTTACAGCGGTAGTTTACTTCTGTTTACTTGGTAGCCTAGCCGGTTACAGCGGTAGTTTACTTCTGTTTACCAGGTAGCCTAGTCGGTTACAGCAGTAGTTTACTTCTGTTTACTGGGTAGCCTAGTCGGTTACAGCGGTAGTTTACTTCTGTTTACCGGGTAGCCTAGTCGGTTACAGCGGTAGTTTACTTCTGTTTACCGGGTAGCCTAGTCGGTTACAGCGGTAGTTTACTTCTGTTTACCGGGTAGCCTAGTCGGTTACAGCGGTAGTTTACTTCTGTTTACCGGGTAGCCTAGTCGGTTACAGCGGTAGTTTACTTCTGTTTACCGGGTAGCCTAGTCGGTTACAGCGGTAGTTTACTTCTGTTTACCGGGTAGCCTAGTCGGTTACAGCGGTAGTTTACTTCTGTTTACCGGGTAGCCTAGTCGGTTACAGCGGTAGTTTACTTCTGTTTACCGGGTAGCCTAGTCGGTTACAGCGGTCGGTTACATATACCAATGTGATTTTCAGGATTCACCTTTGTAACATAAAACACAGCTGTCGTTCATATTTTATTCATTTCCTCTTCGATAAATAGTTGCCTAGGTTCCGCGGGATATGGTTTTCCTTTCATAAATGATTTATTAAAGCTACAGTATAGCCGTAAAATCAGTTTCCAATGCAGAATAAACCCTCTTGTAGTGGTACGGGGATCCTTAAAAAGATAGAAAATAATCAAGATCCTTTACCACATGATTCTGACAACTTGTAAGCCACATTTAGGAACGTATTTGCAACTAGTATTACTAAAAACAGTCAAACTTTTTAAATATCCCTTTTGTTTTCGCGTTACTTTTATTTCGTTAACTATACGTTTAACTGTTATTTGCAGATTAAAATGAATCAAAATCAATATTAGCAGAAGTTATCGCTGAAAATATCATTCGTGGAACATTCGAATTCGCGAATGAGTTTTCTCCCAAAGCCACTATAGGTTTCGTCACTCCAAACTCATTGGACGACCCTGCTAGGAGTTGGTAAACACTCTGGACGTTATTTCATTGGTCAATCTTTTAATTGTGACGTCAATAAACAATGTCTTACGACGTTATCTTCCATTATGACATTATAGTTCATGACAATTGTTTTAATGATCGGAAACACGAATAGCGTACTCCTGAGAGAAATATATGATTTTTTTCTGGTTATATCTGAATGTTTTGGGAGAAAAAGGTCCCAAACTCGTGGTGGTTGTTAATCATGTTTAACAAGCTCTTGTTCGTTATTTTTTTCAAACTTTAAAAAGTCGAAAACCTCATGTCTTTACACAATTTGAAAGTTAGCTAACTCGACCACATTTTGGAGAACATCTATCGACCTGTTGATTTTTTTTTATAATGTCAATGGCGTGCTGTGTAACAGTTTTTTATTATTTCAAATTTCTGCTGCCTACTTTCGACTTACGAGTTACCTATGTCGACATGTTTTTTAAAAAGATTTTGACATAATCTGATAAGATATCGATATAATCTGTTAATATGTCGCAATAATATTTAAATTGTAACGACATATTTTTATACTGTCCGAGATAATGTTAATGCTCAGATGTGACATCGACTTGCCACTTATTTATGCAAATATGTTAGCCTTTCATTTTCCAAGACATTATCGTGTGACTTATGTTGCTGATATATAAAACCTAAATAAAGACCAAATAATGCTTAAACCTACTTATTATACGCTTTACGCACATCGATCCCCCCCTAGTCGCTGCATTTTTCTGTGGTGGGGGGTCGAGTACCTCAATGACCTGGATAGCTATATGCTGGTTGGGGCTTTGTGCTCCTGGTAGGCTCACCCAGGTCAGACAGGTTGATAGGTAGGGGTAAGAATAAGCAACACCGTCCTTTGGCCGGGACGCAAATGCTAGGTTTGCACCGTTGTTCATTCCTTCCTAGGGTTTTTGTATACAGGTGTCCGCCTTCGGGCCAACCCTTTGTGTATTCCTCTGTAATGGTAGGGTCGTGGTAAATCCTCAGAGTTCCATGTATATAGTGTAGATATTGTTTCTGTCCTTTTTCCTTTCCATCTGTCCTTTCTCTTTTCTTTTCTTCCTCTTTGTTTTTTCTTCTTTTTCACACCTTTAAAATTTGATTCAGTATTTGTTTTTGTCTACCATTTGTTGGCCCTAATGACCTATCCTTTGTTGATGGGCCGTTAAGCATTTAATAATAATAATAATAAGTACATCACGTGATACTGTCTTGGAAAACGATTGGCTATCGAACCCGTTTTGTTTTGCATACACAACTGGCAAGTCGATGTTACAATTGAGCATTAACATAATAAAAAGCCGATTTACCTACCTACGAGATAATTATCTCGGCAAAATTAACTCATAAAATGTAAAAACATGTCGACATAACTTAAACGTTATTGTGACATATTCATGGATTATATCGTCATCTTCTCAGATTATGTCGAAATCTTTTTAAAAATAATGTCGACATAAGTAACTCGTAGGTCGAAAGTCGAAGGCAAAAGTATGCCACCATATGTTTTTAATTGAAACTGCTAATATAGTACTATGCATCAGTTGAACCACGACCTTGCTGTCAAAATGGATCGAGTTTCATTTAAGTTTTCCAGGTATTCCAATGTTCCATTGCGCAAGGATCAAATGTCTCTAAATGTTGAGATAAAGTCACTAAATGGATCGAGTCGTCTCCAGGTTATGTTTATGTAAGAAACTAACTTCTTATTGAGTCTGCTATTGCATTCGGGTCGTTCGTGTCGTCCATATTTCGTCCAAAGATCCTCGTTTCTATACTTAAAGTATGATTTATGTGCATCTACCTTGCGTTATATTTGTCTATGGGTCCTATGGGTGCGGGGATAGTCTCTGTTGGCAATGCCTTTGTCATTTTCTTTGTCGTCCGTATTTTTAAGTCTTGGGAGTTAACAGTCAGCGTCATTACTAGTGCGAATAAAATAAAACACCAGTCGTCTGTGAAGGCTGGTAGGCACCTCAACTGTCTTCAATATAAAATGGACTATCGGAATAAATATTGACAGAACAAGGGTGACGTTTCAGTACTTTTTTGTGGTTTGATATATTTGGTTTGGTTTGGTTTGTTTGTGTTTTACGTCCTTTTAACAGCTATGATCATTGAAGGACGTGCCAGATTATGGTGGTGAAGGAATATGGAGAAAAACCACCGACCTACGGTTAGTACCTGGTACGCCTCGAACCAGCGACCCAGTGGCAGAGGGCTACTGGTAGCAGACTGTCAGATGCCTTAACCACTTGGCCATCGCAGCCCCTTGATATATTTGATAATCAAGATCATATTGAAATAAAACATATACTTAATATCTTTTGTAACAATAAAAGCTCTTATATCTGGATGGAAGCCGCGAGTCATCAACCTTGCATATAGTATTACTGTATACCTAGAAATTTTCGCTGCATTTTAAGTTTCGCCCTTTTCGCCCTCCGTGATGATGGCAAATTTATGATTACAGCGAACATTTGTAAACAACATAATTTGCACAGTAATTAATTGTGAATGGAGAAATTAATACTGGGCGAATATGAATATTTCTCGCGTAGGGCGAAAGTTTGACAAGACGAAAATTTCCCGGTATATATTTCATCGCGAAAATTCGTTCCGTATAATGGTATTGAAATGGTCCTGTTTATCTGCGATAGGAACTACGATGCATTCTTTATCACGTGTGTCGTCATTACTAAATATGTGAGTTATCTCAAATGAACTGATAATACAGCAAGTGTGGTAATTCATTTACTGAAGACGGAAATATCAATTTGAGTTGACATCGGATGCAATATTCGCAGGAATTATAAATCCTTATAACTCTATATTGCAAAATCCTAATCTATGTAAATAAAATCTCATCGACCTTAAGAGAAATTGCGACAGTTTAAAACCGCCAAAATTACAAGCTCTACGGATTGCTATTTTGAAAGTCAGGATTTTAGGAGGCACGGTTGTAAGACGCCAGGCTCGTGACCAAAGGGTTGCGGGTTCGAGTCACGTCGCGGCAATCTGTTATATCTTTGAAGAAGATACTTTACGATGCTTGTTCTAGTCTACTCAGCTGTGAATGAGTACGTGGTTGGGTAGTGCTAGAATTGTTGAATGCTAGCTGTGAGCGCCGAAATGGCAGCACCGGCTGTATACTCCCCAGGGAGTTGAGAAAGATGTTGGCTGGTTGCAAAGGCCCTATAACCACAGATTATAATTTGTGTACCGCTTTGAGACGACCTACGAACTAGGTTGTAAAAAAGCAGTATCTAAGAACCTCGAAGTATTATTATTATTTAACAATATGGCCGTGATCATAACTTTCCTTTCATTTTTATTTTCGATATATATTTTTTTCAAATATCCCAATCTGTTTACAGTCGTGCTACCTTTGATCTTAATATACGGAGTTGTGGTTGATATTCCTGTCATATTATTTATAACATATGTTTCTGTGAGAAGAAAAGTTGAAAGAAGATAAAATTTATTAAAAGTTATGCAATGCCATAGATCAACCGTGTTTGACATGTTGGTAAAGGAAGCAGAAATAAGTAGGAAACAACGTGTCAGCTGTAAGCTTTGATAACATTTGTTATTTGGTGATAAGAAATGAAATGCAATATTATGTAAATATTCCTGAAAATTGCGTCGGTAAAAACAGGTGTATTTGTTTTTAATTAAGTCTATGTTCAACATCATCGAAACGCAAGGTCAAAATCACAACTCGTTATAAAAATTGATGAAATACCAAAACAAAAAGAAAGGCGTGAACTGTTGTAGAACCGGAAGTATACTGGCTTCTTCTTCTGATTAATGCAATACACGCGTTGTCAACCAAAGATAGATGATGTGGACGATTTCGTATTCCTACTGGAATTGTGAGACATGACAAGTCTCATTTCTATTGACAATTCCGACATTGGTGTCTGGCAGGTTTAGAAATGAAAGGACCAAGATATCAACTATTGGACAATTAGGGTTGTGTTTAGCATTACAAATGGTGGTATACAGCATGGAAAAGTCAAATGTCTTAAAGATATATCTGAGACGGTTCTAGATACATTTCATTTTATTTTCAAGATCATTATTTGATCAATAGGAGGATAAACAGTATGAAGGGATATTAAAGTGTGTTTCAAGCCATATGGTGAGTATTGACGAGGTTAACAAGATAGAAAAAAATGTTTGTTGAGAAAGTAGGGGTTCGTGTTTATATTGCAAACCGAAGGATGTGTATGACACATGTAAGCGTTAAAACGTACACAATCACACATATGTGTGATCTACTTCCCTAAGGCGTTTATATGTATGTCACTTATATTTTGTTCTGCTTTTGATAGATTTTTCAAGTTATAGAGCCTAACCTAAAATAAACAACCGTGACAAAAGTAGATACATTTTAAGAACATACAGTCTTTTTACTCCGGTTTACACCGTAAAATCAACAAGATATATAAGAATTCCTTAGATACAGAACGCATTAATGTCAGAACAAACCGACGATGTTCTGTGCCAATAGATACTTCCTAATGATCAGGTTTCACCGACATCACAACACAATTACTCTGCCTTGTCACTCTGTATATCCGTATGATGTGACTCATAAGGGACCAATGCGGAATCGGATTTTAATCCTGTACCTCCAGAGTTAACAAGGGGTAATTAATAGAACAAAATTGATCGTGTGGTCCTATTGTAGCACTCTACGATTCTCTTGCGTTTCGCTTTTGATATCGGCAGTGCTTCCCTCTGGCGACAATGTAGCTCGCTGTTGGTATAATGAGGCCGAGTTAGATATCACCCTTCCGTATAAATGGCATGACATATCGGCATGTTTGTACTAAAGACTAACCTTTGGATGACTTCAACGCTAATAGATAAATATACAGATGTGTGATCGCACAACGCCTCCAAATCACCATACGCATATATATCGTCCATACATCGTGCGCACATCGTCCGCACATAATGCGCACACTTGTGCGATTTAACAATAGATCGCCCCACTGTGCGATAAAACGCGCACAAACAAAAAGTATGTGCGATATGGTTAGATCAGTTGATCGATGTTACGAAAAATATAAATTGCGGAAAGCTGGAGTGAAATAAGCTATATAAAATGTATGCCATACAATGTACGTATACAACAAAGGTTGTCAAGGTGTTCAAAAACAATAAAACAAAGATTCTGTAGTAAGCTTCCTGATTATGTCATTTGTTTCATACAGGACCCGGTCTAGCTCTGCTGAATATATTTACACACAGAATATACTGTTGTTAATAATAATTTCATGATTTCAACTCTTTTTTTTTTCCATAAAAGTCCCACAGGGTATGGTTTTCTTTTCAGAAATAATTAATTTTAATTGGTGATGCCGGATAAAACATTTTTCAACACTTGGTTACAGTGTTTGGCATTTGTACGGGCATCCTTAAATACATACAAAATGTACCATTGGTTTACACTGTTAATGCATATTTCATATCACCGCTATCTAAAACTCTTTTACTGACTGAGTTATATTGAGCAGGACGCCCTTACATGAAGACACTTGATCATACTTCAAATACCATTCTCAATCGATCTACCTGTGGTACAGAAATAGTGCTTGGCTTATTCACCTGTCCGATTCTTACCTTGATTACCTTAGATATCCTGCTGTATCCGGCGGAAGACCACGTGGTGTTAGGTCTATAGTACATTGTACACCTCACTTCAACACAATTCCTCGCCAGACAAGTTGAAAACAGTCAATCGAATCGACCTACAGATAATCCGTCTGTAGTTTTTTTTTTACCTACTTCCTTTTTCAAATTATCTTCCATACCTGGAGTTGGAGAAAGCATACGGGTAACAGCTTTTAAACGTCACGTTAGCTTCGTAGTTGTAGATCCACATATTTGCTAAGAAAAACCAATCTGTCTTCCGCTATTCTTGAAAGAAACACATTTTTGTGTTTTGTGTCTTGGTGACATTCAAGTGTCTCCTTTACTTTTGGAATTATCTATTTCGATAAGCATATACTTACACTTCAATAAGATGAATATCCAGTGCGCATGCTCACCGCGGATTCTAACATGTGACAGCTAATAAAGACTTCCATTATTTACCAAGTACTAAATCCGTCATACTGCATTTATCTGGCGGTATTGTATTATTGTTTGTATTTTAAACTGTGCGTCTTGTAATCGACGTCGAATTCCAAGTATCATTAACGTTGTTTTGCCAATTAGCCATGTGACCTGGATAACAACACTTAACGTGAGGGGTTAACCACTATTTGCTTTAGAGCTTCTCCTCGATCACTCTCGATTATGTGGCTACTGCGAGAACAGACGTCACTTACCAGCTAACACTGCCCCTGAGAGGAGAGGCAGACCTTTGACTAGCAGGTGCCCGATCCTTTATGTAAGCTCACGGTAATTAGTCCTAAAAGGTTACAATCCTGGAAGGATTCTGAAAGCTAGGAATATGTGGTAACGTGATCAATATATCTCACAACTCAATTTGCTTTGGGGTAACAAACTGCATAGATCATTTGAGAGCGCGTGCAATGTGTGACCGTTTGGTCACGCCCGGTGATTCTACTAACCGATTGAATGTCGTATATCCCGGATGGCGTAGGAACGACACATATAACGTCGTTTTCCTTCTGGCAATACTTCTGATTTAAAGCAGATACAAATCACTTGCCAGAGCGCGGAAATCGGATGAATATGAAGAGCTCTCAAGGGGGCGAAAATTACGTTGGTTACAAAACCATAGTTCAGTGAAGTGTGAAAAGCACGCAGATACGCAATGTGGCTTCACATATTGATCAGGCGTGGATCATGGTATTGGTATAGTGATTGTGTCGGCAGTGGGGTTTGAAGCTAACAAGGAGACCATAATATGGACATTGCTGAAGCAGCTTTGTCTGGAGCCGCGGCTGATGCTGACAACGATTCCATATACGTACCACTGTATTGTAAAGTGTTTGTCGGGACCAGAGTTTGAAACTGCCAAAGGGGCAAGATTGTTTCTGTTTGAAACGGTTGTATCTGAAGTGCGATCTGAAGCTCCCAAAGTCGCAAGTTTGATCATGTTGTTGCGATTTTGTTGGGAGCGCCATGGCGCAAGTTTTATTTTTGTGCAGCGGTTTAATTGAGAACTTCACGTATGCTTTGGTACCGTTACCTTGTACATGTTTCAGAACTTTCCTCAAGGTTTACATTGTCATCTACGGAAACTGAGAATCGCACCTGCCATAAACCTTCGCAAACATCGCACAACTAGATGGTCGAATCCAAGGTAAACAAATTCTAATTGTAACGGGGACCGTTACAGAAACACCCTTACCAAACCCCTAACCTGCCACTGTTACACAAGTTTCAAACTAACCCTGTAGTCGCAAATGATGCATTGAAAATGAGTCGCATTGGTATAATACCCTAACAAACAAAATTGGAGCAAATTCAGAAAAAGAACGGGACCATTTACATCACCTTGGCGTACGTCAATAAATGTGTCGATCGTCTTAGGCCACAGCGTGCATGTAAGTCTCGTTCAACCAGACTCATGTTGTCTGCGCAAGCTACGCCGAATAGAGCGTCTGGTTGAACGAGACTACGGACAGGTTTGCTGACCGATTATTCTCGTTCAACCAGACGCTTGATCACTTGGAATTCAAGAGTCTGGTCAAACACAGTACTTTATAATTACCATCGCCAGAGGGCAGTGTTTTCACTTTCGTTTCCGGACGTTATATCAACGCCTTAAAAACATTTCAACAAATAAGGAAATTAATGAAAACAATTTACCTGTACATGCATTCCTGAAGTATCCGTGTATTCACTATTATCTGGAAAAAAATGAAGAAAATGTCAATTCTCCAGAATAAGCCATATATTTCCACTGAATAATTCATAACTGAGCACAAAGCCAACA
The DNA here is from genome assembly GCF_002113885.1 of Mizuhopecten yessoensis. NCBI lineage: Eukaryota > Metazoa > Mollusca > Bivalvia > Pectinida > Pectinidae > Mizuhopecten > Mizuhopecten yessoensis. Next base: position 267,914 of record NW_018408910.1, on the reverse strand, counting down.
AGGCTGACTGAGATTGGAAAAAAGCATGCAAAGCAAGTGAGATTTCACCTGTACACCATTCACTACAGGTTCTCACTCAGGTAATATGGCGTGACTTGTATCAATAGTCTTGGTACCTTCATGGATTATTGTGAAATATCCAATAAAAATAGACTACATGCAATCATTATTGAGATTTGAAGCATTTTCTTACATTTTTCTCGATAATAGTGAAAACACGATGCTTCAGAAATGCTTGTACATGTATTTTTTTCATAAATTAAAATATTCAATACAATTTTCCGCCATTCAAATTCCGACTTCAAAAGTTGAAAAAGTTGTGTCTATCTTTGACCAATGAAATAATTTACCAGAATCCTAGTAAGCTTCGTTATGATGTCACAAAACGATAGTACTGGGTTTGACCAGACTCTGATCTGTTCGGCGTAGCTTGCGCAGTCAACAAGGGTCTGGTTGAACGAGACTACTGACCGATCGAAAAATGAAAATGCGGCACATACCAATCCGTGCTCATGTGAAGTTTCGTTATCTTTCGGACAGCAATTTTTGAGAGAGAAAAAAATTGGCGAGTTAAGAAGAATAAGAAGCTGATAGCAATAAGTACTCGACTTCATTTGGAAGACTTAATGAGCCTGTTTACCTGAATTTCATATTTAAACTGTTTTGTTATGCCGATACAAAACGCAGATAGACAGTTTAAAAGAAGTCGCAATAATCTTCCCGCCATTCCCCAAAAGCTATCGAGATTAAATCTACTTTATCAATATTGTCCTTACTTTTGTCTAACGATCGATAACAACTTGGAGGAGTCTAGTCAGTTCAAGCTCCACCCGCCTCTCAGCTGATAGGTCGGTCATTTACGTGTGGAGATTAGAAAACAGCTTAGGGAGTTAGTCTTCAACGATGTTTTAGTTATCGGACTAACACACTGCTGAGAGAAGACTTGTGCCATAGAGGGCGAAGTCAAGGTTAAAAGCTGGGGTATGGTGAATTCAACGAAGTACTCTTTCATTGAGCAAGTGAAGTATAGGTATGTTTATATAGTCTATGTCATACACAAGATTACAACAATTTTTATTTTATAAATATGGTCGTGCTAAGCAATTTGGGTCTTAAAAAGTACATAATTTCATTTTCGCTTCTACCGGAACTGTCTATGGGCGGTAAATCGAGACGTCAAAATTCACACACTTTAATTCACAAAAATAATATCTAAAACATAACAATTAACGGACATCTCATTCAGATGTTATTGTTATTCAAACGTTATTGTCGAAAGAACATACTGAATAGAACTGCATCGCTTGTGAGCCCCTTTCACTTACACTTTGATGTATGTAGAACGTATGATTCGGGGCTATTCGACAGAAACCAAGTATCTAACATTGCACGGTGTATTAATTTAAAACAAATATCTAAATTATTCATATTTTTACATGTGCATTTAAGAGTGAATTAACAAATCAAAGAATACAAATTTTAGTGCTATTCTCTCTTTCGATAATTAAAACAAATCCGGATTTTGAGGAGATAACCTGACTGTACTGTTTCCTGGCGTCTCTGCAAGTACATACTCAAGACAGGTTCCGGTTGGCTGTTCTTTCGGCGGACAGGTTGTCTGTCGTTTTATTTTTTTACTGGATGTTTTAACATGTGGGCTTATATTGGTTTTTCCTACTAAAACAAAGCAGAATAAGAGATTTTCAAAGGCGATTCTTCAACTCGGACAGGGAATCAAGTTTCGTGTACAAGTGGCATTTGCTAGAAAGGGCTTTATGTGTGGTAAGCTAATTACTGGTACGCCAGAGAGAAAACAGTAATAGCGGGCTGTATACGTAACTACACTAGATTGCATTAGTGGCCTCGCCTTTCCTCCCTAAGTATGTAAGGAAAGCCATCAGTCCTGATATAGTGCCAGTCATTATGTCACCATATGGCTCCCCATACAGCGTGTCCAGCCCTAAAGCACGAATGAGTAGCCTGAACCATCAACGTGTCTTGTCTCTAAGTATTCATACGTACTCATTTAAACTATAGGTAACATTTTGTGAGCCAAATACAAATGCAACACAATGAAATGTCAAATGCTTTGTTTGTCAAGACGCATATTGCAATATTAAATATTTGTCTAATCGGATTTTACTGTCTTAGGACATCTTTAAGTCCTGACATATCCCATTTTATTTTCATCTGGCTAACACCTTTGAGGGTAGATTTAGCTGTGTGATTTTACCAGAAAGCGGGTGTTAAGATGTAAAAAGAACAATGATTTAGTCACTATTGTTTGGAAATTCAATAAGTTTGAAATATCTGACGTTATGGTGGAGAGATTCTCAAGTATCTTATTTTGCTACAATGAAATAAATTTAAACTGTTGTTAGATTTTCTTTGTCCATCCCGCATGATATTTGCTAAAATCTATCTATTTTATCAATTACTATTGCAATAATTCAAATTAAATGTATTCAGGAGCGGGCGTTGCTTAGTTGTAATGCCTTTGTCAGATCAATTTGTATTGTGATTTGTAAGATACTTGATTTAAATTAAATCGTTAGTAAGAGAACTTTAGCAAGTAAATGTTTAATAACAAAATCACAAAGGTGAGCATGGATAAGGATATCAAATAAATGTAAACTACATATGTAAACGCATCTTCAGCGGCGGAACACCCGAGAAGGCGGCGGACAGACAAACGACTTCACGGTTGCCATGAGGGTTTGGACTAAGCTTGGATTTTAGCAACGTGGTAGTTGAATTATGCATGTCCCTAATGGAGAAGAAATTTAGGTCGGAAAAGCGTAAGTGTACCTTACTGTTTGAAGCGACAACTAGAGTATCAGATGACGATGTATCCGAGTGCTGGGTCACGTTTTGGTGTTAGCATGCTCAACGCGTCTAACGGTGAATACAGTATGCTAAGTCAATGTCTCGCTATCTCCCACGAGAGGTCACTCTCAAATTGTTTCCGTGTCCCAATTACGAGATGTCCAAAATTAATAATGGTCGAACCCACGGAAACCTTTGGGAGGGAACAAGCAACAGGGTTTTTGATTTTCCACATGTCTGCGTTCTAATGACGTAGACGTATGCCGTAGTGTGATGTATCTGTAACCTTATACAGTAGGTACTTACGACAGAGTCAAGCGTTGAACATGTATAGGTAATAAATCTCTAAGTTATAGCACTGTGATGCACCCTAGAAGCAAAGGTCATTTACATGCAACTATCAATATTGGGTACTAATGTTCAATAAACTATAGGGAAAAAATAGAAAATAAATATGTATGCGGTAACATTTTTATGTGTGTGGTAACAAATCAAATATCATCATATGCTTATCCAATAATGCCTTTTATGTACAATCAGCGCATAAGTATTTGAAATAGGCACAACAATTGATAAAACAATGAAATTGGTTAACTTAAACGATTGAAACAGATACTTTCATTGAAGCTAGGAGACTTAAAATTACAAGCAAATCAATCTTCATATATTAAACTAATCATTTCAATGTAGTTGTGATGGCAAATGCCATTATTTATATTTAAGTTAATTTTGATAAGTAGGAAAACAAACCAGGACCTGAAACTCACATCAGCCACAGGTGCAGAACACATATTACATGATATACATGATATGCAATATTAACTATTCCTATCATATACTTAAAGTATATAAAGGGCGTCCTTCACTTTAGATAGAGAGGTATTTGAAATTGCCAAGTTTGAGATGTGTCCAGAAGCCATAACGCAGTATAAAACAGGATAGTGTGTAGAGAATAGCATTTTATGTAAGTCTTCTCAAATGAGTAAATATGTAAATTTCAACTCAAAATAAAAATTAAAAAGGAAATTATTGAGAAAACAAAACACTTTTCATTTAAAAATTACCTAAAATCACTCCCTGACTTATCCTCTGGTTTCTTTTATAAACGATATTAAGTGACGATTGAATTTCTGTAATATTTCGTTCTTTTATATATGCCTGTTTAGTTTACGCAAGTTTTCAAAAACAGAAATGTTTATTTGGTTTTTAAGCTCATTTTGAAAACAGCAAATTATATTTGTGGTTTACCCTACCCCTTTTGGTACCCCCACAACCTCACTTTCGGTCAAACTTTAACCTTAGTTTTTGCGCATGTAATATAATAGGACATCTTTGAACAAATAAAGGAGGGCAAAATCCGAACACATCGGGGCCCCAAAAAAGGCCTTATAGACCCTCATCCTTTAGGGTACAGTTAAAACCTCGATATATTGTCAATTGTTTAATTTACCACCTCGTATACCGCCAACATTAGTCACTGTCTCTTTTCTTCATGAGTTTCTTCATACAATTCCCTCAATTTTCATAACGCTAACAACGGGACGTAGTATAAGGAAGTTTTACTGTTTTTCAATCTTTGTATCAGTTAAACACATCAGTGAGTAGGGAACATTTTAGCTAATATTGGCTCGGTATGGTATTACAACTTTAAGCCGACCTTGAGAAATCCATCGGTCCATGTTCTTGTGTGAAGCACAGACAACAGTAGCGCGAAATTACTATGACCAGAGACAACGAAATGATAAGAGGAGCGATTTGATTACTCTCAATGTTAATCAAGGGTCTATTGGGATAACATAATATCCAAGAAATATCACAGATTGCAATCACGCCCTTCTGTCCCGGAAGTTAACGCGGTCCCGGTATTAGTCTACCATAGCGACACATGATAGCTCTGCAGATAATTTATTGGGAAGCCAAAAGTCATCCAAATGGAAAAAAATGTCCCTTTGGGCGCCTACTTCATCGATCACAGGCGATGATACCAATGATGCTTAAGATGATATACTCAAGATTTAATTAAAACACGTGACAGGGTTTTTCAGACACCTCAGCTGAGCTGAAGGGTGACAGATACATCAATGGAGCTCTGGGATTGCATAATTAGCCTAATTCACCATGACAGACAATACCGGAAATGAGAACTCTCTAATGTTTCCGGTTGTCGAGACTTTTAAAAGAGACAAACAAATGGCAGGGACGAGAGGCCGGTTGCCTCCGTAGTAATGTGATGACGTCATTTGATTTCTAATATCCGTGTGTATCCGTAGCTTGATATGTATGCCCAGACGCCAGCCCGAATGATCACACTACACGAAGTCGTGATCGCTAAAGTGAACATTTCGTAGATTAATTGCCTTCTGGCTGTGATATTACCAGTCCCTCTTTTAAAGCAAACACCGAACATCTATCTTATGACGCATACATTTCACCAATACCTCCCTCATCAAGTCTCCTTCTTAAGGAAGTATTAAGGCTAGGGAGAGGAATACTATACACATACATATATACCTGACAACATTGTCAACATGTTAAAACCATCATGAAGTAGCATGTCATCCCGGCCTCAAACAAGCCTCGTCTGGGAGTCATGTAGTCAGCACTCTTAAACGGTAGTAGCTATACAAATTGTACTTGTGGACCAAGTACTAAGCAATTCTATTAAAATAGTAGACAAGACATTTGTAAAGGTTATGAAGGCAGATGTTTGCCTTTTATAAAGGAGGGTTATAGTGTTTGACATAAATAACCAGGGAAAATACACAAAATTATAATACCAACATTTACTAAAAACGTATTGTGCACCGCAAGAAGACGCAGAGAAAAATGAAATAGTATCTTCTTCGGTATTTTGAATTTATATTTAAGGCTATAAACGGATATTATAATTGCAACGTTTATTGAAAATGTATTATGGACCGACAAAAGATATACAGAAAACCGAAAAAGCATCTTCTTTATTTTTAACGTATGTTTAAGGATATAAACTCATTTCTAAAATCATCTTTAAAGAAAAGCAACAAACCCTTTTCCATTCAAACATATTCCCTAAGATGCGCTACCGTGCATCATGGAAAATGTTGCATGCCATGATGCATTTGAAAAGAACACGTTTACAGACAAAGTGACCTATAGACAAGTACTCTGTAAGCTTCGTTTTAAGAGTCATGAAACGGCGCGCGGTGTTGACAACATTTCATGTTGCTGGATAAGTTGGAATTTGAAGCAGTGGAACGCGTTTATTTTGTAGATTCTAAATTAAAGCACACTTCAATAAAACGCCATCTAAAGGAATCAGTGACTGTGGAATGATTTAAAACGATCATCTAGATAAATCTAAATGAAGGTGATTGTCGGTTGTAAAGGGTTTACCGGCTTATTAACAGCTAAGGTCATTAAAGGACTCGACTCCATGTGTGTTGTGTATTTTTGTATGTGTGTATGTGTACTGGAGAAAAACGAAATTTTGGTGAACTTGCCTTCTTGTGATAGCGCGGATCTGTTGCCGACTTTATAGTGCTACCTCACTGAAATACCATGCCAAAGGAACCCATCACCACATTCCGCACGGTCGCATTATACTGACAACGAGTGAACCAGTTGTTGTCATTACCCAAAATGCTGAACTTCAAGCAAGTAACAGCAACTACACTGTACAATCTTTAAGGATTGTGTTATGTTCCCGCCTGGAGACAGAACTCAACAATTCATAATATTTCATAGTAACAAACACATGTACAGTATTGATTTTGGCATGAATTGGCATAGACTTTTGCGAAATCAAGTATCTATTACACAGACACAAGTTAGAAAATTGCTGTAGGTGAAACGCGGATCAATGACTTCGTGGATAAGTACAGAAAGTTCAATATGCTAAATTCCGTGTTCGCGAATTTAGATAAATTAGATCATTATAAATTGATTGCCCTTCTTGTAGGGAAACGTCTTTCTTTTTATCCACGATATTAATCAAGTTTTACGTGACGAAATGTATGAGTTCCACATCACATTTAAATTTCCGAGGCGATACCACTTAGATCGTACGTCGCAGATTCCAAATGTTTCCCTGTTGTAGGTGTATATGTTAACTAAGTCTTACAAGATTACACAGGGCTATCGCCATGTCCGAGGTGCGACGTGCCATCTAAGCCTAGTGTTTCTTAACCGCTAAATAATGACCCGGCATCGAAATATAGTTAGACGGTATGCGATATGAATTCTTTACGAGCATAAAATAGCCATGACACCTTTAAATGTCTTCACTGTGTTACTGATGATGGTCGCACGGCTCCCGCATCTTGTGATGAGTCGGCTTAACAGCAACTGTAGCGTCATTAGCACTCTGGTGCTGGATGAACAGCTAACTTAAGAAAGTGTATCCGTTATATAATGCCGATTATCTCTGATCCAGACGTGCATGTGAAATGTCTTACACAACAAGACGTATCGCCTTGTCGGACGGACTATGATGGATGTGCACAAGTACGTCTTCAGGTCTGGCAGGCCGTGAATCCTAGTACGTCTCTGTCTCAAAGACGCGCTATCAATTACATATCACGAGCCGAACCCGTTACTACTGGTCCACTTATAACATCAAACTGACTTGTTTACCGGAACAGTTTCAGAACTTTATCTTATAATATTGTTAATTCAAATTGATGGGGCTGAAAACCCCTTTTGATGATAAAGGAGCAAGAAATGTTAATAATATATGTTCAAGTAAGGAATGGAATTGAAGCTGTCAGTTTGAAGGATTAAGCGCAGCATCCTTCTTTTGTAAGTCAGGTTCTGTCCGATATTGACTACAAGTCGACTGTGATGGATGAGGCGCTTTGTTTCCTTCGAGAATTTAATTCCGCTTGCTTGTCAGCTCATCCTTATGAAGAAATGTAAACATTGGTCATAAGAAATCAAGTTTTGATTTAGGTCAAGGGGTTTTGGTTGTCTCTGATAGCAGGGGTATCCATTTCATTTAATGCGGGACTACTTAAATCTGTATACAGAGCGACGGACATCTAACATAAACATTGCACAGAAAAGCCAATGCGATCATGGTGCATTAGAGCTAACGCAAAACAAAGAGAAACAGAAGAGCCACCCAGGCTTTCGCTGGGGAGCCTATATTGGCATGGTGTATTGGATCCAATACAGTATTCAAGCAGAAGGGCAATACAAGCGTGGCAGGGATTGGGGATCATGGAACGGTAGGGGTGGTACCAGAACAACCGTAGCGTATTTGAAATGAAATAATAAGAAATAGTTAAGAATTGCAATACAGGCTTTCGCAGAGGAGCCATTACAAGCATATGCTACATTGGAGCTTATGTAAAATAGAAGCAGGAGAACAGTTCAAGCTTCACAGGGGAGAAAGTACAAACATGGCGCATTGGATCCAATACAAAATTCAAGCAGAAGGGCAATAGAAGCGTAGCGTGAAGCAACGGCTTCAACACCATTGTGAGGCAACGGCTTCAACACCATTGTGAGGCAACGGCGTCAGCACAAACGTGGAACAAGGGTATATTTTATACTGTAATTGAATTACTGTGCCTCGCTAATATTTCTACGGATTAGTGTATTATGTCTTTTTTTCTGCAAGACAAATTCCTTCTTTTTTGTTATTTATTTTTAATATTGGTCACAAGCTTCTTTTTGTTTGAACTGCAGTCAACATTTTCAGCAGACGATGCAAATATTTATAGAGTTACTCCCCTTTGTTTTTGTATCCATTGAACAGCCGATGTAATAGACAGTACTACGTCTCAAGCAGATTGACAATCACACAAAAGACGAACGCTTGAATTGTTCGTAATTTTGTATCAATCCTTTTAAGCACTTTTACCAGTGAAACTTGAGATATCATCTAATATTTTGATAAATGCATAATATTTGTAGTGACGTCAGCCATCTTGGAAACTCGAAGGCCATTCAGTTTTGTCTCATTCGTTGATACAGTGTACTGTAACGATTCGGTACAAGTGGTACGACCTCGGTCATAAAATGAACGGTTTCATCACATGTCACGTGACGTTATCGTAATAATGATGTCACATTGTCAACAATCACATCAACGTCTGCGATCAGTATCCTTGGGTTGTGGGTTCGAATCGCCTGGGACTGGTTGCAGGTCAGGGGATTTTCCTCAGGGAATTCCGGTTTTCCTCAACCACCACACCTAGTTTGTCCTTATATGGTCATAGCTGTAGATAGGGCTCAAAACACAAACATACCAAAATCATTCATTATTTAAAGATGTAGAATGACGTCATGTCACACATGGGAGAAAATGACAGAAAATTGTCGGGTTGTTTTTAAATGTACAGTTCTGTTTCACTTCAAAGTTGTATGGGTAAGTTAAATTAAATTTTAAGTTTAACACCAATATTACAAATACAACAAAGCCCCCTGTCTAATATGTATGATACATTTAGCATAACATTGTTGTATATTCGTACGAAAATCGTGAATATTAGACTAAGATATGATTGTAATCGTAGTGATCATCCGGACAATAATAGTCCTAATTGATGACGATATTAAAAAAAAGGGTTTACGAGATTGACTCTTTATGAGTTTGTCACCAATTCTTGTTTGTCTAAATGTCCACATAGTTGTTAAACGATTCTTATATGTAAAAGTTGAACTCAAAAATAGAAGAAAAATAAAATAAAATACGCCTTTTTATATCCCCCTTTGCAATACAATCCCAGAAATTAACTGGTAGTGATAAAGCAGCGCCGTAGTCGTAACGTAATAATGCTGCCATTACACTATCTCCGTGACGGAAATAGCGATGCGAATTTGAAAAATAAAAAAAAACCATTATCGATCATAAAATTTTGAAATAATAAATACATTTTTAAAGATGTGAAAACAACTGTTTATTGAACATCGGGTTAGCAATTTATAGGACAGGATTATGGCATTATGCGCCGTAAACATGTGAAAATGAACATTTTAATTTCCACACCTAATGACCCTGTAAAGTGAAAATGCATGTTATAGAAAGAACACAGAACAGCGACTGAAATTAATTAAATATACACAAAGCACGCTCGAGCTGAAACGCGGGACTTACCGGAAGTTACGCCACGCATCTCTTTCATTGTTCCTGATCCAATATTTGAATAAATAAAAGGCGTTTAACATCACGAGAAACAGCCCAGGGAATGAAGTCACGCTCACCTGATGAGTGTTATGTACTTAAAACAGATAACAGCAGCATTGAAACATGATGCTTCTAATTCATAAAAAAAATAAAATCTATCGATTGTTCAACTCTGCAAGGAAAACACATAGAGACTGAACGGATGTGTTTTATGATTATATTTTCGGTATGAACAAAAGCCGGCAACATCTCGATCAAATAAAAACTTTCAGACTTTTTGTATCATTGTAAATTGGAATGGAAACATATTTAAGATATCTATGAAATCGATAAAACACAATCATATATTAATCTGCAAATGATTTGCGAAATAAAGACCCCGCGAAATAAATGTTAATTTTTATATCCGCGAAGATTAGCGCCTTTATAACATACTCATGAGCGTTCTCTATCCTAAGATCATGTAAATGTTTCTTGGGAAATGTAGCCCTACAAGATAACATACGCAAATTAAAGCCGTTATAGATTTACTGGTTAGGAGCGACCTTTAAGTATACGGGATGGGACGTACCGGTATTACCAAAGCGGTCGTAACACATGTGTTATTGTCACATTCATTGTGGTTAAGTAATAAACACAACGACATCTCAACAATAGAAATATTCCTTTAATTCAGTCTAGGGTATTACAGTCTTTAACGGTTAGGTATAAATTACTATACGGCTACAGGTAATCTGTTTTAACGTCAATGTGTAAACAAACTTAGTGTAATAAACCCTTGTCTTTAAAGAAGGAATGACTTCCAAACTGCAATTCCTCAGTGTGATCAGGGAAAAGCAATATTCGGATGCCATGCAACTTCAATTACAAGTCGGGAGATTCAACTGGTATGATCGAAAACTGTTATTGAATTGTACAATTGTATATCACAGCCAAGGACAAAATCTAGCTGTAAGTCGTAAAACCGTTCAATACTAATCCTTTGCAATGCGTAACAGACAAACTGTCAAACTTTCCATTTTGCTGGAAGAAGTCAATACATAAAATGTTTGTCCGATGTTTGTAAAAGACACTTGTAATGATTATTTGCGACTGTCGGGTACACGCGCATGTGAATCCTTGATTTACTGAACTAAAGTCTTGTTTAGATGACGTAGAAGCTGTTGAACCAAAGTCTTACTCTTCTGACGCAGGATGAGCCGGAACGAATGTTGTTTCTCTCTAACTTACAACCTTTTTATGGAAAGTCATTTTTCTGACGTAGAACCTTTTGTGTCAATGTCTGTTATCGCTGACGTAAAACTACATGTAGCCGGGACAAAGTCCTATTTCTCTGACGTGAAACTAGCCGGGACAAAGACTTATTCCTCGCGTATGGCTAAGCGGAGAAAAGTCTGATTACTCTGGCAAAGAACTAGCCGGGTCAAAATCTTATTTCTATGACGTAGGGCTAAGCATGATAGTCATATTTTTCTGACGAAGAAGTAGCCGAGACAAATTCTTATTTCTCTGACATGGGCCTTAGCGGGAAAAATTATATTTCTCTGACATTGAACTACCAAGACAAAGTATTAATCCTCTAACGGAGAACTAACCAACACAAAGTCTTATTTCTCTGACGTAAAACTAGCTGGGACAAAGACTTATATCTGTGACGTAGAACTAGCTGGGACAAAGACTTATATCTGTGACCTAGAACTAGCTGGGACAAAGACTTATATCTGTGACCTAGAACTAGCTGGGACAAAGACTTATATCTTTGTCGTAGAACTAGCTGGGACAAAAATTTATATCTGTGACGTAGAACTAGCCGGGACAAATACTTATATCTGTGACATAGAACTATCTGAGACAAAGACTTATATTTGTGACGTAGAACTAGCTGGGACAAAGTCTCATTTCTCCAAAGAAGGACTAGCAGGAACAAAAGCTTCTATCTCTGATGTAGAACTAGCCCGGACAAAGACTTTTATGTATGACGTAGAACTAACCGGGACAAAGTTTTATCTCGTAGTTAGGACTAGCCGAGACAAAGTCTTATTTCTCTGACATGGGCCTAAGCGGGAAAAATTATATTTTTCTGACGCATAACTGGCTCGGACAAAGTCTTACTTTGTATTTATCTAATGTAGAAAAATAGTTTGAAAAAAGTCTTATTTCGCTGACGAAGAAATATCCGGAACAAAGTCTTTTTTGTCTGATGTAGAAGTGTCCGGGACAAATCCTTATTTCTCTGGCATTGAACTAGCAAGGACAAAGTATTAATCCTCTAACGGAGAACTAACCAGTACAAAGTCTTATTTCTCTGACGTAGAACTAGCTGGGACAAAGACTTATATCTGTGACGTAGAACTAGCTGGGACAAAGACTTATATCTGTGACCAAGAACTAGCCGGGACACAGACTTATATCTGTGACGTAGAACTATCTGAGACAAAGATTTATATCTGTGACGTAGAAGAAGGTGGGACACAGATCTATATCTGTGACGTAGAACAAGCCGGAACAAAGACTTATATTTGTGACGTAGAACTAGCTGGGACAAAGACTTATATCTGTGACGTAGAACAAGCCGGGACAAAGACTTATATTTGTGACGTAGAACTAGCTGGGACAAAGACTTATATTTGTGACGTAGAACTAGCTGGGACAAAGACTTATATCTGTGACGTAGAATTTGCTTGGACAAAGACTTATATCTGTGACGTAGAACTAGCTGGGACAAAGACTTATATCTGTGACCTAGAACTAGCTGGGACAAAGTCTCATTTCTCTGACGTAGAACTAGCTGGGACAAAGACTTATTTCTCTGACGTAGAACTAGCTGGGACAAAGACTTATTTCTCTGACGTAGAACTAGCTGGGACATAGACTTATATCTGTGACGTAGAACTAGCTGGGACAAAGACTTATATCTGTGACCTAGAACTAGCTGGGACAAAGTCTCATTTCTCTGACGTAGAACTAGCTGGGACAAAGACTTATTTCTCTGACGTAGAACTAGCTGGGACAAAGACTTATTTCTCTGACGTAGAACTAGCTGGGACATAGACTTATATCTGTGACGTAGAACTAGCTGGGACAAAGACTTATATCTGTGACCTAGAACTAGCTGGGACAAAGTCTCATTTCTCTGACGTAGAACTAGCTGGGACAAAGACTTATTTCTCTGACGTAGAACTAGCTGGGACAAAGACTTATTTCTCTGACGTAGAACTAGCTGGGAAAAAGACTTATATCTCTGATGTAGAACTAGTCCGGACAAAGACTTCTATGTATGACGTAGAACTAACCGGGAAAAAGTTTTATTTCTCCTAGTTAGGACTAGCCGAGACAAAGTCTTATTTCTCTGACATGGGCCTAAGCTGGAAAAACTATATATTTCTCTCACGCATAACTGGCTCGGACAAAGTCTTACATTGTATTTATCTAATGTAGAAAAATAGTCTTATTTCTCTGACGAAGAAATATCCGGAACAAAGTCTTTTTTGTCTGATGTAGAAGTGTCCGGGACAAATCCTTATTTCTCTGGCATTGAACTAGCAAGGACAAAGTATTAATCCTCTAACGGAGAACTAACCAGTACAAAGTCTTATTTCTCTGACGTAGAACTAGCTAGAACAAAGACTTATATCTGTGACGTAGAACTAGCTTGGACAAAGACTTATATCTGTGACCTAGAACTAGCTGGGACAATGTATTAATCCTCTAACTGAGAACTAACCAGTACAACGTCGTATTTCTCTGACGTAGAACTAGCTGGAACAAAGACTTATATCTGTGACGTAGAACTAGCAGGGACAAAGACTTATATCTCTGATGTAGAACTAGCCTGGACAAAACTTCTATGTATGACGTAGAACAAACCGGGACAAAGTTTTATTTCTCGTAGTTAGGACTAGCCGAAACAAAGTCTTATTTCTCTGACATGGGCCTAAGCGGGAAAAAATATATTTCTCTGACGCATAACTGGCACGGACAAAGTCTTACATTGTATTTATCTAATGTAGAAAAATAGTCTTATATCTTTGACAAAGAAATATCAGGAACAAAGTTTTTTTTGTCTGATGTAGAAGTGTCCAGGACAAAGCCTTATTTCTCTGGCATTGAACTAGCAAGGACAAAGTATTAATCCTCTAACGGAGAACTAACCAGTAAAAAGTCTCATTTCTCTGACGTAGAACTAGCTGGGACAAAGACTTAAATATGTGACATAGAACTAGCTGGGACAAAGACTTATATCTGTGACCTAGAACTAGCCGGGACAAAGTCTCATATCTCTAACGTAGAACTAGCCCGGACAAAGTCTCATTTCTCTAACGTAGAACTTGCCTGGACAAAGTCTCATTTCTCTGATGTAGAACTAGCAGGAACAAAGTCATATTTCTTTAACGTAGAACTAGCCGGGACAAAGTTTTATTTTTCTAACGAACTTCTGGCCGGGACAAAGTCTTATTTCTCTAACGTAGAACTAGCCAGGACAAAGTCTCATTTCTCTTATGTAGAACTAGCCCAAACAAAGACTTATTTCTCTAACGTAGAAAAGCCAGGACAAAGTCTCGTTTCTCTGAACTAGGGCCAGCCGAAACAAAGTAATATTTTTCTGACGTAGACCTAAGCGGGATACTATTATTCCTTTCACGTAGAACTAGCCAAAACTATATAGGACAAAGTCTTACTTCTCTGACGTTTAACTATCAGGGACAAAGTATTTATTCTCTGACGTAGAACTTGCTGGGACAGTCATATTTTTCTGACATAGGACTAGATTGGACAAAATATAATTTCTCTGAAATAGATCTAGTCGGACAAAATCTTATTTCTTTGACGTAGAACTAACCAGGCCAAAGTCTTAATTATCTGACGTAGAACTATCCTTAACAAATCCTCATTGGTCTGACTAAGAACTAGCTTGGACAAATCTTATTACTCTAACGGTGAACTTTCCGGGACAAAGTCTTATTTCACTTACGTAAAAAACTTCTCGAAGAGTTGTCTAACTCACTGTTGTTGTCTGTTTTTGCTGAATATAAATATCATTCAAATGCGCTCAGCACTCAGCCCTACGCTGGATGCGAATTTGCTCACAATCTGACTGCGAACTTCTAGCACTACTTTGCACAAGGTCGAAGGTTATTATTTGTAATGCTTAAGAGCGCAAACTCAAAGTCTTATATTCGTTTAATATGGGGCTCAGATATCAAAGGAAGTATTTAAAACCAGACGTCAGATTCTTTCATATGCTAGCCTAGATTAGACAAACTTTAATAAGATATTTTCACTGATGCACTCAATAACACGACATAGTGGAACATCGTCCGTGCCGAGATAATTAAAACGGAGGCTACGTTGTAAGACGAGGATTTGCGCGGAAATGATACAGGAAAACGCCGTATCAAATTCTATTGAAGCGGGGTATTCAAGGTATATTAAAATCCGGCGAATTGTATGTTTATAAAATCACTAATCTGAGTTGATCACAACCAAACATTCTTACCATCACCCTCGCCACCAAACATTCCTACTATCACCCTCACAACCAAACATTCTTACCATCACCCTCACCTCTAAACATTTTTATTATCACCCTCGCCAACAAATATCACACCATCACCCTCACCACCAAACATTCGTACTATCATCCTCGCCAACAAATATCTCGCCATCACCCTCACCATCAAACATTCTTACTATCACCCTCACAACCAAACATTCTTACCATAACCCTCACCACTAAACATTCTTCCATCACCCTCACCACCAAACATTCTTACCATCACCCACACCACCAAACATTCTTACCATCACCCTCACCACCAAACATTCTTACTATCACCCTCGCGAACAAATATCTCACCATCACCCTCACAACCAAAAATTCTTACCATCACCCTCGCCACCAAACATTCTTACTATCACCCTCACAACCAAACATTCTTACCATCACCCTCACCACTAAACATTCTTACTATCACTCTCGGCAACAAATATATCACCATCACCCTCACCACCAAACATTCTTACTATCACCCTCGCCAACAAATATATCGCCATCACCCTCACCATCAAACATTCTTACTATCACCCTCACAACCAAACATTCTTACCATCACCCTCACCACTAAACATTCTTCCATCACCCTCACCACTAAACATTCTTACCATCACCCTCATCACTAAACATTCTTACCATCACCCACACGACTAAACATTCTTACTATCACTCTCGCCAACAAATATATCACCATCACCCTCACCACCAAACATTCTTACCATCACCCTCACCACCAAACATTCTTACTATCACCCTCGCGAACAAATATCTCACCATCACCCTCACAACCAAACATTCTTACCATCACCCTCGCCACCAAACATTCTTACTATCACCCTCACAACCAAACATTCTTACCATCACTCTCACCACTAAACATTCTTATTATCACTCACGAACAAATATATCACCATCAACCTCACCACCAAACATTCTTACTATCACCTTCGCCAACAAATATTACACCATCACCCTCACCACCAAACATTCGTACTATCACCCTCGCCAACAATATCTCGCCATCACCCTCACCATCAAACATTCTTACTATCAGCCTCACAACCAAACATTCTTACCATAACCCTCACTAATAAACATTCTTACTATCACTCTCGCCAACAAATATATCACCATCAACCTCACCACCAAACATTCTTACCATCACCCTCACCACCAAACATTCGTACTATCACCCTCGCCAACAATATTTCGCCATCACCCTCACCATCAAACATTCTTACTAGCAGCCTCACAACCAAACATTCTTACCATCACTCTCACCACTAAACATTTTTATTATCACTCACGAACAAATATATCACCATCACCCTCACCACCAAACATTCTTACTATCACCTTCGCCAACAAATATTACACCATCACCCTCACCACCAAACATTCGTACTATCACCCTCGCCAACAATATCTCGCCATCACCCTCACCATCAAACATTCTTACTATCAGCCTCACAACCAAACATTCTTACCATAACCCTCACCAATAAACATTCTTACTATCACCCTCGCCAACAAATATCACACGATCACCCTCAACACCAAACATTCGTACCATCACCCTCGCCAACAAATATCTCGCCATCACCCTCACCATCAAGCATGTTTACTATCACTCTCGCCAACAAATATATCACCATCACCCTCACCATCAAACATTCTTACTATCACCCTCGCCAACAAATATCTCGCCATCACCCTTACCATCAAACATTCCTACTATCACCCTCACCAACTAACATCCTTAATATCACCATCACCACCAAACATTCTTACTATCATCCTCACAACCAAACATTCTTACCATCACCCTCACCACTAAACATTCTTACTATCACCCTCGCCAACAAATATCTCACCATCACCCTCACAACCATACATTCTTACCATCACCCTCACCACTAAACATTCTTACTATCACCCTCGCCAACAAATATCTCACCATCACCCTACCCTCACCATCAAAATTCTTACTATCACCCTCACAACAAAACATTCTTGCTATCACCCTCGCCAACAAATATCTCACCATCACCCTCACCACCAAACATCCTTACCATCACCATCACCACCAAATATTCTTACTATCACCCTCAACACCAAACACTTTTACTATCACCCTCACCAACAAACAGTCTTACTACAGATCACCCTCAAAACCAAACATTCTAACTATCACTCTCACCACCAAACAGTCCTAATCACCCTCACCACAAATCATTCTTACCATTACCCCCACCACACCTTTCATTTCGACTTTCACCCTTATCACTACCCAAACCAACACTGCAGGTCGGGGATCGGGAAAAGAATACACCTGCTATTACCCACTGCATATATCTTAGGGGGCGACTAATGTCGGAACCCCCTGCAGGATACGGGATTAGCTTTGGTGTCCTTTATTTGGGAACACAAAGGCAACCAAAATAAATCTGCTGCACTCATTGCAATATTTGGCATCTTTATCTTTCTTTCTACTTCTAACTACCGTTAATTTCCTTGTGCCTTGCTTGGCAACACCTCACTTTTGGCTTGAATATTGAGCGTTCATCCAATTGAGGAAGGCAATGGGTTATGTCCCAGGGCCGGGACATACCAAAGTCCTTAAAAATTGTAGTTGCTATTCCCTGCTTAACGTTCAGTATTTAGGGAAATGGCAACAACTGGTTCATCCGTTTTCAGTATAATATGACCGGGCGGAATACTGTGCAAGATGCCTTCAGCATGGCATTTTAGTGAAATAGCACTATAAATTCGGCATCAGATCAACCCTATCACAAGGAGGCAAGAACACCAACATGCCCTGTCTCCTGCATACACGCACGCAAGCACGCATACACTACACACATGGAGGCACGTCCTTAAATGACCTTAGCTGTTAATAGGACGTTAAACTATATTAAACCAAACCAAACCACTATCCAAACGTCTTACTTGCTATCAGAATTACCAAATTAAGTTATACCGTACTGTTTTTATCAATAACGGAACTGCCTTCCCTATTACTTGTACAGACAATTAATGATATCTCTACTGACTTACTTATCAGATGTAGATATACGCTGGTTTTGTTAATTGTTTTATATTTCAAACCGCTCCCAGTGGTCAAAGGATCACTACTAAAGCGTCCCTGCGACACCACCAGTTGATAATAACTCTTGCGCTCGAGAGATTGGTGTAGATATGAGTTTTGCCAAATGTCGATCTTAATTTCGATAGGAGGGTGAACTGGTGGTATATTTCAAATGCAGCAACATGTCTGATTCTGACATAAAGTACAGATGATTGCATGGCAGGTACAGGTTTCACAACACATCCTAGACTCTATATGTCTCCATTAACGTCGAACAACCGGCTGACTTTCTTGGGATCCCGGATCCCACGGACACCCAACGTTACCCATACACCCGAGGTAATTACGCGGCGACACGCAAACGCGAGTTAAGGATATTAACTTTAATGCCTTATACTTTTATTGGTCTGTACTAGACAGCAAACCAGAAAATTCAAGAACGAATTAGAAAAAAAGAGAAATGGCATATCTCATCTAGCACTCTTGGCCTGTGCTCCCGGAGCCCAATGGAAGGAAAACACATTATTGATATTTGTAGTAATAACATATTGCCACACACACAGAATGCGCCAGGTTTTCACTTAATTCTACATTTGCACGTTCTGTAGACGAGAATTTAAAAAGCCGTGACTGTTCCTGGTAATGTTTAATCTAACCCAGTAATAACCAGCGAAGAAGTAACAAAGCTGATAGGATTGCTTCTGTCTGCTGCAATACACGTGCCTTCGGGCCACACGTGATGCGTATCATAGCGAAGGAGGAAAGCATTGTTATAGCTAAAATACTGCCACGCCTGTAGAGAAACAGGCGACATGTTTAAAATCATGCTAACAGGTATTAACTTGATTACAGTTTCCGAAGCAACTCATATAGATTCCTGGAAGGTTTTTATTATGAAATGGACATTTTTCCCACGAAAAGTATTTGGTATTATTGTTTTTATGTTTTTAAAAACAAGACACCGCGGCACATTTTATCTTTCATATGTATTAAAAAGAGTTACCTAGAAAATAGGGCCTATTATTTTGGGGTTGATTATTTCAAAACATGCATAGTTTGTATATTGTTTAAGGCATATTGGTTGTGTCAACTAGTATTAGACTATAGACGCTGTGTTATTGCTTAAATCCCACCTTTAAAATCTTTCCTTATTTACCCCGTTAATCCCTGTAACGTACACATACTTTGCGTTGTCCCGGAAAAGTTTTCACCAAAATTCACCCGAAATGAACAACCTAATTTAATAAACTATACAACTGAACATACCTTTACAAGAATTTTTATAGAAAGATAAGTACATCTGATTCGTCAACAAAACACCAAAGATGGCAAAATTCCTTCGACAGTAATTTATGAATGTATCAAACTGTTACTTGTGACGTCAGTATTGGCCTAATTGGATCGATAACGTTTAAAGACAAGTTTCTGATCCAACCTCATAAACAGGCGATCAGAATCATAGTCTTGTAATTCTGAGTAGGAATAAATAAATACGAACAAACAAACAAAAATGCGCGTTTTACTCTGAAAAAAATGCAATTCAGTACTTACAATTTTATTTTCCATTAATTTAGACATCAAAACGACATTTTAATCATGCTGTTTTTAAAATGTGATTTCGTCTTGAATATGGCAGCTTTCCACAATGTAACCATATGGTAACGTCATAACTGTATTGACGTCGTGATCCCCACTTCGATATTTCAAAGTCTCCTAAATCACAAATGATTTTGGCAGGTACATATTTACACTTGTCTTGAGTGTGATGAATGTAGGCTCACTGACGGTTTTCTTTCATTGCATATGATATTTCTAAAACACGCTGAAGCCCTTTCCATGAAAATACATGTTTACTACATACTGAACTAAAGCATGTTTCATTGCGCAAGACCTTGTAATTTTGAGACTGAAATTTAAGTAAACACAACCTGCTGTGTCTTTTTCATTGCTTAATAACATCATCATACTAATTATTGTGACGGTGCAATGGATGATATGACACGGGTTACATACCATAAACGAATGTGATAAGTTTATTTTACCACATATCAGCCTGGAAACATAGAATAACTTGTCTAGTTATTGTTAATATTGAATTAGGTCTGACATGGTCTGGACTGAGTGTTGTATTCAAATTAATTACAGTAATTTATAGCGATACATATTACAGTGCGCATTGATCTATAGTACAATTAGTGTACATGCTCGGGGTTCCGTGTCTACAACGCTCGCTGAGATTGGTGGGATAGTTATCTGTGCCCTAACGCATATTCCTCCCCTGCCTCCAAGTGAACTCGTGTCATTACAGCCGATGTGCTTTGAGATGATATGGGGCCATTTTCCAGGCCTCGTGAAACGTGATTAGATTTAATCAATGAGCGGTAAACATGCAGTATATCGTGCATAAAGAATCTTGATACATGTAATTATTACATCTGTATACAATATGTCTGGGTTCCAGTCCTGGGATGGGCCAACAGCAGGAGATCCGGGACAGGACGGTGTCAGATTGAATTAAACTTCACCCAGGGTCAATTTTTAACGACTGTTGGAGCAATCTCATGATTACGACGCTTTTCGCTTGACAACCATGTTATTTCCGATTCCGCCACGTAGTTATTTCCAATAAGAATATATGATGCATCTGTCTATAATTTCTATGAAGAAGAGACATAGGATTTGTGTGTCGTACTGTGTCACATACAATTAAGGGTGTGTGCTACCTAACTATGACATGGCTACTTCAGGATTTATTCTTCATTGCTGTGACACGGAAATTCAATGATGCATGCCTCTTTATAGTGACATGAATAATTATGAAATAATTCATATAATTTCCCTGGTAAAGCAGTAAACAGAACAAGGCCCGGAGTTACATGACATAATATAAGCATAATGTAGGAAGGGAATCGAACAGAAATGAAATTCGAACTTAAAAAAGTACCAGGAGGAAAAGATCAAATGTTCCGGAAGGTTAAGCGTCCTCTGCTTCATCGATTACACCCGCCATATAAATCTTGGCCAAATCTAAGTAATGATACGTCCTAATCTCGAGAACAGGGGTACTGACAACGAAACAGCACTAATGATCATAATAAAAACACCGACCTTTATAATACACAAACAAATGGCATATATCTTTACAAAATCACGATGACTACCATAGAACTTATCCATAGTATTCATTAACATGTACCTTTAGAAACCACGTGTGTCATCAGCCGACATCTATCACGAACATAATTCTTACAATAAAACGTACAATGCCACCTTGGTGACCATTGCATCACACCGACCGAGTGACATGTTGTCGGTTCGTAAAAGGCACGAAAAAGAATAACATTAGTCAGTGAAGGGCAATTGGTAATTCATGCTGACTAATAAAGTTAGAACAGAGCAAAGCTGCTCGCAACATTTTCCACAAATTTTATATCGAATATTTCAAATATTCATTTAAATTTTCAGTGGAAGCTGATTGTGTCGGAATGTGAATCAATCTAAAGACAAAATGCATGTAAACAAAGGTATAACCTGTTCGATTTCAGAAGGTGAAAAAAGACGTTATAGAAATTGGAGTTAAACCCGTTAAACTAACCATGGTTACCCACGTATATAATACCTCTTCAATCAATTCAAAGGTGGAATAATTCGGTATCGCTAAGATGTTTGTAATATGTTTTAAACACATACTACTAGCGACAGAGTTCGGCAGGTGGTCTGCTGCTAGTCTTTTATTATCTTTGCGAAATGATTTGCATCTAAAATAACACTGTAAAATGTTTTTGATGGTGATTTCTTCCGAACTCTAACATTTATTTCAGAGTTAGAGGAATGGTTTGTACAAATGGTGATTACAGTTCTAGCCTCGATGCTCCGACAGAGGAACTGGGATCTAATAGCCCCAGACACTGCAATCTCGAGGCCTTGGATCACAACATCACTACCTTCCCCGCGCTGTTAATTAGACAGTTCTTTGCTGTTCCGGTGATGGCGGTGTTCACAGTTCGTTAGCTATACCTGTATGTTGAGCACAGTAAGCTTTCAGCGTTCATGTATACGCCATTAAAACCCTTAGCTTACTCATATGGTATTAAGTAGAGAATTGAAAAAATAGTTTACCTTCAGTTGCCTTTCTTGGTCTTACTCGGCGTATTCTGCTTACGGTAACCTGTCGGCGGGTTTTACCGATCCACATAATGAGTCTGACCTGTAAGTGACCAATGGTATTTGGACCTTGACAAATATTTCTTTTACCGTTGTTGTAACTAGCTTACATCTATTAAACATCGATTTGATGATTGAGTAGTACAGAATCTGAGTTTGAAAGCGGTTTTACAATGTACATTTGTATGAACAGATGTGTCCTATTGCGCATGCGCACTCCACAATACTTTAATTTCATTTTTAAAGCGTGTGTTTTGTGCAATTGACATGATTTGGCCGACTCCTTCTCACAATGGTGGGTCGTTTCATTGCATCTGCTTACGATAAGAAACCTAAAATTGACTTTTTCTTATCTCCCATTACAATTTTATAGCGAGAAAGTGTTTATGATATTTCTATTTACCGGTGTATAGTTATCAACTCATAAAATAGACAGCAGAAAACGTAAATCAGTATATTTACAAGAACAATTTTTGTTTTTGTATTACGTATGCCAATCGATGTGTTGTCAGTCTTCTAATGAATTTAAATGAGTAGTTATGGAATATTTTTTACAGATCTCTCTCACTTTTGTTTTTGACTTTAGGAGGTGAATCCTTTTTAAATATAGTTCAAGAAAAGTGGGGGAATTGCAGAAAGTGAAAGTAGAGAGACACACTCCTGTGGGTGGTACAGTATTACGGTATGTCAGAAATTTTAAAGACTAACTAGTACTTTTACACATCAGTATTAAACAACTATATGTAGTCGTAAAATAGGAAATTTTGTAAAATATGACAAAAACGCAGCAACAAGTAATCTTTGTAACAGTACATTATAAAAACATGTGTTCATTAAGTTTCGTTCAATTTTGTCGCCATCTACGAAAAATAAAAAGGGAATTATTTTTAGCCCGTATTTAAACTTTCTATTGGAGGTATTAGAACGCATGACCAATCAACATATCATTTCCACACCCACGAAGGCAATAACGACCAATCAGAGTAGATCTTAGTACACCTAGATTACACCTAGAATTCCAAGACGGAAACAAACAGTGACTGGAAGTGTACATAAGACACCTTGTTCGAACTTCAGTGTTGCATAAAATATGTACTAAGAACTTTACTGGGAGAACACCGAGACTTGACAATTGCAAATATTAGTGCGAAAATTTTCGCCAGGGCTAATACTAGTATCTTTGGAAGAGAAAACAGACATTACATTCACCAGGGCTAATGCTAGTATCGTTGGAAGTGAAAACAGACATTACATTCACAAGGATTAATGCTAGTATCTTTGGAAGAGAAAACAGACATTACATTCGCAAGGGCTAATACTAGTTTCTTTGGAATAGAAAACAGACATTACATTCACCAGGGCTAATTCTAGTATCGTTGGAAGTGAAAACAGACATTACATTCACAAGGATTAATGCTAGTATCTTTGGAAGAGAAAACAGACATTACATTCGCAAGGGCTAATACTAGTATCCTTTGAAGAGAAAACAGACATTACATTCGCAAGGGCTAATACTAGTATCTTTTGAAGAGAAAACAGACATTACATTCGCCAGGGCTAATACTAATATGTTTGGAAGAGAAAAAGGACATTACATTTGCCAGGGCTAATACTAGTATCTTTAGAAGAGAAAACAGACATTACATTCGCCAGGGCTAATACTATAGTATTTTTGGAAGAGAAAATAGACATTACATTCACCAGGGCTAATACTAGTTTCTTTGGAAGAGAAAACAGACATTACATGCGCCAGGGCTAATACTATAGTATATTTGGAAGAGAAAACAGGCATTACATTCGCCAGGGCTAATATTAGTATCTTTGGAAGAGAAAACAGACATTACATTCGGCAGGGCTAATACTAGTTTCTTTGTAAGAGAAAACAGACATTACATTCGCCAGGACTAATACTAGTATCTTTGGAAGAAAAAAGAGACATTACATTCGCCACGACAAATACTAATATCTTTGGAAGAAAAAACTGACATTACATTCGCCAGAGCTAATACTTGTTTCTTTGGAAGAGAAAACAGACATTACATTCGCCAGGGCTAATACTATAGTATCTTTGGAAGAGAAAACAGACATTACATTCGCCAGGCTAATACTAAAGTTTCTTTTGAAGAGAAAATAGACATTACATTCGCCAGGGCTAATACTAGTATCTTTGGAAGAGAAAATAGACATTACATTCGCCAAGGCTAATACTAGTATCTTTGGAAGAGAAAACAGACATTACATTCGCCAGGGCTAATACTAGTATCGTTGGAGGAGAAAACAGACATTACATTCGACAGGGCTAATAATAGTATCTTTGGAAGAGAAAACAGACATTACATTCGCCAGGGCTAATACTAATATCTTTGGAAGAAAAAACAGACATTACATTCGCCAGAGCTAATACTTGTTTCTTTGGAAGAGAAAACAGACATTACATTCGCCAGGGCTAATACTATAGTATATTTGGAAGAGAAAAC